>NC_051847.1:106264777-106336551 GCF_002237135.1 Teleopsis dalmanni | reverse complement strand
AATTAGATAATTAAAATTAATTACAAAATTACTATAACTAACTAGATACTTATAAATATAAATATAAGGTACTCGCTTATAATTAATTATAGAATATTTACAAAATTTTTTTTTTTTTATTTCACTCTGGCTATTGAATCATCAACTCAAAGTATTCTAGAACATACTGTAGCCGTCGATATTCTCAATAATCACAGTAAGCTGGACTACAATTCAAATATATTGACAATACATAATTTGGAAAATTTTATTAAGAAAATTATTTTCCAAGAAGAAGTTTCTAGTTTCCTGATTAAGGAAATTAACAGAACACAATAAATAATTTTCAAATTTATACATAGCCTCTGTGCTTTTAATTCCGTTCAAGTACAGAAAAAATGCTATAATACCATTAAATTTTACTTAGAAATTTTGTGTTCAACTTTATTTTAGGCAGCGGTATAAACTTTATAAATAATTTTATAAAAATAATTGATTAAATTTATATTAAATTTTATTATAAGTATTGCTGAATTACATTTTAATTTTAAATTAGAAATAACACCTTTCTTCTGTGATCTTCTCTTATACATAATCAAATCATCAACTCGGAAATTCTAGTAAAACATACCATAAAATTTCAAAATTTATTTTTGATAGCGTTATACGCTTTATAAATAATGAAATAAAAATAAATTATTAAATTCTTTAATTGGTTTCATTTATTTTATATAGGTATATTATTATTATTATAATTATCAATATATTACTTTTTGACAGCACTATACGCTTTATTAGTAGTTAAATAAATTATTGAAAAATCAAATTTTTAATTGATAAATTATATTCATAGCTCCTCAATGGGTAATAGAACCTCTTTTTTCCGAGTGACAGGCGTGAATACAAGCCACTATATTGTCGAGGAGGCATATTTTTTTTTGTATGAGAATTAATTGATTAAATTTATTCTCGTGTTTTTGAAATATTTTAATGAAAACAATCATTCAGACCTTTTTGAAAAATTAATTAATTAGTAAAATAAGAAAAGAAAGAAAGAAAACGAGTAATATAAATTATTAAAAAAATAATAATAAAAGAATTATTAAGAATTATTATTTTAATAATTAGAAATACGTAAAAATAATAATAAAAATACTCAAGAATAAAATTATAAATAAATATATTATAATAAATATAAATAAAATATAAAATAAATATATTATATATATAAATATATTTTAAATATTTTTATATATTTGCCAAGACCAAAAATTCGTCAATTTTTAACGATATTTGGAAGTACGTACAAAATTTCCAGTTTACTGTTAACAAATATTTGACACATAATACTCAATTTCTTTTAATTCACAGAAAAAGGCTGAAAATGAAAATTTTATTTACAATTATGTAAATTAAAATTTTCTTACCTATAATTGCAAAAAATAATTATTCATTTTTGAAACTTTATTTTTAAATTTTATTTCGTTTTTTACATATACGAGGGCGGTTTGACAAGTCAATGACTTTTTGAATTTCCCGCGCAGTTACTCCAAATGCAACAGTGCTGGCATCAGTAATAATCTACCAGTGAGCAACTTTCTAATTTTGAGCTAGCTGCGTCGTTCAGCTGGTGTTTGATAGCCGTTCAAAGCAGACAACCTATGGAATTTTTACGAAAATGGAAAAAAGTGAATTTCGTGTGCTGAAGTAATGCTTAATTACTTTTTATGTGAAAAATCCATCACTGAAACTAAGGAAAGACTTGATAAATACTACGGGGACTCGGTACCATCAATTTCAATGGTTAAGAAATGGTTTACAGAGTTCCGTTGTAGTCGTACCAGCACTAGTGACGCCGAACGTTCAGGTCGCCCAAAGGAAGTGATCACACCGGAAATCCTCAATAAAATCCATGAAATGATATTAGATGATCGGAGAATGAAAGTGCGTAAGTTGGCTCATGTTGTAGGTATCTCAACAACACGTGAACATTATATTTTCTCTCCGCGAGATGGGTGCCGCGATTGCTCACACTCGACCATAAGCGGAATCGTGTAACCACTTCAAAACAGTGTTTAGCGATGTCCAGCCGTAATCCGAACGCATTTTTGCGCCGTTTTGTTACTGTGGACGAAACATGGATCGAACGATCGAAACAATGGGTTGCTAGGTGTGAACGTGGACCAAATAAGGCCAAACAGGATCTGCCAGCCAACAAGGTCATGGTCACAGTTTTTTGGGACGCAAGCGGTGTCATTCACATCGATTACCTCGAGAAAAGTAAAACGATCACCGGCGAACATTATTCACAGCTTTTGAACAGATTCGACGTTGGTTTGAAGCAAAAACGGCCGCAATCGGCGAAGTAGAAAGTGCTGTTCCATCAAGACAATGCACGTGTGCACACTTGTCTAGTCACGATGGTCAAAATCCATGAATTGGGATACTAACTGCCTCATCCAGCATATTCTCCAGATTTATCCCCTGCGACTATTTTCTGTTTCCAAACCTGGCTGGGCGGTATGAGATTTGAGTCGAATGTAGAAGTCATTACCGAAACAAATGCGTATTTTGAGAGATTTGATAAAACCTTTTATTTGGAGGGAATAAGAAAATTAGAAAAACGCTGGACTAAATGTATCGAGCTAAAAAGTGATTATGTAGAAAAATAAAATGTTTATTTGCCGATGTGCAAAACAAGTTAAAGTCGCTAAAGTACTAAAGTGTTGGTTCATTGGTCGAAAGTGGTGTGTGACTGAATTCGGCTTTTTCTGATGAGTCACCACTCGTAATTGAGCAGTGCGTAAACAAGCAAAATGATCGAGTTTACTTATTAGAGAGATCAGCTGAATGGTCACCACAAAGCAGTCTCGATCGCAGGTGTTGGACGTTTCAACAGGACTCAGCATCATTGCACAAAGCACGAGTCAAACAAGAATGACTGAAAAATAACGTTCCGTGCTTTATAACGTTCCTCTAAAATAGAGCGTTTTACTTTGTTGCAATTTTCGTTAACAATCGTGTAGTTAAAAGCTCATGCCGATCAATCAATCGAACAATATTATCGGTACTGTTACCAACGAATGTAATGGTGTGTCAATACTATGGCGAATGCGACAACGAAATACACCCCATTCAAGTTGCTATATTATTATCAATCTCATAATATACTCCCAATTGCAATGGTTTTAACTTTACATAATGACTATGTTCTGACTACCGATCAATTAGAAAATACGCGAGAATGATTGCGGAACGAGTAAATGATGAACAAACTAAAAGTCGATTTACAGCGAACGAAATTTAAGAAAAGTGCCTTGGTATTACTCCAAAACGAACAGAATACTCCGAATAAAACGAACAGTCGTGTCACTTTATATAAGCCCATTTATTATTACCAAAGTCCTTGACAAAGACCGATATGTAGTCAACGATTTGCCTAACTCCAAGAGGACCTAGCGACCGTATATGTATGTCTACTCATTCGACAAGATCAAAATGTGGTGCCGGTTACCATACGGGGACAATAGCAGCGAAACGGATGACGATAAAGAAGACAATATGAACGTCGACGGACAAAGCAAAGTCGCTTTGGGCTGGCAGGTACAACAAACAAATTAACAACACAGAAAAACAACCATGAACGGTGGAGAAAGCGACAGTTAGCTGACTAGCGAAAGGCGGAGAAAATAAATAATGTACCGAAGCGGAGCGTAAGATAAAAAAATAATGGGAATGGCAAATATGACAAATAAAGTGCCATGTTTATTTACATTTAAAAAAACTTCTAAAGGAAACTATTGCGAACAATAATATCTTACATATATTAACATATTAGCTATTTAAACTTAGCATAGGTGAGAGTAGTGAGCAGCAACAGCAATAAAATCCAGAGCTAATTTAGCTGGCAGCGGCAGTAATATTAATTAAAGTATAAACGCAAGCAGCTAACATAAGTAATTGCAGAAACAACCGTAAACAACCGGGAGTGAAACAAAAACGACGAATTAGCTTTAAAAAAAACTTATGCATACATCAATTAAATTACGGGTGACTTTAGCTTTGAAATTGAACTACATAAAATATATTCGAATATATCGAATAACTTGCAGGCAACGTTAGCCTTGAAATTGTTAGTAAATAATTTGATTATGATAATTTGAAAATATGCACTTCACAAATATTTTGTTTCACGTTTGGTGCCAAAAAGATATAAAAAATTTAATTAATGAAAGAAGAAACAATTGCAAAAATATAACAAACATGATTTTAGCTTATAGAAGTCTATCAAAAGACCACGCCGTTTTTATAATGAATTGGTTTTGATGAATCAAATATCACAATACCAACTCTTCCAGTCAAAACCTCGCTTCAAAATCTTAAATCTACAAAACTTAACTTTTAAGTTCCATATTATCGTTAAGTTGTTTTGGTGAGTATAAAAACTTATTTGCTCAATATATACCCAAAGTACTTATTCATACCAAACAACAGTGAGAGACTCCAAACATATTTTGTAGATAAGCTGATGCATATTCAATATCAGCGCATCACCGCAGGCCTTCAATAGTTCTACAGGTAGGCCATTTGTTCTTGTCGCTTTGTTGTTTTTTAGTCGGTGTATAGCAACATGCACTTCGTTATGGATAGGTGGAATTTCAATATAATCATTTCAATTGAGAGCATCGAGATCATTTCTCTAAAAAAAGAGTTGTTATTATTGTCGCCAGATAATAATTTCCAACCGAATTACCATTTTCGTCTTTACAGTTTAAAATTCCAGGCCTAAGGCCTTCAGTCAGGCAGTTAGTAAAAGTTACAGGCAACATTCCTGTTTCTACGCATTTTCGATTTCCTCTCGCTCGCGCCTTTCTTGATCTCATTTCTTCCGTCTTAATAGGCACCTTTCTTTAATTATCATTTCTCGATATTGTTCGTACACGTGGTTTGGCAACGCTCCTCATCGTACCAATGGTTCAACGGTGAGGGACAGCAAGAACATCTTTCACAGTAGTGCGCAAAAAGTGAGAGATATGTCCCCATTAGCTCTCGGCATTATCGGGACCAATCAATTGATTAATTAATCAGCAAGAGAGTTTTTTTTTATAACCCATTTATTTTATTACAATATGTCAGGTATGAATGACAATAAGTGATATATATTAACATGAATCGTAATAATAGTTATTACTATCTAAAACAGAAAGGCACGTATGGACTATGTCCAGTGACATATCCATATGTAATGAAAATAGAATTGTGTGACCTACATATATTTATTTAAAACGTCTCTCGATGTTTTTCTTTTTAGCCTTGTAAAAGTGTTGAAGGGGAATATCAGGTGTTTAACCAGAGGGTTTGGATTCATATATATGCAATGAGCGTAATTCTTTGTAATTCGTTATCATGCTTAATGAAAAATTATGTTGTGGTTTCCTGAGTGTATTAAATTGAGGAAGAATATTAATGTCTTTGTGGGTTCCTTACGAATGCCGAAATCCAATAACTTGTGGTTTAATTGATGATGAGTTGTGGTTTTTCTTCATAACATTACAAATAATATAATTTTTAAATAAACACTGTGGTTATTAACTCAGTTAAATAAGTTTTGTTGTTCACCTATTAAATTTTAACAACAGTTAATTTAGCTTGAATAATATCATTTCTGTTTTATTAATTTTGGCAAACCAACGTTCCGTATCAGACTATAATATTTCAGTCAAGATTTTCCAATGAAATTATCTTTCCACTTATCAAATATATATTTCTAATTTTAGTTTACAAAAGTGTTTATAATTAACTTAGTCACTCTCATTTATTATACAACCCTTGGTTGTATTTAACCACTAAAAACTTAATACATTAAAGACAATTAAATACTACTAAAATGTCTTCTGAACCTATGTCTTCTGAACCCTCGGCTTTTCAGAACTCAAGTGTCAAAGCGCAATTTGACAAAACACAACTGAACTACTGACTTCTGTTTTCTGTCTTTTAAATAAAAAGTCTTACCTATGCTGGATGCCGAAATTTCAAGGTACCCCCATTACCTAATTTTAATTATTATTTAATAGCAAAAACGTCAATAACTTAAGTTGCACTCAATATTATCGCAACTTTTAATTACTTATTTTAATGTCGCTGTCAGCTTGACACAATTAACAAGAAACCGAAAATCAGCATTTCTTGCCGTCAAGCTGACCTTGGTTACTGCTATTGTGCAAGCCACAAAACGACGCTGCCTACTTTTAGGCATGTCTTATGATAGTATGAACATTTCGACTCATAACACCTTGCCGAGAGGTTTGATTCAATAAATATGAAAAAATTTAGGGGTAGATTTAGTTTTAGTTTGAAAAGAAGGCTCTCATGCCACACTCGATCAAAGCTTGTGAAATATTTATATGTGCCACAGTGCAATTTTACTTACCATCTATCGCACTATGGACATGTCAGTCAAGTCTATGAATTTGTTCTATTGGGCTATGTTTTTGGCGAAACTCAAATTGATGGTCAGGGATGAGTCTGTTTTGTTGGATAATCGGTGTAAGGCACTTTAGAAACAGCATTTCCATAATTTTCAGCAGGATCGGAAGTAGACTTATTGGGCAATATGATTTGACATCTTCTAGGCTTTTCCCTGGTTTCAGTATCATGAAAATTTGCGCTATCTTCCACTGTGGGGGATTAAACCCCACAGTTTTCTGTGCACGAGAACATGTGTAGGTAATGATCCAGTCGGTATTTGTACCAACGTACGTCTAACACACTTAAAACATAAGGAAATAAGGTGCAACGAACTAGAGTGTACCGCGCTTAAATTTCCCATGTAGATGACGATGATGTCAGCCCTACATTTAATAGGAGCTTCCACTAGGCACCTGTATCCATGCACCGTCCCTATAGAAGGTTCGGACATTCCACTTGTGCATACGTAAATCATAATATTTTGTTGTTTGCACCATATATGTAAAATAACTGATGCAATGATGAAATGTTGCGAATATAATGTAAGTAGTTTGTAACGTGTTAGCCATAAATTAATATGTTTTAGATAATTGTTTCGTATTTTCTGACAAGATTTTGCATTTATTTTGAGCTTAATTGAAGTACAGAAAAAGTAGCAGGGAAGTCCATACGAATTCCTAAAAATTAAAGATTTTAAACAAATTCAAATGAAGTAAATTCAGACAAAGAAACAATTTCACTAGTTTTTTTATTCTAATTCTTGTATTGCTACCGAGGGATAACTGTTTCTTAGAAAAATACTTGCTATTACCGAATTGTGTTTTTTATTTTTTACAAAATAAACTGATACTACATATTATAAAAATTTTTAAGCAATAATAATTAGGTGCCATATTTGACAAATAAATTTTATCTTATAAGTTTTTTTTGTTTGCAGTCGAATGAGCAAAAGGAGTTTGATTTACATACTAAAAGTCGCTTAAAAAAAACAAGACGCTTATCTAAGACAAGTGTAAAAAGTAAACAGCAATTAAATGGCAAAAATGGAAGTTCCAAGAATTCACGCAATGACATAAAAGACTTAATGGACTCAGTATCTAAAAAAAAATGTAACACGTACCCAGAATATTCACAACAATATCAGAGCAAAAGGCAGGCCAATGCCGACAAGAAGGACAAATTAGATGACTGTATTGATCATAATTTTCAATCAAGCCAAGATGGTTTATTAAACAATTGCAATACCCAACGTATTACAATATCAACTACACCTTTGCCCTGCGATGATCAAAATGTTCACAATTTTGAACAACAAGAAAGTTCTATCAGTCTTCATTCACACTCCGATACAAGCAAATTGCTGCATACTCAATCAAGCAATAAATTTCCAAGCTCAATACTAAATGGAAGATCTAGTAACTCTGTTGTGAGCTTCGAGAGTGCAGTGATATCATCTTTATCTTCAGAAACAAAATGGTAAGTTTATGTTTATAAATTCTAGATTTCAACTTAAAAAAAAAATTAACTTGAAACGAAATTGCTATTATTCAGTTTGGAGTAATATCTATTACTTTTTTTAAATATGGTATAGTAAATACACGAATATAAATCGCCTTATAACTACTCTATACCAATCATATCGATAGTTAGCTCTCATATGATTTTTTTTTATATTCATCTTGAGTCTTTGAACGAACACCAAATTTCGGAAATTTGAATAATTAGATTAGGTTAGATTATACCGGCGATCCTAGGGGTACCTACTTAGGCCTATAGGCCCATACCGTATTACCGTATACCGTATTTTTAAAAACCCAAAGGTTAAAATCATCTAAAAACTTTGGAAAAGCTTATGATGCTATTTAAAGGGAGGTGAAGTTCGCCAAGATCCACAAAAAAGGAAGCCCCTAAAATGTTAAGGCAGTGCCGAGCGTGTGCCGGATAGAAGCAAAGCAGGTGGGAAGCACTTTCATTATCCTCAGCACAACTGCGGCAGATATAAGATATGCGGCAGATATATAAGGGAGATTTAGTTTCCCAGCATGGTTACCTAGAAGACAATGGCCTGTAAGTAAACCTCCTGTAAGACTGATATCCCTACACGGGGCATCTCTATGAGAGAGTTCGATTTCCTTCTATTTGTGTGATCATATTACATACAGTTACCTGCATATCATAGAGTATTTCCATCTTTTATTAAAAAGTTCAGCGCAGGAAGAACTCAATACCAGTTAGGTGTTCCGAGTGGTTTCCGGAAGTACATTATCTGGCTAACTTGTCTGCTTTGCAATTGCCGAAAATATCATTATGAACCCACCCATCGAAATCTCATTTAGAGATGTGTAGCAGTCAAAGACTGTTCTAGATATAAATTCGACTGAGTTCAAGGACTTTAAAGCAGCTTAACTATCCGATAGTATATATATTCCTTTCAAATATATTATATGCTTCTAGATAAGATAAAGCTTCTTCTATAGCAGTCACTTCTGCCTGAAAAACACTACAGTGATCTGGAAGTCTATAATAAGAGGACAAACTCAGCCGTACTGAGAAACCTCTTGTTGCACCACCCCCAATTTTCGAATTATCGGTAAAAACTTCTAGACCCTCACCCAGGGCCTCCTGACAGCCAAACCTCTCTGGATGGAAATTAAATAATTAATTCACAAAGCTTTTATTCAACTGCATATTTAACAGCAAACATAACCAAACTTAGCTTTACTAGAGATAGTTGATATATTTTCTGTACCCGCAATTTGTGAATTGTAAAGCGAGTGAAAATGATACTGCCGTTTTTTATTTGTGTTTGCAATTATACTTGTCAATGTTATGCTATTGTTTTGTAAATTTTTTTAAAAAAAAAACTCGACAATTTTAATCGGACAAGAATTATACTAAACTTGCGTGACTTGTACCCGAAGTTAGAAATACTACTTTTAAAATAGTGTCTCAGATTCTCAAGTCACTGAAGGGTACAAAATTTATAAAAAAAAGTCTGTCAAGCACTAGCATAATTGTATTCACCATCGAGGTACCTACTTTGAAGGCGACAAATTAATTAAATTGAAGGCAATAATGACGTTTTATGTTTTACTAAACAATTGATTTTTTCATGGAATACACGATTTTAATCATATACCTTCAATTTAATCATATGATCGTTCGTTACTGATTATTCGTTCATACTGATATCTATTTTAAATCGAAAGGGTTTATAATGTAATAATTGTTGACATTGAAAATTATTTATGTCTGGTCTGCATAGTAGCTATGATCTTTTTAACTAATTCCTCTTTACACTTTATTACAAAATAAATCAGAAGCTTATTTATTATTTGATATTAACGATTTGAAATTATGATTTACCGAACACAGAAATTTAATTCGTTTTAGTGCTAATAATGAATCCATGCCAGAATTGTCTCCAGATATGTTTACTTCGGACAACAAACATCACATTTTTAAACACGAAAAACACGTTGATGAAGTGATTAAACAACTACAGATTATAAGTGAGAAAATAGTTTTACAGGTATGTATGTTTCTGGTTAAGAAATTAAACAAAGACTGAGCTCTGTAAATTTTAATTTAGCCTAAGATATATTAAATTTAGGTTAGTCTTTGGTACTTCAAGAGAAATATGTCCAGGGTTTATTACTGAATGAAAAACGAAAATGTCAAGCAAGACTCTTCATCAGAACTAAAACCGAAAAAATATGGATATTTGTTATTTTGGGAAAGTTTTATACTATAGATATAATTCTGAGACAGATTGTCTATCTGAGCAATGCCATTGTGATTAATTTTCTCGAGCAAATCTGACTAAAAAATTAAATCGCAAGGAGATTGCGATGCGTACAAAAGCCGTAATGACATTACATCCGAATTGTCCGGGTCGGATATGTTTGCGACGCATGTGCAATTTTTGTGTCTTACAATTTTACTACTTATTCTTGTAAACTGTGTATGTATTTAATTTAATTTTTTAATGCATTTAAATTAAAACTATTGCAAATAAATAAGTAATTGTATCCCATATCAGATTTGTGTACTGTGAAATTAATGAGGTCATAGTATAATATCAGAGGCGAGGCGTCATATGGGTTAGAGTGTTCACTGAACACTTTAACAAAGCTTCCCTTTTAGATCTTTTTTTTTATTAGGTAAATAATCTCGCTATTTTGCTACTTAACAATTTTTATAATAGCTTTTCCAAACAGATTAACATAAACACAAAACGCACAATACAAACAAAATCACAATAAATATGTTAGTTACACCCAACATTACTTATAATTAATAAAAGAGAAAACACATTCCTCTTAAAATATACTAAGGTTCAGAATAAAAACTCCACCGCGCTGCTTACAAAGCATGCCAATGGAATAACATTCACATTGAGATTATGTTAAATATTGAATGAACACAGAACATACAAACAAATATAAAAATAAAAGAGAAAACAAGCCCCGCAAAATATGTATGTAAAATAATCATAACTCTTAAATTAATGCGTGCAAGCGGTTTACTTTATTATGCAAAGTAAATACAAAAGAGAAAAAAATGACTGAGCGAAAATCGCTTTACATTTGACTACAGGTTCAGTCAACTAAACTGAACCCCAAGTTCATACAAAACGTGCAAATACAATCAAAGCCACGGTTGCTGTTTTATATGAGCAAATGGTTCAGTAAAAAAACTGAACCGCGCATAGTAAATACAAAGTAAAAGAGTAAATTAATGCATGAGAGTTTCTAACTCTTATGTAGAGGTTGGAAATAAACCAAAAACAAAGTCATTATTGAAATTTTATACTAGCAAATGGTAAAAATAAAGAAAAAATTAAAGAAATTTGAAGTGAAAAATAATATTTAGAAATGGATAAATGTGTGATTAAAGATTTGATACAAACATCTTTTTTTAAACGATCTTCTACAAAAAGGTTTTATGAAGAATTTGGTACCTGATGTAAAAATGTCGAAATCTGTGGTAAGTCGCCGTTTTCCTACAGCTATTTACCATAAAAACCAGTGGATCACAGGCTGCGAACATTTAAATAAATTGTTTTGTTGGTCTTGTACGCTATTTGCTTGTGGAAAGCACAAAACTCAGAAGTAGAGGGAATACGTTATAGTTGGAATTCTGTTTTGATCAAATTGTGAACACCTTGCCAAAAAGCTGACGCCTCACTACTGTATAGTATATACACTCTTAGATTAATATTAAGCAATCAGTAGGCTGTATTTTACAAAATAGGTTTGTATAATAATTTTATCAATTAAAACACTTAAGATGCAAGAAAGATGCAGAATTACCAAATCGCCGTAACCAAAAAAAAATTATTTATAGTTTTAAGAAACAAACGTTGGATGACACTGCATTGTTTACCCTAATATTAAAAATGAATAATTATTTGAGTTATGCTCTACCTAATTTTTTAATTAAATTGTTGAATATTTATTATGTTTAAAAACAAATGATGATGTCATTTTGCTGTATCGTTTTCTTACAAGTTAATACCTGTGGACTTGCAAAGAAATATATACAGGTTTGGGTTTTTATGGACTCATTAAATTGATCATAATATTGTAGACAAAATGCACACTACAATTATTATAGATAGATGTACACTTAGACAAACTATTTAACACAGCTATAACAATAAACTAAGTAATAGTAATAGTATGAACAATGCTACAAAACTTGCAACCATATGAGTATACGAGAGAAAAAGTTATGAAACTAATAAATATCAAAAGCACGATTAATCTTAAGAATCAGGTGAAGAGTATAAAAGGCGATTTTTAAAACAAAGCCAAACAAATGTGTCAAATACAGAGTTCATGTTTGCGTACCCATGACCAGTTCTTTACGGCTCATTCTGCTCACAGCTCATGAGCAGGTAAGAAACTCTTTTCACATGATGGCTCACGCTCATAAACGGGCCCTATTGCAGAGCAAGAGCTGCCATTAGACCTTATGCGCTGCTTACAAGAAGGTGCTGCATGGTAGGAAATGAAAAATATAAAAAATGTAATGTGTTTCGGAAAATTTGAAAATAAAAAAACAAATATTTCAAAGTTTTACATGAATGTAATAAAACAATTTGCTTACAATGTGAAATACAATATATTATTGTTTTATTATATTGTTTTAATATAAATAGTACTAAGCTTAGTTAATTTTAAATTATGTATTTTCACATAGCAAGTGACGTATATAAACATAAATAAAGCAAATAAACTAATCAAAAACAAATCGCTTTTTATTGAAGAGTTGAGATGGGGTTGAGATTCTTCAGTTGCCACAATTTATATATTGATATTCAACACCGTTAAGTCTTGCGTCCTTTATTCATCATACCACTACCGTTTTTAGGGTTGCCTCTTATCTTTATGACTAATTTGATATGCGATATTAGCAGTTAACATGGATACTGATGACGATTCATGTACTAAAGCGAGAATCTTAAGCTGACATTTTGGACCCATAATTTCAATTAGTGACTTGCTGAGCGGATTCAGACGTGGATCGTTACCAGTAATACCGCATGAACTTTTAATCTCCACTGGTTGACATTGTGTCCTTTTCATAAAGTGAAGTAAAATTTCATAGTTGCTCGAATTTTGTCCATTGTCACTATACATTCTTATTGTTTCAATACAACAACTTCGTGAAGCACTACCCCCGAGCCTTACCCATTCTCTGGCTTGTTGTTTCCACTCAGATTGAAGTAATGGATCCATATTTCATCCATTGTCATTACTCGACATTCACAGGCAGCTATATTGTGCTTAATCATTTGCAAACAATCTTTTGAATGACCACATGACGCGGCACCCAACGTGCCGAAACCTTTTTTATATCCAAATATTCATGTAAAATATTCAATACACGTTCATATAATATGTTTGTCACCTCTGCGATCTCGCGCAATTTTGAATCATCTAGCACAATATCGTAGATTTTTGAAGTTTTTTTTTAATTGTGACCTGTTTGAGACGACCCGGACGTTCATCGGTATTGTGCCTAACAATGTAGGAAAAGTTACCAAGCTGCATTATTGCAATTATTTGCAAAAAGCTGATCACAGATCTGATGAAGTCGAAAGTTTTACAGCTTTCTTTTCGCTCTTCAGATATATAAAATACGATTAATTTTGTTGTGGCGTTGCTACCTGTTGTGAAGTCAGGTAATTATCGGTCCACCTAGTACACTTGTATTGCATTGGCTTTTCTAATTTAGTTTTTGTTTAATTATATTTACTTGTTAAGTACTGTTTAGTTTTTTGTTTTCAAAACTAACTCTTCACCTACACCAACCCTGTCATACATTTTGTATTAAATCACAAAAACAACTACAACACACAGAAAAACGTTTTACTTTCTGTTTTGAAATATAAAACGCTGGACGTGTCAGTTATATTTTGTTTTTAAAAATAATAGTTATTTTTAAGTTTTCTATTAAAGAGGCAAAAATAATTATTATTTGTGCGTTTTAAAATATAAAGTAGTGTATGTGCGTTGAAAAGTAAAAAGCACATAACAATAATTATTTTTGTAAAATATAATATACAGCCAATTTACGTATTATTTTTAATATGCTTGTAAATAACGCATGTATAATATTAAATATTAAATAAATATTAAACTATATACTTAAAAAAGACAACCATTTGATGCTGCTTTTTTTCTTAAAAATTTTTAAAAACAAATTATTAAGTAATCTAACAATATATAAGTACATATTGATTGTGCGGTCATTGTTGTCATATTCTCTAAACGAAATATAACAACTACTAATTTTTTGTAAGATTTCAACTGAGTTGAAAAACTGTTGTGCAAATTGAGGTTTTACTTCTGGGGACTTAGGCTTGAAGTGTTCTGTATCTTGCTCCTCGTATCAAATATAGGCCGCTTTGACTCAATCCATACTAACATGCATTGGTTGTACTTTGCGCAGAATATACAAAGACGAAATGTTCTCTTTATATAAAATGTCTGCTATTTTTCTACTACATCATACTTATCCACACCCTAGATTTGCGCTGCATAATTTAGAACTGATTTAACTATGGCTTCAAAAACTTTGTATTTTACGGGGAGTGACACTTTCGGATTTCCCAAGACATTTTTCCAGGTACAATTATTAGCCAATTTAGCTTCCTTTAACTTCTCGTTCAAGTGGTTATTGAACTTCGCGTTATATTTCATATTTATTCCTAGATATTTATAATTATTAACCACTTCTAATTGATCATCGTTAAGTTACCATTTTTCATCATTTCTCCATCTTCTAGCATGTTTCTTAAATATCATTACTTTTGAATTGTCTGTGTTTATATATAATCCCCATAAGTTACAATATATATTTAATTCATCTATCATATTTTGTAACATTATTGAAGAATCTGCAAACAACACAATATCATCAGCATATAATAGTACTTTTAGGCACATGTTGGCAATTATTACACCACCAGAAAGAAATTTACTTAAGTCATCAACAAGCAGTGCAAACAATATATGGCTTAAGACTCAACCTCGTCTCACTCCGGTACACGTTTGGAACCATCTCGATGTACTTCTTCCGTCCCATACTGTTGACTGATTGTTGCAGAATATAACTTTGCAGTATTTTCAAAATTTTTGTTGAAAGACCCAGCTGGCTTAGTTTGTAAAATAGTACGTTTCTTTGTATTGTATCGAAAGCAGCTTTAAGATCTTCATAAAAAACATATAACTTCTTGCTTTTTGCGCTACACTAGTGATGACGAAAATATTATCTACCGTGGAGTAACCTTTTCGAAATCCAGCTTGAAATTCGCTTAATATGTTGTTTTGATCAACCCAATTTTTAATTCTGTTATACAGGAGTGTTGTAAAGACTTTAGCTGATGTATTAAGAAATGCTATTCCTCTATAATTTGCTACATTATTTGGGTCACCTTTTTTAAAAAGGGGAAATGTTATGGCTTTTTTGTAACTATCAGGTGGGGCTGCATTTTCAAATATATAATTGTATGATTCAGCCATATGCTCTATAAATTGTGGCGTGGCATATTTTAAAAACTCAGCTGGAATTCTGTTTTCACCTGCGGCTTTGTTATTTTTTAAATTCTGGAGCACTGCATAGACCTCTTCAATCTTTATTGGAGCATCTAACGCTTCATTTATTACATACGGCAGGGCATAACTGAAAGACTTGCTTACTATATTGCTATTTAACTGGTTTTTAAAATGTGCCGCCAAAGCTTCGGCGTCCACTTTAATTCCTTTTATGTAATCTGCACGATTTATTTTTTTAACTCCACTCCAAAATGATTTACTATCAGCTGATTGGGATATCGACATTGCCATTTCATTAAAATATGACTTCCTTTTCTCATCACACAACTTTTTATATTCTCTGTTTACATTTTTGTATTTCTCTAAATCAGCTATATCACCACCATTTTTAACTGTTTGTAGCCATTTAAATGATTTCTTTCTTGCAGTTTCACATTCAAAATCATACCATTTTTGTTTCCTATTTATACCCGCCGAATTACCCTGAAACGATTTTGCTGCTTGTTTTACACAATTTTGAAGAATTGTGCATCGAAGAATCCTTTCTTCTTTCACAAAACAATAATCTATCGTTGACCTTGCTACACCTCTGATAAACGTAAATGTACCCTCTCTGTCGCCTTTAGTGCGGCCATTTAACACGGTGACACCAAATGAATTGCAAATTTCTAGTAATTGTTTGCCATTTCTATCTACAATTGTATCCATTGCTACTCTGTGGCCCAATACTTCAGCCCACTGCATATTTGGGCTGAATTCCAGACCTATTATCATGACATTTTCGTTCTGAGCTTCCACTAATATTTCACATAAGTTATTGAAATCATTTTGCCAGTTATTGCAATTTAGGTAAACTGGAATATTTTTTTTTTATTATTTGAAACACAATATGTACAATAATATAAATACATGTTTCATTTGACTACGACTAGTTCAAGTACAAAGAACTATCAAACAATTTTGTTATATTTCAGAATACGTTTTAAAATTGTTAAGTTGTCAAAGACTTAGTGCTAATAAAGTAGTAATCTAAATTATTATTAGACTACTAATTCGGGAGTAGAACAGAAGGCTTTGTTCGTTTAAGTCTCCTCAGCAGGCCAGATGTATTAGTCAGATGGTTGACAGTTTCGTTTGGATGCTGTTGTAATCGTTTTTGGTGCTTTACCACGAATTTTTGAATTACTGCAGCCACAGATTCAATCTTCAAGTCCCGATGGAAGTCAGTATTCCTAATGAATCACGGAGCGTTGACTAAATTTCTTAAAACTTTGTTTTGGATGATTTGAATAGAGGATTTTGGTGCACATCCCCATGACTGGATGACTGGATACGTCCACATCGGAGCTAAGACTTGCTTTTATATCATTAATTTGTTGTTTGGAGAGACGGTTGATTTTTTCCCAAGAAGCCAATATAAATTTTTGTATTTGGATTCCAGTTCAACTCGTTTTTTCTTTATATGGTCTTTCCATTTCAACTTTGCATCTAAGTTCATGCCAAGGTATTTAGCTATGGTATTTAGTACTGCACATAGTTATCGGCAAATAGTTGATTTTTTTGTTTGTAAAATTTACATGGACAGATTTTGCTTGGTTAAGTTCAATTTTCCATTTTTTAGTTCAACTCATAATTTGATCAATGGAATGTTGCGTTGCTTCTGTTGATTCGTTTATGGTCTTTCCAGTGGTAAGAATCGCTGTATCATCTGCAAACGTGGCAATGACACTTTCTGGTGGGACTTGCAAGTCAGGTGTGTAAATTAGGTACAGAATTGGGCCAAGTATACTTCCCTGCGGTACTCCGGCTTCAATTGGTTCAAGTGTTGAGGACGCACCTTTATATTTCACTCTGAAGAATCGGCAAGATAAGTAGGACTACATAATTTCGGATATCTGTTTCAATAACCACTGTTCAATCTTATGCACAAGTCCTTTGTGCCAAACTTTATCATAGGCTTTCGATACGTCTAGGAATACTGCAATGCAAATTTTTTGTTCTTCAAGTGCTCTTTCGATTTTGTCGCATATTCTGTGTATTTGTTCTACAGTAGAATGTTTTTTTCGGAACCCAAACTGATAACTCGGAACTATTTGATTTTCTGTTAGAACAAATTGGACGATACGATCATGAGCAGGTTTTCCTTGTTTGTGTACCATAAGTATTTCCGCTACTTTCCAATAAATTGGGAAATGTCTTAAGCGCAGAGCTGCATTAATTATTTTGCATAGTTTGATTATTCCTTTGTTAGGGAATTGGTTTAAGATCTCAGCGGTTATCTGATCCCAACCAGGAGCCTTTTTTAGTTTCATGTTTCTTATTTCATTTTTTATTTCCCTTGCGAAGTGGGTTGTATTGCTTCGTTTAATGCATTTAAGTTAGAAGTAGGAAGATTATTTCCATCATCATTTAGTGAGAATGTTGCCTTAAGAAATTTTGCGAATTAATTTGCTTTTTCTTCATCACTTTTGGCCCATGTTGTACCATCTGCTTTAATAGGAGTATTATGTTTTATAGGTTATTTTACTGCTTTCACGGCTTTTCATAGCGAGTAATCTGAGCGTTTCTCATAGGAAATGCTTCCAAGATTCTGTATCTTATCGTTTTTAATATTATTGATAAGTTTTCGTAGTTGTGCAGTTTTCCTATTTAATTTCGTTTTATCAGTTGGTGATCGTGTTTGTTGCCATTTTTTGCGCAATTTCCTTTTTTCCCATATTAGTTTATCAATTTTTTTTTGAAGGGTTGGTCTAATCTGGTGTTAAGAGAACTGAAGAGTACTCATTCATGCTGATTTTTGAATCTGCTGGGTAAATAGAAAAACTTCGTTATCCGCTTCAGTCGCGGATTAAGAGTGCTTTGAACGTGCAGCCTAAAGTAATTCCATTCAGTAGATCTATTTATTAGATAAGGCTTCGGTTCATTTATGACTACACTTTTATTAATAGAGAAGTGCACTGGTGAATGATCAGAAGAGAGATCGTATCCATTTTCTATTTGTAAAAGTTCTCTCGGTATCATTTTAGTTATGAAAAAGTCAATCAGATTCGGTATTTTCGCTGGGTCAGTCGGCCAATATGTGGCTTGTATGGCTTTTAATAGTTCTCGGCCCTTAGTTGTAGTTAATCACGAACCCCAATGGACATATTTAGCGTTGAAATCTCCGCCTATAATGAATTTATTTTTAAATTTAGAAAGGAAATTTATATATTGATCTGTACTAATAAAAAGTCTTGGAGGACTGTAGACCGAAATAATTCATAATTTTTGATTTTGTACTTTTATTGTAATAGTTGTGGCCTGAAACTCGCTACAGTTGATATTTTCCTCTTCATAGTGACTGATGATTACCTTTATTATAATAGCACTTCCCTCTCGTGCATTGTTATTCGGGTGAGTAGTGTGGTAAATTTCATAACTTGGAATTTGTGAATCAATTTACAACACTTTCTCTTCTTTATTTGTGTGAAGCTTTTAAGCTTTATACTCGTATAATGTCTCTATCAGTAAACTGGTAAACTGAAATGAAACATAACTTTTAATTATTAGTGGTTATCTCGATTATTGTTGAGTTCATAATGAGCTTGTACACCACAGTACCGCAAAGTTTCAATTGCTTTCGTACACCATACAATTTTCCTCCATTGGGTCGACCTCTATTTGTTGTTCGTGTTGCAGGCACCCAATGAAGACTGTATTCTATAAATCTATTTTCAATATAATCTGCCTTACTTACTTAAAATGTGTCAAATAAAACAAATATATCGAATTTTGTAACATTATTCATAAATTCTATATACTTATACTTATTTGCTAAGCCAGCCACATTACAATATTTTAAATTTATATGCTAATTTGACAGTTTCCTTTTCTACTAACAGTTTTTTGGCTGCTTTATTTTTTTAAATAGCGTGTTTCTCTCGATCACTTCTTCCACTTAAGTCTCACCATACAAATGTTTTAATTCCTCCACAGCGTCACCTGCTTTGCACTTTAGTTTCTTATTTTTGTCGAAATGCATCCATTTTCCTGATATGTTTATATTGTCATTTTTTAATATAAATCTTGTGAGTATGTTTGATGGCTTCAAGATCTCTTTTCAGCTATAATAAAGCAGATTTATTTTCCTGTTTAGACAAGCTTAAGTCCTTTTCAATATAAATCTGAGTGCCATGCAGTTTTCTACCATTTTTAAGACATCTTTTGCCAGTTCTGAAGTTTCCAATTCTGCGATCCCACTTTATTTTTCTTTTCATATATCACTTTTCTGACTCGAACTTTAATATTTGTCATAGCCATTTTGTCTCGGAATATTGCCTCTACGTCACTTTTTTCGCATTATCTTTCTGTATACCTTTCACTAGTACATTACGACTTTTACTTTTTTCGATAAGTCTTCCAATTTCCATAGTTTCTATTTCAGCATCATCATATTGATTAACAGAGTTCTTTATAGTTTTTATTTCTCGATTAGTTGGCTTGAATTAAAACCGATTTTTTAAACTGACCATAATTTATGTGGTGCAATGCTCTGCCCATTGCTAAGTTTCTCGTGTCGACTTGGAGTACTAGCTTATTATCTGTGGTTGCATGTGCTAGAAAATAATCGAATTAGATCTTAAATTCAAATCTTTGAAATGGTTAATCAGCAGAAAATCAAAACTATCGCTATTCAATAAATTTGTATTATACAAACAATTGCTGTAGCCAATCTGGACATATGGAATCCAGCTGTGGGGTTGCGTAAGCAGAACACAAATTTTCATCATTCAAAGACTCCAAAAGTTTTTGCTACGAAGTGTAATAAATGCGCCGTGGTACATAAGAAATTCTGACTTACATCGTGACCTCAGAGTGTCACAATACAGGAGGAAATTCATACCAAAGCTAAATTACAGCAAGATAGACTTAGTTCTCATAATTATGGTGAGGCGTATGTACTAGCGACAACTGTGCCAATACACTAAAGCGCCAAAAGCCTTGCGATCTTTGGACTTAAATTATTGAAATATTCTACAGTTGATTTATTATTCCGTGGAATCGCCTATATCTGATTAAATTTAAATTGCTTGTTAGTTATCTAATAACTAGTTGCTTTACGTCTTGTTTTGTTTTTTTATTGTTTTTAATACCTTAAATAATAAGACTAATTCCAAAAAAAAAGCGTGAACATAGCTGTGTTCTTGATCGCGACTGTCGCTGTGATTTTTTGATTCAATTGCATCAAATATATGCTTCAATATTTTGATTGCTCTGATTAATGGACTTAAATGAAAAGACGTACTGCACATTGAATTATATACTTTGGGTTGCACTGAAGAAATAGCGTGGTGGCTCCTTGTCTTGAACATCAAATCTGACTGCTGTGTGCAATTATCTAAGTCAACATCTACAACTGAAACTACACCCCAGACAGCTTCAGGCAACCTATTGAGCCCAAATTGTTTGATAGCACCATCTTTCATTTTTAAAATGGAGAAATTACGCATTGTGCTGAGGACCTTTGAAGGTTTTGAGAACTTTATTAGTACTCTTGCAACCAATGTCACAACTTACGATATTTAGCATAGTATATTATTGGCCAGCATCATACTATCATTTCTGAATTGCGCCACTAGTGGTGTTAGGGTTAGTGGTGGTACTGTTTTGATCCCCAATCGATACATGTAGAAATGCGTTAAATTACAAACTGGTAAAAGTGGAATATTTGATTCGAAAACGTGCTTAAATTATTAAATCAATCATATTGTAAATATATATTAATATACAAAATGCTAACTACGACGTTGTAAAGTACAAATGTATTTAGGATGAAATCGACGAGTTATGCAAAATCGTCAATTAATTGCAAAAAGAAGATACAGACCAAATTGAAATTGAGGGGATGTATTTTCATTCTATGTCTATCTGGATTTGATGTGATCAAGAAAATTTGAAAAATTCAAAGCGTAACGTATGGACAACATTACTTGAAATTATGTCAACACTATTGGCATCAATACTAAATCACCAAGAGTTCCGCAAGTAAGCACCAAACAACGTTTCACAGATTCGTTTCGTTCTAACTAATCCCAGACTTCAGTGGCAACTTATTAAATGGGATACAGTTCAGCGAGATATTCAACTAAATGATAGATCCAAAAATCAATATTTTTGATGTTGAGAAGTTTCAATATTAACTTTAAAATATTTGCCATTTACAAACACCAGTCACAGTTATGCGAAATCTGTAAAGAAAATAACTGATTGTTGTATACCGATGCTCTCATTTGGAAAGCATGTAGTTCAGTCGATTGTATGCCAAAATATTGTTGTTTGAGGTAAACGACAATCCATGTTATAAAAAAGGAGTGGTTCAAGGGAAATATTTATTAAAGTCACGATCTTACATATAAGCCTAGAGATATGTTACTAGATATATTATAGAGGGTATTTATGTTATTCCGCAGGCATCAGTCATAGATCAAAATGTAGGTTTCTTTAAAAGTATTGTAAATTTAGAATACTTTAAGGCTCACAACATTACCATCATTTTTAAAACTGGTGGATACTTATACAGAATTTACAACGAAAAAAATATCTCATTCAATAAGCTTTCTAGTTGAACTCAAAACTATTTTTAGTTATGTACTCATTGGAAAAGTTTTGGGTGCATCAAATTCGATATATTTGATGTATTTTGGAGTACTTAACATAGAACTGAAGCCAAATTTTTTCGTAATACCTCACGAAAATAGTTTCAATTGCTTTGTGATTACACATATTGTTTGCGATTGTATGCATATGTTCAGAGAAGTACTATTGGTCACTAACATTGGCGAGTGATCAGAGGAGAACTCATATTATAGTCCTACTGTAATAAGATTATTACTTTCTTTGTTTCAAAGAAGTCAATTAAATCTAATCATTTGTTTCTGTCGCTGACTTGAGAAGCGCTTGTGTACAAAAGATTCAGTTTTAATCTCGATCTTAAATGGTGCGAGGCTTTTTGGGAACGTGACTAGGTCACACTTCAGATGTTCACTACTTTGTGTCCTTATTCATTTCGCACCACTTTAATATCGTCTTTTTTCACTGTGTAGTGGGTTTTCTTAGGAAAACCCAAAAGCGAAGCTGGTCTTTAGCAATTTAATAATTTTTGTAATGTCTGTGCATTTAAACTAAATTGACAAGTTCAAGCTATAGATAGCAAGTAACATAAAAGTAAAAGAGAAATTTCTGTAGACAGTAGAGCGAGAGTAATTATGAAAGACGTACTTTATGAAAGCATGATCTATTTCATTGATTTCAATATGTAAAATAAAATTTATTCCATTTTTTTTAAAGGTATGAATAAATTGCCATGTTAATTCACACTATATGAAAGCAAAACATAAAGAATGTGATAAAAAGCTGTTTTATTTTTTAAACTTAAAGTGCTATATTGTAACGTCATTCACTATCAAAATCAACAAGGAATTACCTGAAATTATGTCTTTAAAAGAAGATATGGTCATCATTGCATTGATTTTTTACGACGTACTAGAGGAGTAAAAAATTAGAAAGTTTAATAGGTTCTGATATTAGTAACAATACTACATTACTACCAATAGTATATTACTACGAAATTTTCGGGATGGATTTTCGGATCTTCTTTTTGCTTTACTTGTACTTGACCTTTAGAGCAGTCTTACTGTACTATAGAGTAAACATAATTCTTTATTATGAAACTTTTTGCTTTTTTGCTTTTTTTTTTCTCTTATTTTAAGCGTTTTTTTTTAAATAGCAATAATAATTGCAAATAATTGTTAAACTTTAAAAATAATAATATTATTATATTAGTAAATGTATAACCAAAAACATAAAACATATTTTTTGGTTTTTGGTATAACCTAACATATAGGCTTATTATATATAAGCTAATTATATGAAATTTAATCATTGAAGACTTCTAAAAATATAACTACTCCATATTTTGGAAAATGTATACATATATTTTGAATTTGAATTTTTTTTATATAATGGAACTTGTATTTTTTTTCAACTGTTCCAAAATTGCTTTAATTTTTGGCCGCACTCGTTACACTGTGCTATAAACAATATAGCTACATATTGAAACGTTTTTAGTACACACTTATTTTATGCTCGCTGTTGAAAAATCGAACTAGTGCTGAGATACTTCCAATCTTTTTATATTAATCATAAAATAGAGTGAACAGCTAGATGATGATGGGCTTCAGTTATCTACATAAAGTGATAGATATGGATTACAATAATTTACGGCTCACAACTACCAGTTTATTTTTTATTGATATCCATTCCTGAATTATTTTTAAAGATACTACAACAATATTATGTACAGTAAGTAGTTTTTCGAAGCTATAAAGCAATTAATCAACAAATGTACACTATTTGATAGTTGCTATCAAATAGAATCAAATGATTTAAGCCATTCAAACTAATATTCAGTTAAGGTCTGTAAAGAGTCTATCTGATAATATGTATAGCTACTATCGTTTATGTGTTAGAGAAATATACTATGTGATTGTGCTCCCTTTAATTTTTTTACCAAACTCTTCTTTTTAAGATGTACACTGTTACAATATAAATGTATCTACAAATTCACTGTGTAATGAGGGCATTTTTTTTAAACTGTTAATAATGTCAATATCACATGAAAGTTGCAGATAAAACTAAAGCAATAACAAAATTGTTTCAATTAAATTTGTATTGTAAGTAAAAAGGCTTAATTTATCACTTAACGATATTTTTTATTGTGTCACTAAATTTTTGCCTATGCTAAGATCTTTTCACGCCTGAAAAAATGGTGAACATGGTCAACTTTTAACACCGATAGGTTCTTAAACTGAATGAGTAACATTAATTAAAATACGAGTATAATGTACACTCAAAGCATTTGCTGTTTAACATATACCTTTGAAGCTTTAATGTATACATAAATTTATACTATGCACAATTCTTAAAAGGTGAATGAGTATAGCCTTCTGCGATTACGTAGAGTACCGCACCTGAATGAATTAGATGCATACGTTCCTTTATGTGTACTCGTTTGTTGCTTTTATTCGTGCTTCAATACTTCAATAAATTGTGACCCACCATCGCAGTATCCTTTATTATTATGTTTGTGCGCCTTTATTGTACGTTTTTTATTCATTTCAACAAAGTGGATGAAGAAGAGTCAAAATTGAGAGGTGAGTATGCCGTAAGTGCTGTTTTTGTTTTTATTGTATAATTCCCCTATGTCCCTGTTGCAAAGTGGATTTGAATGAGATAGAAGAACTTATTTGTTTCTCATTGGCTACAAATCATGTATCAGATACATTCTGTACACAACACTTTAAATACATGTATATAGATATAAGCATATTGAAATAAATTGAGACAAAATGAATAAGCATGCACCGTAAAAATTATTCTTGTTGCCTTTGCAGCCTCATTACAAATGAAAACAATTGTGTTTTATAATTAAATAGACAAAAGATCCCTCCTAAATTGTTATACTCTGCATTGGATGCAGAGTACACACATCATTGATGGAAATTTATTTCAAGTTTATCATTTTTTAATGGAATATATCCTGTTTTATGCGCTTACACGTACTCCATATAATGCATACAGTATTATATTTTGTTTCGAATAAATATATGTTTTAATAATAGATTTTGTATACGACATACACACCTTCAGAAGATACTATTTTCTTCCTGAATATGTTAGAACTGCTCATAATCGCAAAAAAAAAATTGGTATTGTTTTTAAAACTTGAATAAAACCTAAACTTTTAAAAGTTAATACAGAAACCAAATTAGTACAAATCTTTATTATAATTAAAATAGCAACATAGCATAGATTAACCGGAAATTGTAAATTTGTACAAAACCTATTTATATCCAAAAAAAAAAAAGATCAATGGAAATATTATACTGAGTGTAATAAATTTATTTCCGGTTTCGTTTTATTGTACTTTTCACCGCATTTTCAACATTTAATTTGGCAAACGCTCAAATTTTGATGAACGCTAATTTCTTGTCATACATTTCAAGTTGGCATATTCAATTGATTAATTGCAAAACGTTCCAAGAGATCGATGTGAAGCAGAAAGTACATGTGTAAAGTGCAACGATATTCGCAATTTTGTTTGAAACAGAATTTGGAATTTGTCTAAAAAGAGATCTTCGCACAAAGCTGATTTCTTGCTCAACGTGAAGATTACGTAGAGGCTTGCAAGTGTCGTAGTGAAAACATATATATTCCAGAAATGGAATTGTAAGCATTCATATATTTTCAGTTTAAAATTTGAATGAAAATATTCTTTGTAAAGCCGTTCTAGCCATTCTAATACGACAATCAAATTCAGATTTAATTCAGTGCACGCGTCTTACTCTCTTCTCTTTTGGGAAATAGTATTTTTAAGACTGCACAAGCAATGTTGAATTTGACTCGCTTCCTCACAACTACCTAATGCACCAGATAAAGCAAGAGTCAATATGTATATTAACATTTCCTCTTTTAGGTTGTTTGCTATATGTAGTCCTTGTTTTTCTATTTTATTTAAGAAAATTGTGACACATGGCATATTGCCAATATCCAACAGTTCATGTAGATGTGAACTTTTGGAAAATATGTATGAATGATGGATAAAAGTACACATAATAAAACCAAACTAGTAAAATAGCTATTTTTATATGATCTAACTATAGTTAGCATTGGCTTTACCCCAAATTGATTTAAATTGGGTAAAAATTTTCTTTTTTAACAAATTGATTGAAAACAGAAATTTTAAATACTGGAACTTATGTAGGTAGTATATATAACAGTCATCAGATTTTGGTCATACATATATTAATAAGATGATATTATCTAACGTCTTCTCAGTGCTTTAAAAATTATGGTCCAAATAATTTTGAAATCAATATTTCTCTTTTCTGCTGTATAGCCAGCTCTTCTCATAATTTTATTTAAAATACTTAATTTCGATTACATAATTAAACAGAACATTCTTTAAAACTGATTTTGCTAAAATGTGTGCTTTTGCGCGAACCTTGTTAAAACAAACATGACATGCATAACAACAAAAAACAACCAAACTTTAAACATACAATAAAAATAATGCTATATCATTGCACTAATTGTTAACGCGGTCTTTATATTTGCTGCTTTATATTTACATTTAGCCTGATAACAAATTTTTTTTGATTTTAAGGTTTCACTAAAACCTAACCCATTACTGCTAAATCATCTATTACCACGATACAAATATATATTCAAAGTATATATATATATATACTTTATTTATACTATATATACTATATATATGTATATATTTCTATTCTCACAACTTTCTATATAGGGTAGAGTAAGAAGTATTATTAGATTTGAGAATAGAAAGTACAAGTTATCAAAATTTACTTTTTGCCTTTATGAATTTCAAATTAACCTAGCTCAGCGGAGAACAAAACATAGAGAAGTCCCGTCATTTAAAATTTTTTGAGTGCCCTTATTTTTTTAATATATAAAATGTTTTAGTGACAAATAGAGAAAAAATATGTATTAATATGTATTATTTTAATTATTTACTTTTTTGGTTATAAGATTTGAAATGTATGTATGTATTTAACCTTCAACTGCTTTCATTCCCTTAGCTCCCTATATATCCATTTATATGTTTTTAAAAATTTTGTTCTTCATATCAAATGAGCAGAAGATTCTGGTTAAGATTTACTTAATTTATTAATTATATTTTTTTAAACGAATTATTATAAGTAAGAAAAAATAGAACACAGTTTTATAAAAATTATCATCCAGAACAACTGAAATTGAACAAGATATAGTTCAATTAGAAACCCCATAATTCGCTTCGCAACCAAACTCTCAATGACATTATACCACAGTTATACAAAACATGTCAATATTCTGTAACCGTTGTTTAGCGAAGCGCTTCAAGAAAATAATAGCCAACAGGCACAGATAAGCTACTGTGAAATCACCAATGGGGATTCAAAAAAGTGAAACATCTCATACTTACTTCTATACTTCTATATCTTGACCACCAGATAGAGGACTCGATATTATCCCAAATCACCTCTTAATGACATTGTTACATTTTATCAAAACATTTTAGAACTCCTATCGTTCCCACAACTCCGGGGATTAGAATTAAAAGAAATCAAATATGTATACTACTTTATGATTAAAGGTAGCTGATATCTACTGTTCAATGAATCTTATTCATAATATGTATATGTAATATATGTAATCAAAATACTTCTTATTCCCAAAATCACTTGCGGTATATTCTTAATATATTCTCCTCCTAAAACTTAAAACTCAAATCTACTTATTTTTGAATATCTGCTGTAAATCCGGCATATACTCCAAAAAATATGTTAAACACTAAAACTAATATATTTTTTTGTGCAGTTCAATCACTGCAAAATAAAATTGCAAGAAAAGGAATCATGTTCATAGCCACTAACCTAAATTTACCACGTGCCCCATTTTACCTCGTAGAGATAATTCTTCCTAATTCCGAACAAATCAAAAAATCAATGGGTTCATATTTGCTAAAGAAAAGCAATATTACTTCTCTAATCATTGCACAAAATTTCTTGAATTATGTAACAAAAAAATAGTAATAATATGTGATATGCTGTAGTCATTCTAAAAAGTGATGAACTTAGGAACCCACCCACACACACTGCAGAAATAATCCCTATATACCCAGTGATCATAATATCTAAAGGATCGAACTATCACACAGCTATCTGTTCAGACTCTCCATCAGCCCTAGATGCACTTAGAATTTCAAAAACATTGATTTCATACGTAACAACTATGCAAAAAAAAAAATTTATATGGCAACGGGCCATGTTTATGCTAGAGGAAGTGAGTGCATACATAACTATGCAAAAAATTCATCCTTAGCATACTATATACACGTATAGTTTGACTATACGTTCTAATCATTAATAATTTCTCTTAAAACAAATAGCATCATTTCTTGAACTACATTTTTATGAATTACACCACCTTTGAGGACACATATTTACATGGTACACACAATCCAACCCTATCAACGTAACAATAAGCAACATTAGACTTACTAACATTGGAATGAATAAATTAAACACAATAAGACTCACGTGACTCAGACTTGGACATATCTAACTCACTCACAAACACCTAATGTCATATAATCCTTGCCCGGCCTGAGTTTTGTGTTGCTACCCTTCACCAGTTTCTATAAGACACGTCCTTATAGAATGCGGCACCTTCCAAAATTATACAAATCATATATCATATCTTTCCCAACATAATTATTATTCTTTTTCAAATCCAATAATATATATAATCTAACCTAAATTATTCCAATAATATTGAGTAACATAAAAAGTATATACGGTTTTTTGGGATATTTTTGAACAAAAATGTTATTTTTATTACTCAACACATTTTCCACCTACAGCACAACTTAGGACCAGAATCACGCTTAAGACCGTTAGTTATAATAGTTATAATTACTACCTATTATAGTAAGTAATAAATATACCTAATTTCTCATCATGGAATATATTATTACTACATACTGGACATTAACCATCAGACAAATCCGCATCTATTTTCAGCTGAAACTGGAACATAAAACAAAGTTCTTATAAAAGTTATTAATACATCAAACAGGAAAACGAAAATATTTAAAGAAACTGTCTAATCAATGTAACAAAAAAGTTTCATTTTACCTTTTCAAATACTCTAATTAACTTTTATAGCCTTGCTATAAAGCGAAACTTCCATAATTGGTTTCAACTTTTTTCAGTCAGGCGCAAATCGTAATAATAATAATAATTGCAATATTGAGCAAGAATAATACTTTGAACTGACGAAGCCTTAGCGTGTAAAGAAAATTTTATTTAATATTAGGGTTGCAAGCATAGAAATGCAAGTTTTATTCCTACAATACATTGACATTGTATTGTATATAGTTATAGTTGCTTTAGTTTGGAACTTGTCAAAAACGAACCATCCAAAATTAATCTAAACAAATATTACTTAACTAAACATTTTTCGCAATGAACACACGGTACTATAAGTATTTTGTTTACCATCAATACTGACAACTCGTGAACAAAAATATTTTGTGCAAAAGTAATACATATTATATTATAATAATACCCTTATATTCCTGGCTTATTGTTTTGACATTTTTTCGAAGAACCACTAGAGCATAGAAAAACTTCTTTAACTCTGATAACCCTTGCCAAAGTTATGTTTTTTTCTTGGAGAAAAACTACTGATAGTTGACTTCAGAGACCGATTGTAAAGGAAAACTACCAGATTGAAATAGAATTTATTACAAAAAGTACTTTTACAATAATCAGGAAGTATTTTAATAAAACAAAAAAGCATAATTTCGTTTCACTTAATCGGAAATAAGAGGAGGAACAGTTTACAACAAAATTAGAACCACTTTAACCATAAAGTAAGAACAAAAAACTATACGCGGAGTCTTTAAGAAAGATAATGAGATCTCAAAGCATGTGCTGGAAGTGTAAACGCCCCTGATATATTTACGAAAAAAGTACATATGGTAGATAGGCTTCTTATATCGAATTAATAACTAGAATTTAGTTAATTGCGGATTTAAAGAAATATTTTGAAATCATAAATGGGACATCTATTCTCTAGGTTGGAATAATAATAATATTTTCAAAAAAATTTTTCTATACATAATCTTTATCAAAGAATTATACAATCATTGGGTTAATAATATTTAAGGACGATAGTTTTCAAATTATTGGACACAAATAAAAACTTAAGGATAAATAATAAAGTAAAAATTATGTTGTAGTATGACTTAAGATTATAGAATTAGTTGTGTCTGAAGATTACTTTTGGGTGAAGACCCCAGATTTTCGTTCGTATTCAAATAGTCGCCACTCCTTCAGATAATTGGTTAATTTTTAGTTACATAAATCTAAAACATGACAGAGGATTCACATTTTAACATGATTGCTATAGTTTTCATATTTCATGATATCCGTACGGCTTTTACACTGTAGTGTGAATATTTTAACTATTTAAAATATTTACGAATTCGAAAGATGTAATAGCGTTATTATATTTCATACTAGCGCAAGTACTATAAGTGTACAGTTAGTATATAATCGATATGAAATATGAAATATGAAGCGATTTGACATAAAAAGGTGTACTAATTAAATAAGTTTTCTTTCAAGTTGACACGTTCATATACGATCAAACCTAATGCAAAGTAGGCATTGTTTTCTCATGAACTTAAAAACTTTTCCTTTGTGATTTACTTATATTGCGCCTTTACAAAACTGTACTGTTATGAAAGAATACACTTCAAAACGCTACACAAAAGATACTTTTATCAAAGAATTTTAAACAAAACCAAAACACGCGCGCGATTACAATCATACAAAGGAAGATCTGAGTATTGACAAAAAATAAAGAAAATTTTGTGTTTTTTAGGCAAACAAATGAAAAACTCGTTTCTTATTGCAAATCACTGGCAATAATTCTTGTCAATTTAAAAATGGTGCGGTAACTATTCTGGTTTGATTATTGTCATAAATGTGGCGATGACACAGTGTGTCAGCAAAATTATCTGGATTTACTTTATGCAAGGCTTTTACCTTTGGGACTATGTAACATTAACGATTTTTGTTGCTACAAAACGCTTCGGGGATGTCATTAGGGAATCACTTTTTGACACAATGACACGAGTAATAATCATGCTGGTAACACTAATGCTGGACTTTGTAGGTGGGTTGATGGGTAGGTATTTGATGTTACAAGTTTTTGGTGAACCAGTACGTGAATAATGGTACTTCCATATAATCCCTTAACAATAGATGCTTTAATATTCTGCCATGTACATATATAAATGTTTTTTTGGAATTTATATACAGCAATTGTGATCAGCATATGTCATATTTTCTCATTTATTGTAAACAAACTTTGCCGTCACTACTGTTATGAACAGCAGTTCTTCAATAAAACCTGAAAACCTGAATTATAACAACGATTAACGCCCATATACTTTTTATTTTATATTGAAATTTATTATTAAGCATTCGAAAAAAAAATTTTTTTGCGTTTTGAATTCGTTTGTTGTTTAGGCAAGTAATATCTAATATATATTCTTTATAATACAATGCGTACATATATTATATATTGATGTATTACAACATAATTTAGACAATAGGTGTACTAATGAATAATAAGAACACATTGATTTAATCTACGATGATAGAACACACAATAAACGTCGAGCGCAAATTAAACACCCATTGTTATTTTAGGCAATAATGTGAAAACTTTTTAAAAGAAACAAAAAGCTTAGGGCGTACCCACTTTGTACGAACTTATCTGTTGCAGTAACTGTTACTGATTATTTTTGAACAACTTTTGTATTCAGTAACAATAAGCGGATAAATGAAAGCAGGATGAAAGGAATTAGAGACGTCGATGACCTACAATAGAACATTTAATAGTACAGTATATTGTCATTACATGTACGCTATGAAAGAATGTAGAATTGTACATAAATTATGTATGAACTGCTGTATTTCTATAAAAGATATTTAAAGGACGATAACAAGTTTAATCATTAATATCATCATCATCCTTATGATTATTATTGCTAAAAACATCATCATCATCCATCTTCATCCATTACAAAACAAAACAATAAATGTCTAATAATTTCACAGAAAGTCTGCTGCCCTTTCTCTGATTATAAGCAAAGGATCAAACTCATAATAACAGAAGAAAAACTTTAGAAGAGCGAAGCACGAGGTGATTAAACGTAGTTCAATGTCATTCGCCATAAAAGAAGTTTTAAGGTTAAGCAACAACAAAATGGGGTGAGATATTACAGTAGGATGAGGAATATTGTTTGTCAAAGGGCACACAAAATTCCATATAACTGACGCGTACGCTTTTACAATTTTATATGCATCTGAATTTGTTTGATGATATGTATTACCGCATTTCAAAATGTGAGATGTTAAAATAAAATTGTCTTATCAATGAAAGTAATTTGTACTTATTTCCATATGTTCGATTTAACTGTTGCACAATCATTTCTAGCACAGCACTAAATTCATAAAACTGTCTTCATACTGCAATGCTGTGTTTCAATTTAATATAGTAGTATTAAGTTTTAATTAAAAATATGGTGGTTTCTTAAAAGTTACCATTACCAAATGTGAAAAAATTTTATAATAAATGGCGGATGTATGGTACTCCAACAAGTAATAATGTTTTGAATTCAAAACTCCCACACCAACGAACCTGTAAAGTACATTGCAAAATACAAATTCGTGAATATCTTCAAATAAAGCAAAATCTATTAGCAAACAAAAGAAACTGTAAATAATTTCTATTTAATTTGACCAAATTATATTTTCATATTTTCAATTTAAATTTCAATTTCCCCCCATTTATCTACAAATTTCCTGTTGCGCTGAAGGGATGGATAATACAAGAGTACACTACCCATGCAAATTTGTTCAATATGGTTTTATATGGAAGTGCCTTGTGAGGCGCTACCGAATGAATACATCTGGCGTAATTGAATTGACGCTTAGTTCATATGCCAAGGAAAGAATGAATTTAAGCTAAATACTGCGTATAGAAAGTAGAAAAAATTGCTAACAGTAGGTGGTCATAGGAAAAGACAAAAACATTGTTGCAGACATACATCATTTCCAAATATTTTGCCAATTCTATATAAAATAGTAAATAAAATCATATATTTAAAACCTGGACTAATATATTATAAGTAATGAACAATCAACTAAAAAATTGGTGAACGAATAAAAGACATTTGTTAAAAGCCTGGTAATTATACTTTAGTACTTATTTTTTTGATATCAAAAGAGAATCATTGCTTCTGTCAACATCTTTAAATTGTTCGGGTGTCCTTTCTTATTATACCCATACAAACAATTCTTATGATTTATTGAATAATAACAAGCTTAAGTAAGAAATTACCCTTCATTTGCAGAACAAGGTGAATATGACGAACCGAACACATTTTGATTTACGCCATTAACCTATTAAAAACTGCAAGCATAGAATTGTATATAAAATTTTAAAAGAATATGTACTGGAAAAATAACTATTAGAGTTTTGATTTAAGAATAAACATTGATTAATTGTAAAACTGGCAAGAGTTCGTTTATGTATGTATATGAAATCTGTTCATGAATGAAATTCAATCTAAACCAATTATTAATACGAAAACTAAACTACATTATTCAAATCATACCATATAAGATAAAATATTGAAAAATCTTATTTGCTCTAAATATACCAGTTGAAATATTTTTAGTCTAAATCATAAATTTGTATATCACTTGTATTCCAAATCGATCCGAGCTCAATGAAGTATAACATATTAAGTATTTTGTGGTTTTAAAAATATATGTGAATGAAACATTCGTATATTTGTAATTGAGATTTGTTAAAATTTTATTTGAGTTTGTCAGTGGCAATAAAAACAATATCATCCAAATATTGTCCAAGGAATATCTTATAGTACTAATCCTTTAGAAGTGATTCTATAGACCTGGCTTTCAGCACGAAATTTATATATGAATGGCCTATGCCATTGGCCTATAAAGAAAAAGAAATCTCATCAAGAGGATAAGCAGATTTTGAGAACTCATACACTATATACCATCTCAACTCAAGTTTGTATAAGTAACAATTGCCTATATAAATCAGTTAACGTATAAACCAGTCATTTCCCTTCAACTTTTAGAACATCAGACCTAACATTTCTATCATTAATACATCATTATCATTAAATGAAAAATCCATAATATTCGCTACTACTTACTTCGGTAAAGTAAGATCAACGAGGTACTTGCATCGAGATGCTATATTATTAAGGCTTTATTGCATTTTTTAGAATTTTATTTACGTCCATTTATCACTTCATTGGGTTTTTTATGTTATCATAATAATTTTCTTAGATTGTATCAAACAGTTTGAATGCTGCCTAGCAAAGTTTTGCCAAATCAGCCTATTTACTTATTTCTAGTTTAACTGTTAGTATTTTTAGTTTTCGGTAAAGATTACCGTTTCTTAAGTACAATGGAGTATTATTGGCTGTTGTATCCTGAATAAATTTTCTAAAGCACTGCCTAACTTCAGTATTACTATTCTTGACACCATTACAAAGTGCAACTGTGTCAAGTTATATAAACTCTAATTTCGATTAGAGTTTCATTAGAAATATACTTTTTCGAAAATGTAATCGAAATTTTATTTTTAACACACACTACAAAATGTCTTCGTTCAATCTTTCACATATATCTTTCAGGTTGGATAACGACAACGTAATCAGCGAAAAGTATACAAACTGAAGTCTGTATAATATTCGGCAATATAGTTTTCCGGCGTATATTTTAGAGTTATTGAAATTGCTGGCATGTTTCGTGATGTGTGTGGTATTCTTCATCATTCAATTTACAAATAAACTTTGATGTTTTACGTCAGTGGGTAGCACTTTCCAGTAGTAGCACTCGATTAGCATAGACTCTGAAACATTAAATTCTATCCAGCTAAACAACAACACAAGATGCGGTACTACTATTAATATAATAAACATCAGTAAACATGATAAGGAAAGTGATATATGTAAAAGATAATTCCAAACAATTACTGTAGCGATGGCTGACTTAGAGGGCAGTTCATAACCTACCAAGACATTTGGTGATATGTGAATAACAGAAATAAAAATCGATTTATAATAAGTGATGACTTAACGCAAAGCACACTTTCTGCGGTGGTACGTATCTATCATAAAACTCAAATTACCGGCTAGCGCAACATACCAACTAAAATAAATCAGATAAAGTCAAAGTCTTCTCTGAATACCTTAGACACAATTTTAAGTTATACTACAACTCGAGCGCCACCGAAATTTAATTTGAAATCTATGCAAATAAGGTTACTACGTAGTTAGCTTAAATACGTAATTTGATCAGTAAAAATGATATCTAAACATACATTTTGCTTCACATTGACATCTTTATTCGCTTCCATTGGATTGATGCCAAATCCATTTTAACTGTTCAATACTCAGAGAGTAAATTTATAAGCCGACTCATTATAAGCATTATTGCATATCATTAATAACTTCTGCAACATAACTCTTAATATTTATATTTGATATTGTATTAAATGTTGTATTTTTATTAAAAAGACGTTTTAATATGATTCTATAAAACTCTATTTATACTTTTAAACAATTAAACAATTAAAATTCTCATAAAGTCGCCAACTAATAAAATAAGCAAATCCCAATCCATTTTCTGACGTATGTTTTCAAATATATTGCCTTGTATAAAGTTTGAAATTAATGAAAAGAAACACCTCTTAATTGGCAACTTCCATTTCGCTCGACCTAATGAATTTCAAACAAAATATTTTGTATAATCAATTTGCGCACGAGAAAGACAACACGTCGCGCGAAAAGTTCTTAACAAATGTAACCACTCAAATAAGATTACGTACATTTTATTTGTTCGGACGAATACGCAAGACAAAATTCGCATGCAATTGAACCGCAGCCTTATACTGCATTTACATTGGCCTCAAATGGCTCATTTTGATCAAAAATCGAAAATGAGAAGCAAATGGTTCATTCTTGCATACAAAATTTCACGAATTAGATCCATTGGATCACATTCTATATGAATGCGTTCCAACGAGGTTCGAATGCGTTCCAAGTATGTTCCAAATACAAAGGAATACGTTGAACATGCCCTAAATAAAAGCTCTTTATGAGATTTTTACACTTTGAGAAAGTTGTTTCTGTTTGGTGGTTGCATTTCCTTGAAAACGATGCACCTCTTTTTAGAGCTTCTACTTCCCAAAAAGTACGTAATCGAAGTTAAAAATATGTTTTCAGTTTATATTGTAAAGTTTGAAGGTATATTTAACCTTCAACCTTATACCTTGAAGATATATTTAACTGACCAACCGGTCAGTGTAAACACCATATTAGGAACATAGTTTATATTAAACTCAACAAATTAATTTAAATTAAATTAAATACAGAAATAGAATTTTAATTTTAATAAATTTGAAATGATGAACAATAATAAACAAATAAACAATGCATTTATTTTTAATAAAGAATTCGAAAAAACGATAAAGTTTTTGGACAAATAGAAAAAACATCAAAATGTATAAAAAATAAAAAAACTATTTCTTGAGTTAGAAACGTTTTTTAGGGCTTAAAACATAATTTTCATGTTAAATAATTTAGTACTTAACAGTGAAATATACAATTTTGCTACACAAGCAATTTTCCTTTAGTACTTTATTTTTGGTTACAAATTATTTTGTTTCTGTTTGTAAAAAAATAAGAGGTAACAAAAAATAAGCTAAGGAATAAGAAATTATTCCTTAACGCTAATTTGAAATGTAATTGTAAGTTGCTTTAGTAAAAGTACTTATGAGTTTTATATTTTAAACGAAGGATTTGAAAACTTATTAAATACAATAATAAAATAAAAAATTAAATTAGATTGTTGGAGATTTTAATAAAACTTGATAGTCTAACACTCAATCAATAAAGAAAATGTCATGGTTGTGCTTGGCTATAAAGTAACCAATATACACAACGTTCTAGAAGCAACCATAAGGATACCTTCTGATCAAAAAAGAACGAGAGGCCTATTTTTGAATTCCCGCGCTTATCCAATCGGTAAATTTTTTAAATTTTTACACTGGCAACACTATTATACACATTCTGCCGAAACTGTTAAAAAATGTTAAAAAAGGCCTTTGGCGATTTGTGTGTGTCGCAACCACGAGTATACGAATGGTTAAAAAGGTTCAAAGACGGTCGTACAAGCTTGGACTATGATGACATCCCTGGCCGCCCAACAACTTCTGTTAATTCTGTTAATCAAAAATAAAAATTAAAGTTCTTTTTTGATCACAAGGTACATTACAATCTTTTGTTATAGAAATAATACAAGAAAAACAAATTTAATTCACTGTTATTTGTTATTAATTATATAAAGAGGTTTTCGAACAGAAGTGAAACAACAACAAAAATTTATTTTTTTAAATTATTTTAATTAATTGAATTTTTGGCTGACCATACAGCTGTTTCGAGTATTGCCAAATACCCTTCATCAGTGGTCTTGGAAATAATTCTTATATTTAATTATTCGTAAATAATTATTTTTGAGACTGCAAGTACCAGGAATCGAACTCGGGTCCTGCCAAATGTGAAGCTCAGAATCAGCGCACCTTAACCAACTGATCCAAAGCCGTACTTGACTTTTTATGTTCGCATATTTTTGCTGGAGTTTTGTTACTTTTGCTATGAAAGTTTTTATTAACAATTTTACTTGCTGTATTTATATATTAGAACGAAATCATAAACCAGCTGTAGAATAATTGAATTAATTAATTAATTATATTTTTTATTTTTAATTGTTAAATTTCAAAACTATTCTATTCGTAGAGGCATTATTTGTTGCATGATTTGTTCTTTCTTATGAATAGAACCTAATCTAGGAACGTAATGCTGAGAAAGTCATGCTAATGTTACTCCACTAGTCGCACGGGCGAGAACCAATATTTATTGGCGAGAACCATATTTTTCTGAATAAGTTGTAATTTAACGTCAAATTTTCCAGACGAAAGTGACTATTATAGTTTTAATAGAAACTTGTTATATTTACATAAAGAGGTTTTCGAACAGAAGTGAAACAACAACAAAAATTTATTTTTTAAATTATTTTAATTAATTGAATTTTTGGCTGACCATACAGCTGTTTCGAGTATTGCCAAATACCCTTCATCAGTGGTCTTGGAAATAATTCTTGTATTTAATTATTCGTAAATAATTATTTTTGAGACTGCAAGTACCAGGAATATTAATTATATTTAATAATTTTGGTCTTATGGAGGTAAAAGACATAATGAAGAAATTTTTTCATCAAATGTCCAATATGATAAACATACTGCCAATGTTGATTACTAAACAAGATGTTCGCTCGAAATAACTTAAAAATTTTTCGCTTGGAACTGAAATGGACTTAACTAGCATTTACTTGAACTAAACTCATTCATAGAATCAAACTAAATTGACATCGGCTTTATAACGGATGGCTACTTTACTAATAAGTAAATTTCACAACAAGCTTCTTCAAAATCCCAAAAACTACACTATACTTTAAACAAATCACCCCAGTAACAAAACGTACGGTTGTAAAACAATATTATTAAAACATAATATACATATATTATTATAACATAATATATATCATTATTAAATTCAGTAACAAGTCAAAATTTAGCAACACTATAAGCGATGACCAGACATCTTAGCTTATTGAGGCTGCTAAAACTCCTGATCTAATATAATTTTTTGACCATAAATGCTGAACTATTGAATCCTTCTCTTATTGTCTTCAGATCAGTTGTAACTTATTTTCTTCAAAATATGTACAACCACAAAACATGTCGAAACACCTATCAATATGTGCTTTTAAGAAAACTTGTTCCAAATATATGGCCTAAAAGCGAAGCCGAAGTCTATATTAACGAACTATTTATATACGCCACGCATTCTACACGGGTAGACAACAAAAAACACAAAGGAAGCACCTCCAAGTCAAAAAATTGACAAAATATAACAGAAAATAAAATTTATGGAATTATTAAGGGTAAAAAGATCCTCTCAGCAAAAACACAGAGATAATTAAGATCACTAAGGAACCGCGAGAACTGAAAGAACAATTCGCAGCAACAACAAATAACATTGTTGCAGTTATTCATAATTGTTTGAAATTTCTTACTTAAAAATAAAACTTTTTTCTTTATATTTGACTTTAAAACAAATATAAAAAAGATTACTTATTTTAATAGTTGTAATTGATAAATGACTTGTAGATCCTTTCACTGCTATTCTTGGTTTATCAAGGCTTTTAGGAATCTGCTTTAATAAGGTTTACAAAATTGGACAATGAAATGGACAATGTTTTACTGACATACGAGCAATCAAAGCTGAAGCGATAATTGAAAAGCACATTTGCATGAGAAAAATTCTAGATAAGATCAAAATATTATAAAATGAAAAAGTATTAAATAATTGTTGAAAAAACCTATTAAAAAAAAGGACCCATTTATTTTGTGTCGCATATAGAAAGTCAAAAATGAAAATTCTTAAAATGGATTATATTGATTAGAAATAGCGAAATATTACTTCTCAATTATAAATATTTGCAAATTATACTACATACTTAGTAGTATATAAATATATACTACTAAGTATGGCAAAAAAAATCACGTTGCTGGATTGAACTGGCCGAAATATACTCAAAACAACAACACTATTTTCTCTACCTCAACCAGTATAGGTATACTGGCCAAATACATCGGCGAGTATAAAAAAGAGTATTAATATCGCAATAAGCGAACTATTGTGAACTTTCATTGGAAATTGCAATGAATATTGCAATCATATGTCAAAAATTATATGTAAACAAAAAGTTAAACAATTTTCAAAAATTTCATAAATTTGAAAATTGGGAAAAAAGAAAAATTTCAGTGTTTTATTTTGAAATTTTCAACATTTTTCCCATTTCTTTTAATTTTGTATTCATTTTAATTTTCAATTCATATTAATTTTTTATTTTTGTACAAAATTTAATTTGCTTGCATTATGCTATTTTTGCTATTTGTCAAAACCTAACACTTGACAGATTGCAATAGTGATGGCAATGTCTTGCGTAGCCAACATAGGCCAGAATGCAGTTTTTGCCATACTTGCGAGCCACCGAATAATTTCTCCGCTCTTGTTTTGAAGTAAGAAATTTTACAAGAAAACTCCTAAAAACTTGTGTCTATAATCAGTGAGTGGATATGTATTAACAATGGAATATGTGTGGAGTTTTTGTTAATGTAGTCAAGGAAAAAGTTCAAGGACTTAAGCCTCAATATTTCATAAATTAAGGCGTAGTGAGAAAAATGTTTTAAAACTATCAAAAGTTGAAAGCTGTTATTTAATCAATGTGCCCAAAAAAATCGGATTCACTATACAATATATTGTGAATTACATATATTTAATATTTAAAAAGTATATTCAATTTTTTTTATCCACTTAACTTTCCTTGCATAAAAGTATATTTCTCTTATATGACTTCTTTATTTATTTTTTTTTTAGCTTTTCTTGTTTTTTTTATTCACATATATCTTGTGAGTTAGTAACAATATCAACATATCCCAGCAAAATACTGTAAAAGTTGTATATTTATTTAAAAAACTTAAGTAAAATTGTGTTTTCATTTCAAATAATGAACGACACCCTTTTAGAGATAAAACCACATACAATTTATTTGTCTTTAAAATTGAAAATATAAAAAATTAAATTATATGCAATAAATATATATTATATATGGTTTAATTGGTCAATTTTAGTCAAAATACAAAAGAAAAATATATTATCTGCATTGAAAAAACTTGTTCTTATGAACATCAAATGTTTTGTTTTAATTAACCATTTTCATTAACATTACTCGTAATCGGCTGTTCCGAAGGCAAAAAGCAACAAGTTTATGTCTAAAGTTTCTAATTTGTATATTAAGCAACAACGTTATTCTCTTCATCTCACGTGCTAGTTATAAAATTTCTAATATACTAAGAGACTGCAAAAAAAATAAACTAAAGCGGTGAGCGATCTATTGTGAACTTTCATTGGAAACTCCAATGAATATTCCAGTCATTTGCCAAAAGTTGTATTTAAACAAGCACTCAAACACAACTATTAAAAAAACTTCTCAAATTTAAAAAATGAAATATTATATAATATAATACAAAAATAAATATAAATATATATATAATATAAATATAATAATATAATATAAATATAATATAAATATAATATAAATATAATATAAATATAATACAAAAATTATGAAAAATACATACATATGTATGTATATGCTTAAAGATATACAAAAATTTTTTAATGTACATGAAATAAAAATCACACTAAACTTTTTAACTTGTTACCAACTAACAAGTAAATGTTTATTAAGGCATAAATGTTTTCAACCATGAATAATTTTATATTGTATTATAAAATATAATAATACAAACCATCTCTTGTTCAGTATAAAGTTTGCCATTTCAAGAAATAAAATAGTTCACTTTTTTGTTTTATATCACAAAACTACTCCTAAGAATTGCCTGTAACACAATTCTTAAAAAAATATTACAACATATATTTGACTGTTATGAATGACTCTATCTTCGAGTGTCTTAACATCAATTTGATATCACCTATATTCAATAGTTTACCAGGTGTTATCCTTCAACAAAATAAATTTTATTTTCTATTTGTATTTAAGAGTTCCAAGAAATTGTTGTTAATTTTTTTGGCTCAATAGAGGATCCAAGTGTTATGAAATTATTTTTTATTTCACTAGCTAAATATTTAGCACCATATTAAATTCTACTGCATTGATCTTAAGTTTCAAGTCTAGAAAACATTTAACTATTTTGCGATATTGAACTTTGATCCGTTGTAGTATTAAGATTTTAGACTTCCTAAGCCAGTCAAATAATTTTTCTTTTAATTACTCTGGAGTACTCTAGACAAGTGCCGCACTTTTGACTCCCGCTATAGCACTTCGTTTTTTACCATTACTATTTGCAAATTATTCTATAGTACAAACGTGTGTCTCATTTCTTACATTCTTGTTTAAGTTAATTACAGCCCTCATTGGCAACATGCAAATGAATTGATTTTTATCCAATCCTTATATCAAGGATTGTATAATTTTCAAGCATTTTTTGTGCAACAAAAAATTTATTTATAGAATTACTAGTATCTCGTACATTTGTACGACTTCTAAATTCATCATCTCACACCGGATCGTTTAACATCATTAACCCTAAAAAAAAAATTTTTTAATTTTTCGAATTTATTTCAATTATTGTTTTCTAAGTATATATTATTGTTTTCTATAATCTGAAATGTATTACATCTAACTGTTCTAGCTGCTTAAATCAATAATCTACACCAACACCATTTAGATTTTTTCTTATATCAAAAACGCATACCTGATCTGATCTCAATAGAGATCTGTCTATTATTCGGTATAAATTTTTACTTACATATTAACCTTCAAAATTTCCCACCATAACTGTTAATCTGTGAAATAGAACGGGTTCCACTTTTTGCTCTTTCACTGTCGTTTTTTATTAATATAAATAAGAAAATTTGTCATGGCCGCATGAAAGTTGGGGCAGGAAATTATCTGTGGTTAAAGTATGCCTCCTCAATCAAAAGGCAGCCGCATGTGGGGAGGAGATGTGGGTTCAAAGCTTTCTCCCTGAGCTATGAGGTCAAAAGTATACTAGTACTATATATTTATATTATTTTCACTAGTACTGTAAATAATTTTTATTGCTTTAATTAAAAATTATAATTGTATATTTTTCTATTTTAATACTTTTGTTTTAAAACAATTAATTAGGTCATAATTTCCTGACGATTTATGTTAAGAAATAAACGTGCCCTTTCTAGCACTCTTTGCAAATTCAAACCTTTTTAAAATACGATGTGACTAAAGAAATGTAATGGTCTTACACCTCTTAACATCCATAGAGAAATTAATGTAAGGTCAGAAAAGATCATCACAGAATTCGGCAAACTACCGGTGGTTGTTTCCGTTGTTGTTCTAAACGTGAAATCTTCTAAAAATACAAACTTAATGCTTTTCCTTTTCAAGCACATCTATTTTGCTAACATTCCTCCCTTCTAAAAACCCTACAGACTCATTTCTAAAACGTGTCTTGTTGCGCTAATATTAATTTTTATTATTAAATGCACTAAAGGGTTAAAAACTCGTTTGAAAAATATTTTGTCAAAACAATCTCCGAGTTACTGAATTCCTAATAAGACTAATATCTCACATCTAATGATATGAACCTCATGATATAAATCACGTTATCGGTTTAAACGGGTTAATCATTATACATTTGGAATACATCACATTGGGAAATAAGTAGACTAAACTGAATAAATGTTTTTAATGAATTGTTGTGGTAAGGTTCGTTTATCTGCCAATTAGATCAATATTATGAGATATGTAAAATAAATAAATTTTCTTAGATGTATAAAATAAATATTTAAACGTTACTGCAATTTACTTTGCTTTATATAATTAAAACTCATCAAATTAAAACAAATAGAAAATAGATGATGACAAACTTTTTAAGCCCCCACAGCAACAACAACAAATTTTAAGGAAATAAACAAATAAACAATCAAATTAGAAATAAAAGAAAACAACTGTATGAATAAGTGAATGAGCGAAAAAACAAACAAAATTTGTCCTTTGATGTTGGACGTTGTTGTTGTTTTTTTATTATTCTACAATTTTATTTTGATTAACGCTCCATGGGACGTCATATATAGCGAAATTATTTGGCTTACTAATAGAAATCTGCGAAATATAGTCTTATGCGTAAATAAATGAAAGTATGAGCCATAAATGAATACTAGCTGGTTTTTTTTTTATTAAAAACCCTCCTCCCCCCGCTATGGGAACTCATTTTTTGTTATTTGAATGGCTTAGTTTATCAAAGGTCGATCGGATCAGTTTGTTTTAAGACCAAGCTCTAATATATTACATACCTGAGTACAAACTGTTGAAGTGTAGGAATTGAAATCAAATATATATCTTGTTTTAAAAATTGACACCACAACTGAAAACTACTGCACATAATTGAAACAATATGAAGAGATTTTATTTCATTCAAACTCTTTTAAATACTCTTCGAATAAGAGTAATACGAGTTTGTAGTTACTACACAAATACAGGTTATCTAATGCATTCGTTTCATTATCTAACAAAGGAAACAATCGGAAAGCTAAACGAAGCACAAAACTGCTGCCACAATTCATAATGGGGAGGAGTTTCGCACTTTCATCACACATTTATAATATTGATTTTCTAAATTGAGTTGAAATGTTCTATGTGGTGAAACACAACGAGCACAGCACACATACATGTAGGTTCCATGATTAAAAAGAGACAATGGAGTGTAAATAACAATAACCAAAGATTGTTTTGATAGCAACAAACAACGCCCACATTCCTTTATGTTCATTGGAGTCTTACAGATTAATACTCGGCATTCGACGATATGAATTGTAAGTGCGCGCAAGTCCGCCAGAGATAGAAGATGTCATAATACTGTATTGTTTTATCAGGTTAAAAGATATATTTATCTTTAGTCAAAATTTAGTTAAAGCAAAGATTTCGTAACTGTTGGAACTAACAGACCGTCAGTCTGCAGTAAATATTACTTGCCTATCTCTGCATAATTTTATTAGCAGCCAATCAAGATGTAGTGCCTTTTGTTTAATACAGTATTTTGATACGTATGCAACTTCAGGTGTTTTGGCTACCAAACGAACTTGTTATAGGCAGGTGGTTAAATAATATTTACAGTTAATTAAATTAAAGCACCTTCAATATATAATGACGGCTCTCCTGATGTTGTTAGAGGTAAGATATAAATAAATAGTGCCGAAATTCTTTAGTTTAACAAAAACATGGATTAACCAATAGTGGTGTATTGTAAGTGGCTTGTGTGTTGTCTAGATAAATTATTCGGTACAGGTGTTTCTGTAACGAAAATAAAAAACTCCAGAAAAGAAAACCATCATTCATACTCAATACAGTTTTGTGTAAGAGTGCAGCAATTTCGATTGGATAATGGACTGTTTTTTAAATTATTAAAGTTGGGAAGTACATTTGAATTTGTTTTAACAACATTGATGACGTATATGAACCACAAAACTGTTTAATTAGCATAGAAATGGTGTTCAAGTTTATCGTCGAGGTAATATCAAAATTCTTCTTCGGCAAGATAAATTGACTCAAAAATTGTTTATAAATAAATAAAAATTCATCGTCATGTTACTAAACAGTTAACTAAATAAATGATTTTTTTGATTTTTCTTTTAATTAAGATTAGATATTTTTTTTAATCAGTTAATAATAATCTGAAACTTATGTTTTTTAGTTTCTTATTCGTAATACATTTGCAAGTTTGAGGATTAAGTAAATTCAAGAATTTCAATACATGAACTAAAGTAAACCATTTAACACTTTTTGAAAAAATATTTTTTGATATAATATGCAAAATTACCTCTCTTTCTAAACTTATTTAGTGAATCTTAGTCCGATGGAATTTTTGTGAAAGCAGATAAATAAGTTGGCAAATGTTACAAGGAATTTCCTCAACTACAATTATGTGGTTTAGTGCTTTAATACAAACAATAAAAAAACAACACAATTAAATTAAAAATTTATATTGAAATAATAATGTCAATAATTGACTAACCCAGAATAAATATTTTTAATAATTTTGCACAAATATAATTTAGAACTTCTCTGCAGTTTTCACTAAAGACAATTTGTTGGAACAAAGAACTTAATAAATAAATAAAGAACTAAATTAAACATTCCAATGACTTAAAATAACTCTATTTTATTCAAATGCAGACATCTATTTTGAGCATGAAACACAATAGTTAGACTTGCCCCAAAAGAGCTCTCACTACCGATGACGTTTTGTCAATGTATCCAAATAATTTACATATACGAGTATCATCGAACAACCATGTTCCCTAAATATGACATTGTGTAAGTTTTTCCTATTTCCAAAGCTTCTGATTAATTATACGTAGAACACGTTATAAGTCTGTTGACACCTCAATAATCTATGTATATAAAACTTAGTGCTATAATATTTTAAAGTATTTTCAACTAACCCTGAATTCTTTAATTCCTTATTTTAGAAATCAGATAATTCTAACATCTACTTCCGGGGTATTTTTAAAAATAAATTCTTGAGTAATATTTTACAAAATATGTTATATAGTACATATGTGAAGACTTCAGTGCCTCGGCTTCTTCATGTTCATTTACTGTTTTCGATAATTACTAAACAAAACTTAAACGTAATGTCCACATCGCAGCTTTTGTTTTAATGAGTTCAAAAGCTGAGCGCTGAAATTGTCAAAAGTTAATTTATGCAGTTAATCAAAAAAAAAAAAGTCAAAAAAATTTAATTTGTTTATATTACAACTAAGTCATACGGTGCAGTCAGAAGACTAATCTCCTATTCTAATGATAACATGATCAGAATTTAATTTATTTAGTAATTTAAATGAGTGTTTATTAAAGAAGAAGCTGGAAAATCATTTACTTTAAACTTACTTTTTTGCCCTTATTATGGATAGTTATGTGGTTTTTAAAACGCATAGATTTTTGTCTTACACTTTTTTCTACTTATATAACTAATTAAATCCTAATTAAATTGGAATAATATAAAAAATTTTAAATAAAATATTAATAAATTAAATAAAAATATTAATTTGAACATCAAGTTGTGGCACCATATATTTTGTTGTCTTTTTTAATATGGAACTAAAATTAATAATATAAAAATATGATTATGAAAAGTCTTCAGCTTTACCAAATTTTTTGTAAACATTTAAAGTGTATCCTTTTATTTCATATGTTTGGATGTAAAATTCCAATCCTTTCCCTTTTGAGAAATACATTCTTTAAGATTCGATGTGATGAATTTTATTCAAGTTAATTTATTCTTAATGAACTCCTTTACAAAAAAGTCTCTGTGAACGTGGCATAGGATTTAAAAGTAAATGTATATGTTTATTGAGAGTTCTATACTAAAACATAAATTTACGAGTAAATATTATTTAAACAAATCATTATTTCTTATATTGTATTTTCATCACATTTGAATTATTTATCACTACATAAATAATAAATTCATTTTATAAACAAATTGTTTATTCTCGTGTAAAGAAAACAATTATTTAAAAATGTATTGATTCAATGATGCATAAATATTTAAATGATATAATTTCCCTTAGTTATTTTGATTCTAGTCTATTCTAAAAAGATCCCTCGGTTCGACCTAAACACAAATTCAAAGGCAACGAATTAGTTGTAGTTTATGAATTATAAAGATTATCTATAACGTTATTATCTATATATCAAATTAATTAAGTTAATAAATTAAATTTAGTCATCGATGATCTAATATGGGTGTAGCCAACTATAGTATTCCATGGCTGGTGATAAAGTGTACTTTTCACGTATGCTACAGTTGCTGATAGTTTTGTAATATCTTAATATATATCGGGTCATCAAACATATTGATTAGCCGATTGATTTATTCTTGCACTATATCAACGGTCTTAATGAAAAAGTGCTAACATGTTACATATTGAGGAAGTATAAAATTTTCATAAATGTTCAAAGCGATATATCGATTGATATATAATTTTATGTCAAAAAGATTCGTTGAAAGATTTTCAAGTCAACCAATACAAATTTGTATCCAGTATTATGAGTATCAACCAACTTTGAGCTGGCAGCAATAGGTCTTTCATTTAAAAAAAACGTGCGTTACTATGACTAAAAACATTCCATTAGTAATTTAATTTGAAGTAAACGTTATTATTAATTTGAAGTAAACGTACTACGTCTATCACAATCGGGCTCAATTTTTCATATTAATGACTCAATTTTTCATATCTTTTATAAATTTATTTATTTAAGCTTTGTCAAACGTGCGCAAAAATATAATCACTATGTAACTTTTATTGCTTTTAATTGAAAAAAAAAATTGAATTTCAAAGTTACAAACAAGCCATTGACTTTAAAAAAGATATTTGTTAAAAACAGTGTGCTATTTTAAAGAGAGAAGTGCAATTTTTATAAATTTAAATTAATTTTTATTTAACAAATTAAATTTTAACCTTGCAATATAAACATAAAATCAAAATTTGTGTATTTTTACTAATACGATCAAAACAGCTGATAAAGACAACTTACGTTTTTTAAACAAAAGAATTATTAATCATCTGAATGTAAATATATTCCAAAAATATTGTATGATCGATTGTGAAAGAGTTATAAGACGATATTCACAAATAAGTGAAAATGGCTTAAGTAGCTATATAATGCTAAATTCAGAAAACATTAAAATAAAAGATCAATCTACAATTAAACCTTTAGATAAATCAATAACTGAAATAAATGTAGCAAAAACAACTAGTGAAATTGCCATAGCAAATAAAATTAAATTAATTAATAATAAAAACAAAAATTCAAAGAAAATTTTCCCAAACCAATAAAAAGTCACGATATAAAATCAAACAGACATGATCACACAACAAGCAATACGACTTCGGGTCTTTTTAATAAGGAAATATCTTAATTAGCTCATGTGGAACAAAACCACAGCAGTAACCTAGCAAATCATTCGGATACAGCCAAAGTACATGGCCTGAATAAATGCATACAAATCATAAAAAGAAAACATATCCAGAAATCAATAAATGCTAATAATACTAAAGCAACAAAAACACGAAGCAGAATATATCTCAACAGCAAATCCATTTGCCGCTCTAACTGAAGATGATAAGGATACCCAACCCGCCACTACTCAAAAACCGCCACCAATATTTCTGGTAAAAAGACTCAAAGGATCTTGTATACTTGCTAACACAAAGTATTGGAAAAGACTCGTGTTGTTCCTCTTAGTTACGGAAATGTCGATGAAACACAAATTTTAATCAACGAAGAACCACATAATTAATAAATAAAATAATAATATAAATAATTTCGAAAAACATGGCAAGCATTTTTAGAAACATCAATTAAAAAGTGTCAGAGGATTAACAGTGATTATAAAGGGAATAGAACCAGAAATTATAGAAGCGCTCGCAGAATAAAGATTTAAAGTAAAATCTGTGTACAATATTAAAAACTGTGAGAAAGTTCCGTCGCCGCTCTAGAGAATAGAGTTTGAACTAGATGCAAAGATATACAAACCGACCAAATTACTCGTTACAATTCCTACTTCTCGGAAAAATATTGGTAGAAGAACCACACAAGCGTAAAAATTCGGTACACTGTATTAATTGTCAGGAATATGCACATGCCAAGTCCTATTGCACACTCCGCAGTGTTTGCATTGCATGTGGTGACTTTCCTTTCAATCCAAAGATTGATCAACTAATAAAAACAACCCAGCAACAAATTGTAAATTGCAGAGGGAAGCACACCGCCATTTACAGAGGTTGTGTAGTATTTATTGTCGAAAAGAAATTATTTCCAGCATTGCGAGCCTGTTCTAACTTAATAGCCTCACCATAACTATTAAACGCGATTCTACCAAAATGCTATATCTGACATCACCTATAATCAAAATATTTACTTGTTAACGAATGTCATATGCAAAAGCTTAGGCCAACATAAAAATGAACTTGTATTGTTTCTACTATCCCATCATGCATTTTCCGACCCACAACTTTAAAGCAGAGTATATGCAGGCAACAAGCACATGACTAGAAGCGGTCCGACATAGCGGCCAGTGATTTTAATGCCAAACACACATATTGGATCTCAAGAATCATATTACCAAAAGGAAAATCTCTGATGAACATTGATCTTGATATAGCCTCTTATCACACGTTGAACTTTTATTTTAATTAAAAATACGCCAATAGTCGACCTAAAATCTAAAGAAAAGCTCTAAAACCAGGACTCAAAATGGCTTAAATCTAAAAAATATATTAGCTTACATATTACCACTCATACTTCTCTAAAAACGAACGATAAAATCGATAAGGTTCTCTAGAGCTTAACATCTTCACTACAGCAAGCCGTTTGAATATCAACCCCAAGCCCAAAAATTCAAAATCTATAAACTAGCACACATCGAACGAAATCGTAACCCTTACACGGAAGAAAGGACAAGTACGACGTGAATGACAACAACAAAGATCTCTCCAAATTTAAAGGCAATTTAACAATCTTACCAGGCACTCAAATAAAAAAAAATCGCATAAAATTCATTTTATTTCATTTTATTTCATTTTATTTCATTTTATTTCATTTTATTTCATTTTATTTCATTTTATTTCATTTTAGCGAAGAAGAAAGGGGTGCTGCATATGCATATCGACTAAAATTTTTTATTCATCTAATCTCTACTTCAACAGACAAGACCCTCTAACACAAAACGACACTATGGCCTTAAGTTTCAATAAAAACTATTAAAAAATAAAATTAAAGAATTAAACACCAAAAAGCCACAAGCTACGACAAAATTACAGGCAAGATGTTGGAAAAGATTCCACAAATAGCGAAGGACCAGCATGCAGCGTCTTTAGACAGAATGTCATACTGTCAACATTTCTTATAAGCGGACGTGTTTTTAAGCCGCTCTCCGTGAAATTTAAATTTACAGTCTGAAAACTATTTACCTATATCAAGTATTTTGCAAAAACTATTTTTGTAATTAATACAATATTTAGTATAATAAAAAAAAATATTTTGATAAAAAAACATTTACAAAAAGTGAAAAGTGCATAAAATATTAATTTGAAAATAATGCGCGCTTTTTCGGTTTCTGTTCATTTTCTTTTGCAATAAACTACTTAAACAGCTGACAGAGGCAGCAGATCAATATTTAAAGTTCAAAATGAAAAATGAAAAAAATAATCAAACATGAGGTTAGTGTGGTTGTTTGCAAACATTTACAAAACAAGAAAGTGCTGCCAGAGATAGCTATTATTCTATGAAAACGCGTTCCACACAAACTGTGATTCTAAGCCTACAACACAACACATTGCATCTATCATTGCAATTTTATTTTATTTTATTTTATTTTATTTTATTTCATTTTATTTCATTTTATTTTATTCTATTTCATTTTATTTCATTTTATTTTATTTTATTTTATTTTATTTTACATTATTTTATTTTATTTCATTTTATTTTATTTTATATTTTTTCATTTCATTTCATTTTATTTTATTTCATTTTATTTTATTTTATTTCAATTTATTCATTTATTTCATTTTATTTCATTTTATTTCATTTACTATTTCATTTTATTCATTTATTTTCCAATTTATTTCATTTTATTTCATTTATTTCATTTATTTCATTTTATTTCATTTTATTCATTTTTATTCATATTATTTCATTATTCATTTATTTCAATTTTATTTCATTTTATTTCATTTTTATCATTTTATTTCAGTTTTATTCATTTATTTCATTTTATTTCATTTTATTTCATTTTATTTCATTTTATTTCATTTTATTTTATTTTATTTTATTTTATTTTATTTTATTTTATTTTATTTTATTTCATTTTATTTCATTTTATTTTATTTTATTTTATTTTATTTTATTTTATTTATTTTATCTATTATGTTAATATTTCAATACAAAATATAATAATATGTAGGATATATATTCTTATTGTGAATTAATTTAATTTAACTTTAATTATATTCATATAGACATATATATGTACATATATATATATATATAGAGTAGAGTAGAAAACTGTAAAATAAACATTATCAGTTGATATCTTTCAAAATAATTTTACAATTATTAGTATACTATACAATTATTATTAGTATATTATATATATATATTATATATATATTATATTATATATATAATATAATATATATATATTAATATATAATATATATTATATTATATACCATATATAATATATAATATATATTATACACTTTAAAGTGTAAAATATTAAAATAAATTAACAAACCACTGACATTATAATATTAACCTGTCGCCCAACATCAACGCAAAATGGACAAACCGCGAAATTTTCGCGCTTTCTTTTTACTGTTGGCATAGCTTCAGGTGACTGCAAGACTGGGTTTTGTCACTGCAACAAATACTTCTCTCGTAGTTGATAAAAAAAAATTCGAAGAGAAAGTTTGAGTTCAATTAGCTCGTCTGTGAAAATCATTGGAATTCGTGGCAGTAAAACTTTTTCGTCTGGAAACTTGCCACTCAAAATGGTGGCTTCGATAATGTTTTACATCAATTTTTTAATTACCTATCGCTTACCATTGCATGGCCGTGGTGGGTTCAAATTCCGAAGTAAAATAACCGGTGATCCAACTTACAGTCATAGAAAGTGTGGTGGCATGCCTGGCACATCCAGTGAGTTTAAAAACTCTGCTGGGTCATTAACAGCTTCGTTGGCATCACAAACTTTATCTGTCGATTTTATATGGTTCATTTGGCATTGGCAGCAATACTACTTTGTGATACACCTGACATTTGATTATAAACTTTGAATTGAATCGTTGATCAATTGTAAACAAATCCCGTTGCTCCAGAAGAAGTCATTTGGAAGCATGAATTAAATGTGCGAATGGAATTCAGGAATAGGTATGAATCTTCATGTATGCCAATGAGCAAGCCATTCAAGGCTTCTGGTGGTCTTTCAATTTCTGGTAGCTACACTTTTCCTGATGCATAACACATCCCCTCTGATTCCTGTTTGAATTTGAGTGCATGACAATAAGGGCATTCTTTGTCGATAGAACCATTTTTTATCCACTTTCGGATGTGCGGAATATTCAATATCTGGTTCCTACTCAAATGCAAGACGAAGGAATGAAATGGATATAAATACCTGATGTACTTGTTGTCGTAGTCATTGGCTCTGCGTGTGTTAACTACAAACCGGCGCGCTTGTCACCGTTCTAATTGTTATTGTTGATTTCATTCAGCTTGTACCTCTTGTATTTGAAGTTATGCATTTGCGACGTGCTCACACGCAATTTTTCATTATCTTGTTGAAGTTGTTCTTCTGTTCTTACTGATCTACTATTTCGCATGTTTGTTGCATTACTCATATGACGCCCCAAATGGGACTCCTTGTATCTTACTGGCATTATTCAGCCGAATATACACAAAAAATTATTGTACTTACTGATAAAAATGGGATAATGTATTAGTTATTTTATTATTTTACCTCCAAAAAGAGAAAGTTACGTAAGTAAATATGACAGACACGATTGACAGTTTATATTTGACTCAATTTTGTTCACATTTCATTATTTAAGATTGCTTAATCTAATATGTTACAAAACATACTAGATTGTAACATTTCTCCGCGCTTAATTTTTGACAAGGTTTAAGTTTTCCTAAAATCGTCGGCTTCAAATCGATTAACATCCTTCCGAATACGTCCACTTTTTCGAAGTTGAACTACTTCGGTAGAACGTTCTTCACTAGATATTCATGTTGATTGGCTAGATGAAGGCGGTGTTGCGTTGACGAAATTGGAAGCAAATTCAAAAATTGAAATGAAGAGAAGTCAGAGGTACTTCTAGTTTTAAGCTGATTTAACGTGACGTTTGATGTTACCAAAAGATGTGTTCACTCGGTAAACCATTTTACCAAGTTGTATCACAATTTCTCCTTTTATCCATTTTTCCCCTCTTGTGTAGTTTCGAACGAAGACAGGTTGCTTTAGACTGAATTTCATTTTTCGCTTCAAAGTTTTAAGGTGCTTCCTAGGTGATTCAAACAGTTGACTCAACAGGGTACGAACAGGCCTTCCATGTAGAAGTTCAGCAGGTAATTTACCTTCAGCATTCGGCATTGTTGCAAGGTATTTTGATACAGTGAATTTGAGGATCAATCCATCGTCAATGTCTTTCTTAACAGCAGTTTTAAAGGATCTGACGAATCGCTCGACTAACCCGTTTGAGACTGAATGAAACGGCGCTGTTGTTATATATTTGATACCAAGTTTTGAGTAAAAATGTTTGAATGCTTCAGCTGTTAATTGAGGACCATTGTCACTAACGATGGTTTCTGTTATACCTTCCAGGAAAAATATAGAAGACAATGCTGATGTGGTGTCAACCGTTGTTGTTATAGATAGTTGTACGATGAACGGAAATTGCGAGAAAGCGTCCATACATATTAGCCATATTAGATTACAGAATGGGCCAGCAAAGTCGATATTACGTATTCACGTGCGTGAGCAGGATTTGCAATTTTGCACACATCACAATTTTCAGTTAATTGTGCTATGCCCTTGTCAAGATAAGTCCACCAGACATGTTGTCGAGCTAGCTGTTTCATTTTCGATACTTCCCAATGACCATTATGAAGAAGTTTAACAACTTTCTGCTTAAGGGAGGCTGGAATGACAACCCGGTTGTACTCCGTCTGGAGGCAAAACAAATTGTTATTTAGCATTAAAGCAAAGCGATGATTGAAAAATGATCGAAGATCAGCATCTTGTGGCATTAGCTTTTCAGGCCAACCGTTTGTAACGAGAAAATAAACTCGGCGAAGGATTGAATCATTTTTGGCATGCTGACGAATTATTTCAGCGTCGATAGGTGTGTTAAATTCATTTCAGTTGAAACAGGATTCTTCATGATCAAAAGTTTTATCACCAACGGGTTAATGAAATAAAGCATCGGCATTTCCATGGTCAGTAGTTTTACGATACCGAACATCATAACATACTGATAAGCCATTAGTATAATAGCCCATCGCTGTAAACGATATGTCGTCATCGACGGAAACTGATGAGTTGGATTGAAAATGCTCGAGAGATTTAGATGCAGAAGCAATAGGCCTTTCTGTACCGTCAACGTACGTATGCAAGAGCACGACTCCTATGCCATAGGAGGAGGCATCTATAGCTAGAACCAACGGTAGCTGTTCCTGATAATGCGCTGCATTGAGAATATGCATCTTAAGAGCTATAAATGCTTGTTGTTGTGCAGAACCCCATGTGAATTTTACATTTTTCCGGCGCAGCATGTTGATTGGCGCGGATGATTGCGAGAAATTAGGTATAAAATTATGGTAGTAGTTCACCTTGCCCATGAATGTTTTTGCTTGCTCTAAAGCATTCTAGATCCAGAATTATAGAGATCTAAGCGGCTGCAGGTTTTTGACTGCTTTTAGTCCTGACTCATCTGGCAAAATGCCTTTTGCACTAATTTGACGCCCAAGATACTCGATTTTATCTCGTAGAAAGAAACATTTTTCTTGCTTGCATCTGATACCATTTTGTTGCAAAATTCGAAGTACTTGTTCTAGCCGGCTGATGTGTTGTTGAAATGTAGATGCAGAGATGATGATGTCATTGAGATAATTTCCGCAACCTTCTGCGCCTTGAAGTAACTGCTCAAGATATCTTTGGAATATAGCTGGAGCGCTTGCAATTCTAAACGGTAAACTTTGGTATTGAAATAATCCAAGCGAAGTGTTGACAACCATTATTGTTTTTGCCTCAAATACGCATCCTTAAGGTCGATTTTTGTAAAATGTTGACCGCAATGAATTTTATGGAAAAGACTTTCGCGTATGAGCAAAGGATATTTTTCAATGTCAATTTGTGCATTGACTGCTTATTTAAAATCCCCACAAATTATTAAGGAACCATCAGCTTTTGGTGCTAGCACGATAGGCGAAGCCCATTGGGAAAACTTCACAGGTTTTCAGATACCACCATTTGTCCATCGATCGACTTCTTTATTGAAAAGTGGCATTTGCATTTGATATCTACGCAAAGTTCATCAAGCACTGGAATTTCATTTTTGAAAACCAAATAAGGTTTTTTTGTTTAAAAAAATTGTTCACTTAAACATCGACGACATTTGGTTTCAACAAGACGGCGCAACATGCCATACCGTACGCTTAACAATCTATTCAAATCAATTTGGAAACAACTTCATTTCGAGAAATAGTCTTGTTAACTGACTAAAATAGTCAGAACTAGCTAAAATATTTGATCCATTAGCAATCTTTGGATCAGTAATGCTATATGCGAAAATATATATGAATTAATTGTGGTTACAAAAATATAACTGTTGTGCAGCGGCGTAAAAATCAAAGAATTATAAATTTACTGGTTAATACGCAAATCAAATCAACTTGTAAGTTTATGCATATTAATGAATGATGAACGGTGTAAACCCATTCTTGAATTTATGTGTAGATTATTACGGCCCCACATGAGTAAATTATAAAATTCGAGAACAAATATCTCTTACAGTCTACAATGCGATATTCTCTTACACTCCACACGAACATGGCATCAGATCTAGTACCTGATGCTTTCATTAAAACAAATTTCAGTAGTGCGAGAAACCAACTTTTAGAATTGCAAGGTACAATATTTTCTGACAACTCACAAGAAAAATTGCCAATCTATGTAGAACTGCAGATTCAAAGTTCAAAGTTACGTAACCTAAAACAATGCATTTTGATGAGTTGTGAGGACAGTGAGAGAAACATACCGTTACAATATTTTAATAGGTCCTTAGTCGTATTAATAAAACAAACGATGATGTTGACGGCATAGTTCGAGTCGATATTATTTTCGATACTAAAAGGAAATCCAAGTGATGAAAATAAAATTATAATTGATCAAATTGCAACCAATATTTGAATTGAAAAGAAAAGTGTAACATTAAAATTAATACAAATAAAAGTTGATCTAGAATATGTGTGAACTATCAAATTGAGGTAAAACTGCTTGGTATAAATAGACGCACCTGTGGCAATGAAACTCTCATATCTCACTTTTGTGATTTAAAAGTTTTAGGTATAAAAATCAGTGCAATAAGAGTGATTTTCTAGAGAAAGAAAAAATTAATTTAACCATACTTTGACATCTATTTGTCTATGACATAAATGTTCAAAAAGAAATATTTTAGATATATTAAGATGGTATTTTAAAAGTGGAAAGGTAGGAAATTACTTTACCCTACAGGACAATATTTTACAACCCCGAATCAATCATTGGTGCATATAATAATAACAACAAAACTAAATTTATTATCTGTAACTATTTTATAGAAGATTTAAGCAGAGAAAGCGAAAATTCCAAACAAATTTCGTTATTCCATACAAAAGAATCAGGGCATACAGTTATTGTCTTCATATGGAATTAAAGCAAAAAGTTTATTATTCACATTTACAAATTCTAATAAATAAGGACGTAAACTATTTTAAATTATTTTCTGCTACAAAATTTAATAGAACACCCATTAAAAATATGTTTGCTTTTAATGAAACAGCTTGTGCAATATATGAAATTATTCACATAGATACCTTGTCAATTCTAAGCTATCTTGCAGAGTTAAATTCGATTAAAATCAAACTGTTTTAACATGGAGGCATTAATGTTTATTTCTCTAAATCAATTTCAGAGATTCCGATGTTGAGCATTTGAAAAACAGAAAAAATAAAATATTTAAATTTAGCAGAAGAATTGTCAACTAAACATCAAATACTAAAAGCAATTGATTATTATAATTATTGAAGGTAAATAGAACCCTGCGGCGTCAAGTTGTAGTAGTTGTGGAAGTGCGAAGCAGACAAGACTTAAACAATATGTCTTGTCTGCTTAAATAAATAATTATAAATCTGAGTTAAGTATATCAGTTGTTTAAATAAATTAAATAATATTAAAAATCTAATACATTAAGACTGAAAAGTTTTCGGAAATTCTCATTTAAAATTCGCGCGCTGTATATTTTTCGATATTTTAAGTTTATGTAGTTTGGCAGCACTGTCCTTAATTACTATGCCAAAAATGAGCTCGATCTGTCAGACAGTTCGTTTACGGCAGCTGTTGAAACCAGTTCACCTCAGTAGTGCGTTGCGAAATGTCTTCGACGGTCGTACGACCGTCCTGGAAGGCTTTGTACCACTCATAAACTTGAGTTTTCGATAAAACTGATTCCCCATAAGCCTTTTGTAGCATTCGCAACGATTCTGCACACGAAATTTCGTTCGAAACACAAAATTTGATGCAAACTCTTTGTTCAATATTTTTTTCCATTGTTTTTTTCGCAACGCCCTACTGAGGTGAACTGGTTTCAACAGCTGCCGTAAACGAACTGTCTGACAGATCGCGCTCATTTTTGGCATAGTAATTAAGGACAGTGCTGCCAAACTACATAAACTTAAAATATCGAAAAATATACAGCGCGCGAATTTTAAATGAGAATTTCCGAAAACTTTTCGGTCTTAATGTAGTTTGGATATATACAATAATAATACCATCATTTCACCATCAAAAATAAGAGAAAAATTTATCTTAACTGCAGACATAAAGAATTTCCGAATTTTAAAAAAATATGTAATTTCAGTAACTTTTTTGAATTTAATATTAAAATACCATATGTCTATGTGAAAGCGGAAGGGATGAAGAAACAAGGTAACGTGTCTGATTGTATTTAACTTTGAAAATGCCAGCACGATCCTTGTCACTGTTCTCTGCAAACTGACACTCCAGATAACTACAATCTAATGTGTGCAGCGAAATCATCCTCATGGCTATATCAGGTTTTATGTCGAGCTTGAATCTCACCATGTAAAACTATAAATCTAATAGAAAGGAAGATTTAACTCGAACAAGGAAACTGTTGACAAGGTGCATCTATACATCTGGTTAATGACCTTAACAAATATAAGGCTGACATTACCGCTTTCCTGAAAATGTGATGGACGGGACAAGGTTGCCCTAAACGAGATCATTGTAACATCTACGTCTACTACATTCCATGCTATAAAGCACGAATTCAGCGTCGAATTTGCGGTAAGCCGGAAGTTGAGAAATTTGGTACCCACATTTACCCCATTGATGGCTGACCTTATTGATTACGGGACATGGAAACTTCAAGTATCTCCTCAGAAAGATAACTCTTGCTAAGGAAGTCACTTGCAGACTATGTGTAGAAGAAAAATAAACAGCTGTGCATATATTGTGCCAATGTCCAGCACTGGCATGCAGAAGAAAGATTGTCTTGGAACAACATTGGATTGATAATGACTTGGCGGGCAACCTCAAGCTAAATGAGCTGCTTGCATTAACTAGCGATGTAGTTATGCGAGCGGAAGAACGAAAAAGGACCCATGTCGTTTCATGGACTACTTCGGATAATCCTTCACTACAGCTGGGCCACTTGTTGAACGGTGCGCTCTTCCAACGTCTTACAATATACCATATATATATATATATATATATATATATAAATATATATGTAAAGTAGTCGGTAACGGAGTACAAGTACCTGGTAGTTGGTTGGGTGTCAGAAATACAACAGTGCTTTTGACGTGCTTGAGCACGTCAGAAAAGATAATTTTAATTTTTGAATTCTCGCGCGTATGGTAAATTTTTTTGTTTTCACGCTGGCAACACTATTATACACATTCTGTCAAAGTTTAATGCATATCGTACGTTTAGTTTTTGTTTGGCGTCTATACGAAGAAGTCGAAAAATTTTCGTGTGGCGATTTTTATAATGAATCAAAAATTAGAACAACGTGCGTGCATCACATTTTGTGTTGCAAATGGATTCAAGTGTGCCGAGACTTTGAAAATGTTAAAAAAGGCCTTTGGTGATTTCTGTGTGTCGCAACCACGAGTATTCGAATGGTTTAAAAGGTTCAAAGACGGTCGTACAAGCTTGAACCATGATGAGATCCCTGGCCGCCCAACAACATCTGTTACTGAAGAAAACATTGCATCGTGTTGGAAAATCGTTGTGAATCGAATAGAGATTGTAGTGTTGTTGGGCATCTCATATGGATCGGCCGAACACATTTTAAGTGATATTTTTGGTGATGTTTGAAAGGCATCGCTTCTCGACTGGTGCCAAAAAAGCTAAAAAACCTCGATGTGATGTAGCCAAAGGGATGATTTCCAACGCAGATAGTGACCCCACATTCATCGAACGCATCATAACTGATGATGACACATGGGTCTATGAATTTGACATGCCAATTTGACCACCAAACAACAATCAACCGAATGGTGTTTCGAAGGTGAGCCGAAACCGAAAAGAAAACGACAAAGTCAGTCCAAAATCAAGGTTATGCTGACTGTTTTCTTCGATATTCGTGATGTAGTGCACTATGAATTCCTTCCGGACGGTATAACGGTCAATAAGGATTATTATTTGGCCTTATGGATTTTACACCACGATAAGCACCGGTTGTGTCGCAGTTTTTGGCCAAAAACTCCACCAATATCATCAACCAATCACCGTACTCTCCAGATATGGCTCCGTGTGACTTTTTTCTCTCCCCCGACTCAAATTGCCATTGCGCGGAACGCGTTTTGAGTCCATAAAGGCCATAAAAGAGAATTCGCTGAGCGTTTTTTTAAATTCTCGTTCTTTTTTGATCATAAGGTATATGTATACCCCAATTAACGAAAGGCTTGCAAAATTCATATTAAGGCAAAATTTTTCCACATCAGCCTAATATGTGCACATGCTCTGACGGAAGATAAAGACCAAAAAAACTATAAACAGCCTTAACATTCATTCAACACAGTCCCCATCATGACGTCAAAATTGTTGTAAAAGACTTTAACGTAAAGGTGAGTAAAGAAGGTATATTTGATACTACTGTCGAAAAGAAAAAAGATTGATTGATTTCGCGTGATATAGATACATGGTGATTTAAAGTACCAGATTCTAGCATCGCAACATACATAAAGCAACATGACTGTTACCTAATCACAAGAACATAAATTGATCGCGTTGTGATAGACGGAAGGGACGGATGTGTACAGTGTCTTTAATGTACGTACTACAACATCGACTCGGATCATTATCTTGTTGTAGCCAAGATCCGCACACATTTGTGTGCGATGAAAAAGGTACGTGAACAATGTACATGAGCACAGAGAAAGCTTAACGTTGAAAAGTTGAAATCACAACAGATAGTTAATGACTTCGCTACACGATTCTCGAAGTATCTGGAAAATGAATCTGACAAAACCGCATAATGGATCCACAAACCATATGCCTGCCGCTGCAGAAGAGATGACGAGGAGATGTTGTGATGCCACCCCAGAGAAAGATGCAGAATATCAAGCCATCCTGCATTCAGCAACTCGCGCTACTAATGAAAGATATTGGAAGAACAGAAGGAATTAGAAACGTCTTTTCAAGCCAAAACAGAAGGAAGCAGAAAGACATGAGGATGAAGAGTTTGAAAAGCTGGGCGCCAGAAATATGGCTCGAAAATTCCACCAAAAAAGCAAATGCCTGACAAATGGTCATAAGCCTCAAGTTAATTCCAACAAAGATCAGGATGGTAAACTGGTGATAGATGTTCAAAGCACACTTAATATTTCCAGGGATCACTTCTCGAACCTACTAAATAGCGACAGTAATGATGTGACCGAAAGTAAAGACGATCTTGAATTTTAAATAGCTGACGATGAAATAATAAAACAACAGCAATGTGGCTTAAAAACAACAATACTACATGCGCCACTGGTTAACCGACTGAGCTGTTTAAAGCTGGTTGCGAAGAGCTATTAAAATGCATGCTATAGCTAATTCGCAAAATATGGTCAGATGAATGCATGCCCAACGAATAGAATTTCAGCTTGTTTTGCTGCAGACATTGCGCAAATTATCGTGTGATCAGTCTTTTAAATTTGGGTGTAAGCTTTTGTCAAACATTCGTTAGTTGAAGTGGATGGATTCTATTTTGATTCTACAAATGTAATAATGAATAAAAGAAATATAATTCTATTATAGAAAGTAACGACCACCACAGCAGCTTCCCATACTATACCTAGAACACACTTACTCTCCAAGGCGGTCATATATTGAAATCGGACAGATACCTTCACTGCAAAACTACGCCTGGTCCGCGTAACACTCTCGTGTTAAGAGGACCTTCATACCATAATCAAAAAGCATTGAGTGGTGCGCAGCTATTAAAGAGCTAGGAGCACTCACACAATTTTTCCTAATCTTAGCTAGGCACCGCCGTGACAACGTACAAGACGAGAATACGTCATTTCTAGGCAGTTCCCTCATAGAGGGTTTAGTAGATGGATTTTTGTTGTCCCTTTCATGCAATGCTCGATCAAATGCTTGTGAAATATCTATGAATGCCGCAGTGCAATATTTCTTACCATCTATCGTGCTATGAATATGTTTGACAAGTCCGAGTGGATGATCAGAGAGAAGACGGTTTTAGTAAATATATATTCGGTAAAAGACGCTTTAGCAATTTCCATAACTTTCGACAGGATCAGAAGTAGACTTATTGAGTGGTATGATTTGACGTCTTCTGGGCTTTTCCCTGGATTGGTTATTATGGAGATTTGCGCAATCTTCCACTGTGGCGGAACAAACCCCTTTATTAATACGACGTTAAGTAAATGAGCGAGAAATACAAATCTTTTTGGTGGTAGCTGCTGCAGGTCCATGTCTGTTATTAAATAATAGGCTTCGCTATTATGTCAATAACTTCCTTAGTGGGATATCTTTTAATTGCAAGTTCTAATATTAAGGTTCTAGTAGAAAATTTACCATTTGTTTCATGATATGATATTTGGTTATAGTTAGGTTAGGTTAGTTAGGTTAGTATAGTTAAGTTGTCAGTTTTATGAATAATTGGTTGATAAACGATCGGTCTGCTGTTCTTTTTTATGGCTTTCCAGACGGAGTAGTTTGTATCACTTGAAGCCCTTTGCTTTTGGAGGTATAAGAACGTGCGACTATGTTGCATTTTATAAGAAGAACGGACGTTAACAAGTTAACATAAATTGTTTAAGCGAGTTTCATCCGCAGGTAATCTCGTCCTCTACGAATGTTTTCTCATCTCTCTCTCTTTTTCTTCTTCTTTTGTGTTTGAAAAAGTAAGTCGCGTTCGTGGTGCGCTCCGTGTTTTTTCGAAGTGAAACCTAGTAAAAGACTTGTCATTAAATGCGAAAGTACCAAAAAATATAATATAATATCATAATTAGTTAAAGAACTTGCCGAAAGTGCCGAAATATCGCGCCCGCGGTGTTATTTTATTAATTGATTAGATTTTTTTTTTTATAATATTCCGAACGGAAAATCAAAAACATAAAACAAAAAATAACTTTCACCTAATATTTGTTATTTGATATTTTATTACACATATACAATCAGCTGATATAGACAGCATAGTGTTGCAAAACTATTAAACTAGTGCACAATTTTTGGCTTTACATCGTGTAAAAAAATATTATTGTGTAATTCAATTTGTCAGCTCTAATAGCGTAGTTGTAAGTTATTTTCTTTTTATATATATATCAACTAACAAAAATTACGCAAAGAACTTAATCTAATATGAATCCGCAGCAACCTCCACTTTATGGTGGAGGAAAAGTATCAAAATTTAAAGAGAAAGCCGAAAGTAGTGCTATATCTAAATATATAGAAAAAATAAACAATATGGAGCAGCTATGTCTTCAACTTAGAAATGAGATAGAAGTTCTTAAAAAAGAAAATGAGTTACCCAAAAGTCTGAGAATGTGCACAATCAAATTGTATACGAAACTGATGAAGATGAACTTGCGAAAGAAACGGAGTGGATCTTTAAGAAAAGGCCCGCTAAGAAGAGAAAACCTGATCGCTCTCCTGACTCCATATCTCCTTCCAAGGACAAAAATATGGCATCAGTTTATGCAATTAAGAATGCCTCAGCAGACCAAAAATCATCACGTCCACCGCCAATTATGGTCTCAGAAGGAATGAACTACTCAGATCTCCTTCTCATTGCTAAAAACAACTGTAAAGAAGAATTTTCTATCAAACTTTTAAATAGTACTTTGTACAAAATCAGTACATCTGAGGTTAATGACTACAGATCAATAACAAAAGCACTATCTACGCAAAAAATTGCTTGGTAATCTTATGAAAATAAACAACTGCGTCCGATAAAAGTAATAGCTAAACACCTTCCAAAGTCATGTGACCCGTCTGAGATTGTAACTGATCTGCAAGAGAAAGGATTGAACATTCTAAATGCGGTAAATAAGTGGAAGCCCTTCTTAAAAGAGCCACTCGACATGTTTATGCTCACATTTGATGCGTCCGAAGATATTAAGAAAATACACGAAATCAAAACTATATTGAATTGTGTAATTAAAATAGAAACAATAAAACGGTCGAGACAAATACCACAATGTAAAACATGTCAAGAATATGGTCACACTCAAAACTATTGTGGCAAAATAGCCCGATGTGTTAAATGTGTCGGCAACCATAAGACAATAGAATGTAAAAAGCCTGATCAGCAACAACCTAAATGCTGCAACTGCGGAGAAGAACATCCGGATTACAGAGGTTGTGTAGTGGCTAAGGAGCTCCAAAAACAAAGAAATAAAATAATTCAAGAGAAGAATGGAAATCTCCAGCGAAATAAAGTGACCAAAAATCAACATAATAATAAACCATCTGATTTAATAAACAAAAACTTAAAGCCTACTAACAAAAACAATCCAACGTACGCTGAAATGGTGCGATCCAACGCCCAGCCTGATGAAAATCATAAAATTCTTAACCAAATATTAGAAAAATTAACTCTACAAGAAAGCTACTATAAAATGTTAGATAAGAGGCTTACTAAGTTAGAACAAAAAAAGATAACTTAATTAATAATGTCAAGTTTACTAAAAATAATGCTTTGGAACTCTAATGGTTTACTCAAACATTTTAGAGAGCTTGAACTTGTTTTAGCAGCCAGAGAAATAGATGTTTGGCTTATTACTGAAACGCATTTCACACATCATTCATACCTAAAATTTAAAAACTACGAGTTTCATCACGTAGTACATCCCAGTAATTGCGCTCGAGGAGGTAGTGGAATCTTAATTCGGAAATCTCTTAAGTATTTCGTATCCAAAATAATCTCCAATGAAGAATTTCAGGCGATAACCATTACGCTTGATCTGCAATGTAAATTACAAATTACTTCTGTCTACAGCCCGCCAAGGCATAAAATTAAAACAGAGCAGTACAAACAGCTTATTGAAATGCACAAACACCGCTTCATCATGGGCGGTGACTTCAATGCAAAGCATACGCACTGGGGTTCTCGTCTAATCACAACCAAGGTGAGAGAACTTCTAAAAGCGATACAACAAACTGGCTGTGAATGCATGTCATCCAGAAACCCTACGTATTGGCCAACTGATACTGAAAAAATACCAGACCTCCTTGATTTCTTCATCATAAAGCAAGTCTCGACATACAATCTTAAAATCAAAGACGAAACCGAACTTAACTCTGACCACTCCCCGGTATACCTTACTACATATGGCTCTCCTATTGTTAACAACGTGACGACTAAAATTGTCAATAAGTCAACTGACTGGAATTACTTTAGAACATTCCTTTCTAATAATATTTCGGCTTCGACTGAAATTTCCGGTGAAGGCGATGTGGAGTTCGAAATTATAGACCTTACAAGAAAGCTTCAACAAGCCGCGTGGTTAAGCACTCCTATATGGAAGAAATCAAACTATCCGCATAGATATCCAATGGCCATATTAGAACTACTACAAAAAAAACGTAAAATAAGGAAAAAGTGGCAACATTCGAGATCCCCAGCAGTTAAAGCTAATTTAAATAGGCTGACTAAAGAACTTACCTCCTAGATCAAGCGCTTTAAAAATAAACAATTGCATTCATACTTGTCTGATTTGACCAATGATCGCAGCACAGATTACTCCTTGTGGAAATGCACTCGAAATATAAAACGTCCAGCCTCTCATAACGCACCAATAGACCTTCACTAGCCAATGGGCCAATAGTGATAAAGAAAAAGCTGAACTTTTTTCTGAACATTTAACAAAAGTATTCTCTATTTCTGGTAGTGAGAATAGTGTTGAAACTTGTTATCTGGGTACTAATAGCATAAACAATTTGCCGCCAACTAGCGAGCTTGAAGTAATGATGATAATAAAGAACGAACTTAAGCTAAAAAAAACACCAGGATATGATCTCATAACTGCAGAAATTCTTAGAGAAATCCCAGCGAACTGCATAATTAAAGTTACTAACATCTTCAATGATGTTCTACGATTGAAATATCTCCCTTCGTTGTGGAAGGTCTCAGAAATTATTATGGTCCTTAAACCGGGGAAAGATGCAAACGAGGTTAGCTCCTATAGGCCAATAGCTCTCCTACCTGTGCTTTCAAAAGTATTTGAAAAAATTATGCTTAAACGGATGTTGACTTTACTTGAACAACAGCAGACCATACCTATGCATCAATTTGGATTCAGGTGTAATCACTAGACCATTGATCAAGTCCACAGAATCACAAACGTAATCGAAACTGCCCTTGAGGAAAAGAAAGTATGTTCAGCAGTATTCTTAGACGTATCCCAGGCTTTCGACAAAGTTTGGCATACAGGTCTACTAACAAAAATAAGAGACATTTTTCCGTGGGAGTATTTCGATATGGTTTCTTCTTATTTGACCAATCGTTACTTCCGTGTTAAGCATGGAAACGATTACAGTGAACTCCAAAAAATCAACGCTGGGGTACCCCAAGGCAGTGTACTTGGTCCTTTGTTATATTTAATATACACACATGATTTACCAACGAGCTCAGCGACGTTTACAGCGACGTTCGCTGACGATACAGGTGTTCTAGCGATTGGAGATAATGAACTAACAGCAGCCAGGCGTCTGCAGTCTTCTGTCAATGACATTATCGCTTGGGCTGAAAAGTGGAAAATAAAACTTAACCACTATAAATCAGTTCACGTCAACTTTACAAACCGAAATATCAGATTTATGCCCCTCTACATTGATGGAATACAAATTCCACATTCTAATACGGCTAAGTACCTCGGTATGACATTGGATGCAAAGCTGAGATGGAATGAACATGTAAAAAAAAAGAGAGATGAACTGAATATAAAATACAGATCAATCAAATGGCTTATTGAAAAGAAGTCGAAACTGTCACTTCATAACAAGCTTTTAATTTACAAACAAATATTGAAACCAATTTGGACATATGGTATTCAGCTCTGGGGATGCGCTAGCAGCACACATGTTGAAACCATACAAAAATTCCAAAACGTTATATTAAGGGGTGTGGCAAATGCACCATGGTACGTAAGGAACTCTGATCTGCATCGTGATCTAGGAATAAATACGGTGGTGGAAGAAATACAGCGAAATGCAAGAATGCACCTGCAGCGACTGTACTCTCATCCGAATGATGAAGCTAACGAACTGGCGTCAATAGAGCCAACACGTCGCCTTAAGCGTCTAAAACCTTGTGATCTTTGGTCGCAACCTGTCCGAAATGCGTGATAAATGAACTTGCGTGATTTCTAATTAAATTCTTTATAATTTTTGATTAAAATTGTTTGTTAGCTTATTATATTGTTAGCTAGTTACTCTTATAAAATTTATTTAATCAAATAAAATAAATTTATATATAAAAAAAAAAAAAAAAAAAAACTCTCTCTTAAGCCTTTCTTCGATTAGGTACCTAATGTTAAAAAGATATTTGTATTCAGTAACAGCAGATTCAGTATTCAACCGGAAATTTTTAACTCTTCTAGTCAGTATTTTTGTCATGAAGAAAAAATTTTTCATAATTGCGCAAGTGTTTTTTAGGGTGTAGATGTAAGTCAAATTAAATGCTTGCGTACATGTTTTCAAACTTAAAAGATTTAATATCATAAACACTAAGTCACATTAAATTAATATTCGCTGCTGGCATTAATGTTCGTGCGTCGCTTGTTGTTTTTCTCTACGTACTACTTCTTTCTGCTGACAGCTGATTGTTTGTTTTTTTGACGTTAACATTTATCAACAGAGATGTTGTATGGCCACCACTTCACTCCCCCTTACGGTTGAGTGAGAAATGAACCATACCAGGATATATAATCCTTCGTCAACCGTTTGTTCAATTTCATTTTTGGCGACAGAGCTGTTGTTCACGTTATCGTTTACTCGCTCAATGTCATCACTCGTGGTGCCCTGATAATCGTTAAATATGAAAGCTGCTTTCAAACGGTCAATGCTGATGTTGCTCTTTCAGCCATCTACGTCGAACTTAAAAAATTTTTTGTTTCTCTCAAGCACTGGATACGGACCTTCATATGAAGGTTGCAATGGTTTGCGAACCATTGAACTCTTAACAAACTCGAACGGAGATGTGATTCGTCGTACTGGTTGGTTGTAAATCCCTCATTCACTTGAAACATTCTGTAACATCATTGCTTTGTAGTGTTTTATCGCCATGTTGTGTAACGAGGAACGCACCTGGTAGTAGTAAACTGCAGCAGAAGGTTTACTAAGCTGAAGATGCGCCAATGTCTTTTTTAACACCATTTCGAAAACATAATAAGATAAGCGGTAATGCATCCACTCAATTATTAGTTTGGTAGCATTTCATGTCGCTTTTCAGAGAGCGATGAAACCACTTTATGATGCCATTAAATGCCGGACGGTACACTGTAGTTCGCAAGCCTCGAATGCCTAAGATTTTTGTCAATTCGTTAAAATATGAGTGAGTCGTAACGTTGTACCAAATCTTGCTACCCAAATGCTGTAAAATGCATGAGCGACTGCTTGTGCAGTTATATCTTCAAGACTACAAACTTCCGTCCATTGCGTGTATCGATCTATCGTCGTCAAACAATAGCGAAAAACTTTGCACACTGGTAGAGGTCCGATTAAATCGATGTTGATATTTTTATTTCGGAATGATTGATGTTATGTAGCTAGTCGAAGAAAATTTTACGTAAATTTTTAGTCACACATGGACGTGTCGCTTCTGTAGAAATATCGCAATATACGAAATTGTTCGTTCCAGAAATATTGAATGACTTTAGCTGTAGCACGAAATCTGATCTTAGAAACGATTTAAACATCTCTTCTTCGTTCTGCTGTCGAGCTAGTTCTGCATAATCAACTATGTTGTTTGCACGAATAGTGTCAATTTGTGACATAGCATCTGCGACAGGGTTTAGATTTCCCGGCAAATATCATATATCCGACGTAAACTGCTCGATAGAGTTCAGCTGACGAGTTTGCCTGGGAGCCGTCTTCTTTAAGTTCTGTTCGAATGTGTACAATAGAGGTTTGTGGTCGGTCAAAATTAAGAATTGACGTCCTTCCAACATATGTTTAAAGTATTTAACGGCTCTGTAAGTACTCAGTAAATTAGATTAGATTTTAAGATGAGTTGAGAAATTGTCATAACGTCACTGCATCCTTTGAGGATTATTGTGACATACTCACTTTAGTTTCATAGACGAGCAGCAGTTAACAACGCTATTATGGCCTTTGGATAGATGTTGCCTAATTCCACTACAAGTGGATAGTCAGTGGATAAGTACCGAAGTCTAAATCTGGCAAGACTATCACAGTGGCACGGAATGTGTTCTGCTGTTTCCTCTTCTTTGTTACAAAGTCTGCAGCTATCGTCTCTAGTAATATCTAAGTTCGATAGATGATTTTTAACTCCGCAGTGCTCAGTGAGAAACCTTGTGACAAGTCGGTTGACACTTCTGTTCATCATAAGTAGCTCCCTAGTTCTGGCTTTTGATCGAATCAGCATGGATTCTTTAGCTTGTCTACAGGCAATTGTATTATCCCAATTAGTCTGAGCTGCTCTCTCCAGCCACTCATGAATTTTAAGTTTGAAAAAGCTTCATGAAGGACCGCAGAATGGTTGTGGCCCAATATAATATGACGCCGCCACTTTTCTGGCCAGTTCATCTGCTTTTTCGTTTCCCTCAAATCTGCGCTGGGATCTATATTAAGTGAACCCTGTTATTTTCAGCTAGGTCTTTGAGAAGTAGAAGGCATTCCAACACTAGTTTTTAAGTTACTCGAAGTGAGCGTAGTGCTAGGAGTACTGATTTATTATCAGAGAAAATATATATGTTTTTCCCCGTGACGGGAATTCACTTTATATATCATAATACGCAGTTCAATTGCGTGTACTTTAGCCAGAAAAACTGAGTTTTCTTGACTCATCAAGTATTTCCTCTTTAGGTTAAACGCCGTATACTCCCGCTCACACTCTTTCCATCGTTTTGGAGTCAACCGTATACCACAGATGGTAGTCTCCAACGATAGAGGTATGTTCCGTTCCCACTCATTTCTGTCTGGTATTAGTACTTACAACTTTTGGTGGAAGTGTAATTTAGGTGAACAAATGTCAAATATGATGTTCAGTCCTTTCTCTTTTTGCATTTTTTACCTAAAAGGGAGCTATCGAATAATCTTATTGATCGATTATTAGTCAACTGTAGCTTGGTTATAAAAGTCATTGCTTCCTTTTAAATAAGAACGTAAAGTGGGGAGAGCCCCGATGCAACTCTAGAGCCCACCGCAAATTCTTTGCAGTCTACAGTCTCGTGTACTTTATTAGTAAGACTGGGTAATGCAGGTGTGGTGGATTTTTTTTGTTGGTACATACTGGTTGGCATGGAGTGGACTTATAGATAAGTACTCTTCTCGTATGTGTCTTTCCACTATCTTCTTCATAGTTTTTAGGAGAAATGAAGTCAAATTTATGGGCTTATGGAATTTAGGAAGTTCTTTAGGCTTATCTGCTCCTTTAGGTATTTATTTGACAATTGCTTTCTTCCAGCTAGTGGGAATGATTCCCATCGCCATCCCAACTCTTAAGATATTGATTAGGTGGGGCATAAGGTACGTGATGACATTGTGGATTTTAGCGCTACTGCTTAAGTTTTGAATTTCTGAGCAGAAACAACTCCATGATTCTCTTTTTGCCTTTTTAATTTCTTTATTGTAGGCGGAGAGGGCATTTTTATAATTGTTCCATTCACCGTTGGTTTTAGTCTTGTTGTCTAATTTTTCATTCCACCACGGTGCACTTCTGTTCCCGGTCTTTTTGTTCAACAGACAGGCCCCATGGTAGGCATTTATAATAGTTGTGCCTAAGGCAACATCAGCAATTTCTAAGTCATGAATGTTGTTTATCGTATTTTTGTTATTGCTTAGGTTGGCCTTGAGTTCGTTTGTATATATCTGACGATGATCAGACATGGATATTTCTGCTGAAACATTCCAGTTTTTGATTAAGTGTTTCATAAATTGTGTCGCTAGGGTGATGTCTAATACCTCTTCCCTGATTCTATTTATAAAAATGGGCATATTGCCTATATTCAAAATACTTAGATTGTTACCTGTAGTAAATTCAAATAGGCACTCACTTCTTTTGTTGATATTGGTGCTGCCTCAAATCGTGTGGTGGGCATTAGCGTTACTTCCAACGATGAGTTGCTTTTTGTTTTTTAGACTTTAGTTCACTAGTTCTTTCAGTGATAAGAAATCTAGCTCTTGGGAGTCTCCAGGTAGGTAAGATGAGCAACCTTGAGCATTGTCTTACTTACTGAGGTGTCCACAGAAATAATAAGCCCTATCGTATGTCCTGTACTTTATTTGGGCGTCAAACGTTCGGAATGAAACCCAAGTGATTGCCAACTGCTGCTGTAGAATGGCATCTGTTGCTAT
>NC_051847.1:106195335-106264677 GCF_002237135.1 Teleopsis dalmanni | reverse complement strand
GACGGCCAGTGCTAAATTTAGAAACGTAATTACCTGTCCGTGGAAGTTATTAATAACTCTCTGCACAGATGAATATTGACGACCAATATCTTCAGCAATTTTTCGTTGGCTTACATCATCTTTCCAAAATTTAACAGTTATTTGTTGCTCACTAACACTAATGCTTGCAAGAGAATTAAAATTAACGGTAAATCTATATATTAAGAAGTGATGGCAGATTTTTTCTGCTTCAAAATAATTGCTTTTGCACATTTTATTGAACTTTTGTTGTTGTTACTTTGGTTAAAATAAATCAGAAAATAAAAATCAATTTTAGTAAAAATTAAAAAAGTTGTGTGGAATTCAAGAAAAATTTTGTGGGTGACCGCAGACTTTTTCTACTGTGTGTATATATACACATGTAATATATATATGTATGTGGCTAGTTTGCCACACAATGTTTATTTCTTACTACTAATGAATTATTTACAAACTTAATGTCAATTATTTACACGATAATGAAAAATAAATTAAAATAAAATATGTTGTTGGTTCTTTACAAACGGTGGTTGTTAACACATGGCGCGTCGTTGAAACAAACTAGCGCACTATATGGCGCTGGTCTGTGTGATGGTCTGCGTGTGACGGATTCGCTACAGTACTCCCCCTTATAGCTGAACTGGTGGTCTGGCTTGCTGATTGCTAAGTGGGCATCAAAAGTCAAAGGTTACGTTCTTTTTTTGTCGGACCAGTTGTTCCTCTTTCGTGGGTTTGCCACTGTAAGGCCCAAATTTTATTCTAAAATTTAACGCCACAAATTAAATGAATAGTCAAATATGAGTTTTAAATCCACTTAGTAAAAAAACATGTTTCTAAATTCAATAAAATTTTCCTACAGTAACATCCATTTTTATTATAAACAAATGACCCTGTATTTTCATATTAGAGACAAACATTTTGTATAAACGAATGACCCTGTAAAGTAAAATATGTTTTGATTAATTTTTTGCTGCTAATAAAAGTTAGTTAAATTTGTTGTAACTATTTCACTTGTTTGTCTGCATAAACAAATTTAAGAAAATATCGTGCACGCATTTTTTATATGATGCAGTTATTTTTATTGAATTTGATTACAATGCGTACAACAATAAGAAATTTGTTTTGACAAATTTACGGGACCTTGTTTACTTGAAGATAATTTTTGTTTTTGCCTGTAATGGAGGGAATTTTAAATAAAAGGGCAGCGAAATTGCCAAATCGTTTTGTTAGGGACGATAGTGGGAGCTCGGACTAGTTGGTCCAGGCACATGTTGATTCGTTTGGCCATTGCTGACGATCACCATGTGAATGGATGGACTGGTTTGGGCGAAGTGATGGTGGTTGAATTACCTTCTGCTTGGCTTATGCTGGCGTAGGGTAGTTTAACCAGTTGAGTTACCTTCTGCTTGGCTTTTGCTGGCGTAGGGTAATTTAACTAGTCATCCAGACTTCCATTTGGCCATAGCTGATGGAGGAATGGGCGACGAGTCACCAACACTGTAAGAAGGCGTGTGGACAACGAGCGTTTGGCAATTGCTGACGGACGTGGCCAGGCGGAACAGTAGGAAGGAACCCTTGTCTGGCTTTTGCTGACAAAGGTATTGCTTTATATTGATATTAGAGTTTCTAGAGATTAGCTATTCGGAATTTCTCCTGTTACAGGTTAGCAACTTGCGCACCACTGCAAGCAATCGTCATACGACATTTCACAACATTCTACACCGTTTACAACATCGTTACAACATTTATAACACCATACAACATTTTACAACATGCTACACCGTCTACAACATCATTACAACATTCTACATCATTAGCAACATTTTCAACATCGCTTTCCACAAATTGATTATATTTTCTTATTTTTTGTTAAATAATAAACGCTACTTTAAACAGAAGTGTCTCTATTATTTTACTTAGATAAATTTTCTTATAACGAACCCTGGTATACTCGCTGAGTATACCCCAGCTATAGATAGGGCCGGGAAAAGGTCGTTACAAGTGGCGCCCGAGCAGGGACCGTGTAAAATCAAAGGAGCCAAAGATACCTGTATTGTGATTAAAATTCGTAAGTAACATTCAACGATACGGAAAAAAAAAAAAACAAAACGCACAGAACAACAGACATGCTAAAAACAAGTTGGATAAGGTTTGCACGTAAAGAGGATCTAGTACCAATACTGGAGAAACTGGAAGAAGATGCTACGGGGACAGTCGATGAACTCCGCAAACGTTTAAGGGATATCGCAACAGACGAAAACCATCCGGAGGAGTTGGTGAAACTATTCAACGAAATGGAGAAAAAATACGGACGCAATGTTTCCCCAAAACCAACAACGGCAACAATCGTTACACCTTGTGAAGAAGACAATAACACCACCCCTGTAAAGAGTTTTGAAAGCATTGCCAAAGTCATGGATCAGGTACGTAAGTGGGTAGTACACAACGATGGTCTATCCAATATTATGGAGTTTGTTGAGAGACTTGAAGAGTTGGCAGAGGCGTACCAGATTCCCTTAGATGTGTTACCCAAAGCAATGCCCGAGTTATTAACAGGTCAGGCGTTAGTATGGTATCGGAATAACAACCGAAGGTGGTTATGTTGGACGTCTTTCAAGGAAGACTTTTTGCAATTCTTTCTTCCTATTCATTATTTAGAGAAATTAGAAGATGACATACGCTGCCGGAAACAAATACCACAGGAGGGTTTTAAGAAGTACGTACTAGGTCTACAGGAGCTCATGCGGCAGGCTAGTTACCCATCTGGGAGGCAATTGGAACGAATATATAGAAATAGTCTGCCAGATTACCAACTGCATATCAAGCGACGTGAATTTTCCACATTGTCCGAACTGATTCAACTTGCCGAAGAATTTGAAAACCTCCAACAAATGATCCACAAAGAGCGAATGGGTGTCGTACGGAACGCAAGGGGACCTCATGAACACAAAATATCACAACACACAGAGAGAATCAACGTCCACCTCGCATGCAAAAGGTGTAGTGAACCAGGACACTTTGCATATACGTGTAGAAGGCCGCAAGTACTATTCTGCTGGGTTTGTGGCACACGAGGAGTAAGGACTAAGGAATGCTGTAAACAAAATCGTAACGTAAGCAAACAGGGAAACCAACAAGAGACTGTCCGAACGAGGGGACAGGCAGTCTCCCATGCAGTACAAGTTCCCCAATAAACAGTCTATCATACAACCAGCACACGATATCGGCGGCGGTTACCATTGGAACAACGGCAGTAACGGCCACTATCGACACTGGTGCATCTAGAAGTATCATCGCTGGAAGTCTCCTAAGGGATCAACACAGTTTTGGGAGAGTCACACCTACGAGTATGGTCATCTTACTAGCTGATGGTACGACGCAGCACATTTCATACGTATTAGACAGCCAGGTTACCTTCGGTGATAGGTCTTTCGATCTATCTTTTCTCATCATGGAAAGATCAATTGACAACGTGATTCTGGGTATGGATTTCCTCGCGCAGGCACAGACGACTCTGCGGATCGCAAATTCATCAGTCACAGTTGATCTTCCTGCACAACAGCAGCGTTACACAACTTTGCTACACACAACTGAGATACCCAACGATGTCACTCCCAAGATGCAATTTAAACAACGACAGGAGTACATTATCCAACAGCAACAGCAGCGCGTTAATCAACAACAACAGCAGGTTACTCAACAGCAACAGCAGCAACTTAATCAAAAGGAACAACAGCAACGCGTTAACCAACAGCAACGAGTGAACCAACAACAGCAACAGCAGCAACAACAAGAACCACTACCACCCATAACCGTCGAAGATCAACAGCAGTCATGTGACTACACCGCTCCGGATCCAATCGCAAGAGAGCATTCATCCAAAGGTACAGCTATCAAAGAATTTCTAGAAGTGGAGCTGGAACAGTTTAACGATATAACAGGCAAGAGCAACGTGGCTTATCACATTATAACCATGAAGGATGACCACCCAGTAAAACAGCGTTACTACCCAAGAAACCCAGCTATGCAGGCGATTATAAACGAAGAAATCGATGAGCTTCTCCGAACGGGGTGCATTGAACCCTCCAGTAGTCCATACAGTGCACCAATCGTATTGGTTAAGAAGAAAACCGGTAAGTGGAGGTTATGTGTCGACTATAGACAGTTAAACGCAAAATCTATCCCGGACGCATACCCATTACCACGGATTAGTCACATTCTGGATCATCTTAGAGAAGCTAAAGTAATAAGCAGCCTGGACCTCAAAAACGGATACTGGCAAATACCAATGCATCCGGATAGCAAGAAGTTTACTGCTTTTACGGTACCAGGACGTGGCTTATTCCAATGGACGGTTATGCCTTTCGGATTACACTCTGCCCCAGCAACTTTCCAACGCGCCTTAGACTCGGTAATTGGGCCTGAAATGGAACCATTCGCTTTCGCCTACCTGGATGATATAATTGTTGTGAGCCGTAGTAAGGAGGAACATATGACACATCTACAAACGGTTTTAAAAAAATTACGTCAAGCCCAACTGAAGATAAATCCGGAGAAATGTGAATTTTTTAAAACCACGATGAAATACCTAGGGCACGTGGTCAGTCAAGAAGGAATACACACAGATCCAGATAAAATTTCCGCAGTACAACAATTGGAACCACCGAAGACTCTGAAGGAGCTGCGACGCTTTCTGGGAATGACTTCTTGGTACCGACGCTTTGTAAAGGATTTTTCAACAGTAGTACACCCTCTTACGTCGTTGTTACGAAAAGGAAAACATTGGAGATGGCAGGAAGAGCAACAGAATGCATTTGAGGAACTAAAGAAGAGGTTAACTGAGGCTCCTATCCTGCAATGCCCCGACTTCTCTAAACCTTTCTGTTTGCAGACTGACGCTAGTGACTATGGACTCGGTGCCATATTGACGCAGCAGCAGGAGGGAAAAGAAGCAGTGATAGCCTACGCAAGTCGACGGCTGAACAACGCAGAAAAAAACTATTCGCCTACCGAAAAGGAATGCTTAGCAATTGTCTGGGGCATTCGTAAAATGCGACCGTATCTGGAGGGGTACAAATTCACTGTCATCACTGATCATTTATCTCTAAAGTGGTTAAATTCTATTGACAACCCTACGGGACGCATAGCAAGATGGGCGCTTGAGTTACAGCAGTTCAACTTCACGATAGAATATCGCAGAGGTAAATATAATGTGGTGGCTGATGCGCTATCAAGGCAACCAGAGGACAAGATCTTAATGGCACGAACAACGATGACAACGACGAAACAGGATTGGGTAATCCAACGGAAAGAAGCGGTTAAGCAGAATCCACAGAAATATCCGGATTATATCATCGAGAACCAGAACCTATACCGACACATTCCGAATTACGCCCAAGACGATGACATAAAACCATGGAAGCTCTGCATTCCCTTACACTTGAGACAACAGGTCCTTCGTGAAAACCATGATGAACCGACGGCGGGTCATTTCGGAATTCGCAAAACAAGGCAACGAATAGCTAACAACTACTACTGGCCTGGAATGTTAAGAGATGTTCGTAAATATGTTCTGAGTTGCGATTCTTGTCAAAGGTTCAAATCCAGTCAACAAGCCGCTGCCGGACATATGCTTACTCAGCTCGCTGAAGAACCTTGGGCCATGGTGTGTGCAGATTTTGTGGGACCATTACCCAGGTCCAAACGAGGCAATAATACACTACTGGTTTTCATTGATAAATTCACAAAGTGGGTGGAGCTTATACCTTTGCGCAGCGCTACTACAACCTCCGTCCAAAAGGCATTCCGAGAACGAATAATGGCTAGGTTTGGAATACCGAAGATATTCATTACGGATAATGGGACCCAATTCACCAGTCATGCAGCACGGAAATTCTTCACACAGTTAGGAGTCAAACAGCAGTTTACCGCACCGTACACGCCACAGGAGAACCCAACCGAGAGAGCCAATCGCACGATTAAAACCCTAGTTAGCCAACTCACCGAAGGGGACCAACGTAACTGGGACGAGTACTTACCAGAAATAACCCTAGCCATTAATTCAACGGTTTCAGAAACAACCGGATTCACGCCAGCTTATTTAAATCACGGACGCGAACCAAGACTGCCCAACAATATGTACGATAAAGTGACACCCGGAAATGGAAACCTTAAACAAGACCTGAGCGATAAAGCAACAAAGTTACAGGATGTAATAACTCTAGTCAAGCAAAATACTCGTTGCGCAGCCGCGGAGCAAGCCAAACACTACAATCTTCGACGCCGGAATTGGAAACCAGCCGTGGGAGACAGCGTTCTAATGAAGCAACATATCCTCTCTAAAGCAACTGACCATGTGGCAGCTAAACTGTCACCTAAGTTTAGTGGACCTTACAACGTGAAAGCATTCAAGTCTCCTGTGATTGTAATACTTACAAGTAAGGACCGGAAAGGCACCAGAACAGCACACGTCAGTGAGATCAAGCCATACATCAAAAGCGAGTGGGGAGGGGAACAAAAGCCTACCTGCTTTGCCAAATGAAAACACAACAGCGATACGCTCTTACTCTCACGCCCTAATAAGTACAAGCGGTAAGACATAGGGGTGATTAATATGGTGTTTCTTTCATTTCCATTACAGCAACTACACCAAGACTCATAAATCCAATAAACAAAAAAAAAAAAATGCGAAGCCAACGATTTGAACGAGCTAATGTCAAGGACAAGGTAGGGGATAGTACCGCAATGTCGAACACTGAACCAGAGTTAGGCGCTAAAGAAAAATGGGTCGAGCTTTGCCGTGAACTTTTTGGCAGCGATTCTGAAGAGGAGTGGCCATTACCGCTAGGAAGTGAACCGATGGCAACAAACAGTAAACAATCAGTCACACAATCCGAAGTGGCGCCAAAACTACAATCAATTCCTAGGCAACAAGGAGTAAAGCCGCCCTCAATCCGACCGAAGACCTGGAGGCCAAAAAAATCAGCAAAACCGGTGCGCCCCACAACAATACCCATGCGGCCAAGCCTTGAAGCACTTCTCCAGCAACAGCAGCAGTGCCGTTTAGAACGGAAGCAAGAATCGTTTAAACCAGTGGTCGAAGTAATGATGCCAATGACGTTTAGTCCACCAGGAAAGCTAGCTACCTATCCGTCAACATCATCAATAGCCAAGTCCCCGGTAAAGCAGCATTTTGAAGAACCAACAGAGGCTGAGGAGTCATCAATAAGAGCTTTAACACCAACAAAGCTGCACTCACAAGTGGTACTGACTGGCTGTCCACCAACACCACCCACAGCCAAGAAAATCCTAGCGCAGGTGTATAACGATAAACCAACCCCAACTTTCGAACCGGCCGTGAAACAATACCTGCAACCCGAAGAGATACCGGCAGCTGTTAGCACTGAGATACAACAGAGAGTAGTGATTTTCAACAAAAGAGGCAAACAGAATTTTCTAACTAAACACAAAGACCGGGTCTATCAAATTACCATGAGGAAGTCAGGAAAAGTAGTGGTCGCGCTTTTACCTTCGGGGAAGTAGGGAGGGAGTGTAAGGCCCAAATTTTATTCTAAAATTTAACCCCACAAATCAAATGAATAGTCAAATATGAGTTTTAAATTCACTTAGTAAAAACATGTTTCTAAATTCAATAAAATTTTCCTACAGTAACATCCATTTTTATTATAAACAAATGACCCTGTAAATTTCATATTAGAGACAAACATTTTGTATAAACGAATGACCCTGTAAAGTAAAATATGTTTTGATTAATTTTTTTGCCGCTAATAAAAGTTAGTTAAATTTGTTGTAACTATTTCACTTGTTTGTCTGCATAAACAAATTTAAGAAAATATCGTGCACGCATTTTTTATATGATGCAGTTATTTTATTGAATTTGATTGCAATGCGTACAACAATAAGAAATTTGTTTTGACAAATTTACGGGACCTTGTTTACTTGAAGATAATTTTTGTTTTTGCCTGTAATGGAGGGAATTTCAAATAAAAGGGCAGCGAAATTGCCAAATCGTTCTATTCGGAATTTCTCTTGTTACAGGTAAGAACTATTTTGTTAGGGACGATAGTGGGAGCTCGGACTAGTTGGTCCAGGCACATGTTGATTCGTTTGGCCATTGCTGACGATCACCATGTGAATGGATGGACTGGATTGGGCGAAGTGACGGTGGTTGAATTACCTTCTGCTTGGCTTATGCTGGCGTAGGGTAGTTTAACCAGTTGAGTTACCTGATGCTTGGCTTTTGCTGGCGTAGGGTAATTTAACTAGTCATCCAGACTTCCATTTGGCCATAGCTGATGGAGGAATGGGCGACGAGTCACCAACACTGTAAGAAGGCGTGTGGACAACGAGCGTTTGGCAATTGCTGACGGACGTGGCCAGGCGGAACAGTAGGAAGGAACCCTTGTCTGGCTTTTGCTGACAAAGGTATTGCTTTATATTGATATTAGAGTTTCTAGAGATTAGCTATTCGGAATTTCTCCTGTTACAGGTTAGCAACTTGCGCACCACTGCAAGCAATCGTCATACGACATTTCACAACATTCTACACCGTTTACAACATCGTTACAACATTTATAACACCATACAACATTTTACAACATGCTACACCGTCTACAACATCATTACAACATTCTACATCATTAGCAACATTTTCAACATCGCTTTCCACAAATTGATTATATTTTCTTATTTTTTGTTAAATAATAAACGCTACTTTAAACAGAAGTGTCTCTATTATTTTACTTAGATAAATTTTCTTATAACGAACCCTGGTATACTCGCTGAGTATACCCCAGCTATAGATAGGGCCGGGAAAAGGTCGTTACACCACTTACGTCCACTTCGATGAAATTAGGCTCCATAACCATGGGCTCGAAGAAGGCCAGAAGGCCTAGTCTGTCTATTGCTAAGTTTACTGGCTTCCCGCGTACGTCACTGAAAAAAGTCTGTGGTTGATTCTTTTGATTATTTTGCATGGACCTGTGTACGGTGGTTCTAATGGTTTTCTTAGATGGTCTGCTCTTACAAATACATGAGATGCACTATACAACGCCCTATAAACGAAAACAGGACTGAATGATTGAAAGTTAGAGTTGGTTTAACTTGTCGTATATGCTCACATAATGTTTTTAAGAATTTTTGTTCCTCTGGAAGCATCCGTGTTTTTACAAAGAATTCTCCTGGTAAGCGCAATGTTGTACCATACACTATTTCTGCTGCTGATGCGTTTATGTCTTCTTTAACAGAGGATCGAAGACATAATAAAACTGAAGGTAATAATTGTACCCATGTGTGCTGAGCTCGTGCCATGAGTATGGTCTTCAAAGTGCGACGAAATCGCTAAATTAACCCATTTGATTTCGGGTGATACGGCGATGTGCGTATTCTCTGTGTCCCTAAGCGTTTTGCTGACGCCTTGAACGGTGCCGATTCAATTTGAGTTCCTTGGTCAGTTGTTACTATTTTGGGACACCCAAATCGCGATATCCAAGTTGCAAAAAAATTCTCCGCGACTGTGTCAGCGGTGATGTCTTTCAATGGAGTGACCTCTGACCATCGTGTGAATCTGTCTATCATAATTAATGCATATCTATAACCATGGCACTCTGAAAGTATCATTAAATCCAAATGATCGAATCGTTGATCCACTCGAGATAAACTATCTGTTACTACGTTGTCACTGCCACGTATGTTATACTCGTTGTAAACACTCTCATGAAACTTAGATGTCGCAATTGGTGAGCTGAAACCTTATCCGATTTTTGCTGGAAAGCATATATTAGCGGTTTGTGATCCTTGCGAATGGTAAAATGTCTGCCTTCTAATAAATGTTTAAAATTTTCGATAGCTAGATAATTCCCTGCCGTAAGTGCTGTAGTTTTTTTGTGCTGCCTTAAGCTTCGATGCAAAAAAATGCAACTGGACGCCAAACATCGCTTTCTTGTTGTACTAGTACTGCACCGACTGCATTGATAAATGCATCTGATGTCAATCGAATTGTACTTGAGGGTGAAAGAAATGTTAATTTAAATAGCGCAATAGATAACGGCGAATTTCTTTAATTGCTTTTAGTTTCGCATATTCCTCGATTGCTTTCACTCCTTCTGTAGGTGGGCTGATTTCTACGGCTGATATGTCGAGTTCGGAGTTTATCTGCGAAACTCCGAACCCGCATTTGGCAGTGTTTATGATAAGTTTGACTTCCTTTAGAGTTTTTAGTACTGCCTCTATATGTTTCACATGTTGTTGCTCGCTTTCTGAAAATATTAAGAAGTCATCGAGGAAACAGAAGACAAATGGCATTGATCTGAACAACGATTCTATATGCCGTTCAAAAGTTTGCGTGGCATTTTTCAACCCGAAAGGCATTACAACGAATTCGAACAACCTAATGGGCAGTGGTTTTGTATATGTGTTCAGCTAACATTGGTATGTTGTAGTATGCTCTGTGGATGTCGATTTTTGAGAACAATTTGCTGGCATGTAGTTTGTACGTTACTTGGTCTAAGTATGGTATCGGATACCGGTCTGGTTTCGTCTAAGCGTTCAGTTTCCTGAAATCACCGAAGGCTCTCCAGGTGCCTGTTTCTTTGTGACTAGGTGGATTGGACTCGACCACGGACTGCTCGAAGGGCGTATGATTCCTTGCTCTAACAATATTGAAAATTCTTCTTGGATTGCTATTGCTTTCTCTGATGAGTAACGGTGTGACCTTTTATATAGACTAAAGAGGTGTCAGGGAGACTGTAGGTGTTTGCTCCATACACATCGACATACTTCCTGATGATCGCAAAGAATTTGGAGTTTGGATCTAATGTTTACACGGACTGCGTTAATATAGTCTTTACTATGCCAGTTGAGGATAATTTTGTCAGCGGATCTAATAAGCGCTTTGATTTCATATCTGAAATTAGACCGTATTTTTTTTTTTTTGTAATTATATTTAAACAAAATGAAGAGTTTAAATTTACAACAACTAGTCATATTGACTAACAAGAGGTTTTTTTTATTACAAGTAAGTTTATCTAAGTCTATCAAGGGTGAGCATATAGATACGAACTAGTCATCTCCTTGCTGGTTGAAACGCCTCAAAAGGTCATTAGGTTTGAAGCGGCATAAGCGTCTGTGAGTGACATCACAAAGTAGCGCTGGAATGGTGCTGTTTAAAAGTTGTCTCAGCCTGTCATAATGTTTTTTAGCAGCCTTCTGAATTTCTTGCTTGACAGTAGGTATTTCAAGGTCACGATGTAGATCAGAATTTCGCACGTACCACGGAACGTTAACTGCATCCCTGATTACTTTGTTTTGAAATCTTTGTTTTTTCGCACAACCCCAGATTTGGACACCATAAAGCCAGACCGGCTTGAAGACTTGTTTATAGATCATAAGCTTGTTTTGCTGAGATAATTTAGATTCCCTTCCAATAAGCCAAGTTAACTTTTTGTATCTTATTTTTAGCTCATTTAATTTTTTCTTGACGTGTACCTTCCATCTCAGTTTGGCATCTAGACTCATACCCAGATATTTCCCAGAATTTGCAACTGGAATTTTTACGCTATTTAGAAATAATGAAATTTGATTTTCTCTTTTGTTAGTAAAGTCTACATGATTAGATTTTGAAGTGTTTACTATCAGCTTCCATTTATTTGTCCATTGTTCAATTTCTTGAAGAGCGATTTGAAGCTTAGTGGTAGACACCTTGTTGTTTGGACCTGTAGCCATTAATACCGTGTCATCTGCAAAAATTCCAACAATACATCTTGGGTTCACTGGCAAATCATATGTGTACAGCAGGTACAGCAATGGGCCTAGTATACTCCCCTGAGGGACCCCGCGATTTATAGGATATAATTTCGAATACGCGTCAATTAGTTTAACTCGATAGTACCTTTCGCCAATATACGATTCCAGTAGTTTACAATATTGCTGTGGCAGGATAGTGTTTAACTTATATATCAGGCCAGAGTGCCAAACCCCGTCAAAAGCCTTTGATATATCCAGAAACACAGCTGAACAAGTTTCTTTGTTTTCTAAAGCCTTTTCTATTTCGTGCGTAACTCTGTGTACTTGTTCGATTGTTGAGTGTTTTTTCCGAGATCCAAACTGATGATTTGGGATAAGATTTCTTTGACAAACTACCTTTGCAAGTCTTTTACAGATAAGCTTTTCGAACAGTTTTCCTATGGTTGGCAGGAGAGAGATTGGTCTATATGAAGTTGGAGAATTTTGGTCCTTATCTGGTTTTAGAACCATCACCACTTCAGCAACTTTCCAATAGCTAGGGACATGATTTAATTTTATACTCGCATTAAATATCTGTGCAAGTTTGGCTACTCCTTTTGGAGGTAGCTTTTTCAACACTTCACTAGTTAGGAGGTCATATCCTGGTGATTTCTTTAATTTCAATTTTTTGATTTCCCCAGTTACTTCTTTATTTTTTATCCGCAAAATAGCTTCATCATCTATGTTGTTATTTGGCTCTATATGATGAGTTTCTTCTTGATTGAAGGTATTACTTAAGTATTCAGCCAAAACGTGTGCCTTTTCAATGTTGCTTTTCGCCCATTCATTATTATCTTTTTTTAATGGAGGATTATGAGTGATCGGTCTTTTATATTTTTTCATAGCTTTCCAGAGAGAATAGTTAGTTTTGCTATCATATGTCAAGTTTGTAAGATATTTCTTAACATTTTCATTTTTAAAATTACTGATTTCTCTTCTTAATTTTTGAGTGGCATTATTAAGGTTTCTTTTATCTTGCATTAATCGTGATTGTTGCTATTTTTAACGTAGTTTTCTTTTATTATAGACTAGATTTAAAATTTCGACCGGATAGTTTTTATCAAATTGCTTACTATTCTGCAGTGGAGAACTGCGCCATGCCGATTTTTGAATCAAGCTTGTAAAGCAATGCGTTTCACTCTCTAGGTCATTTATACTTCGTATTTTGCAGGATAGGTCAATATTTTCATTTATCTGGGCTTTAAAATAATTCCAGTCTGTTAAACGGTTTGTTAGTGTCGGTTTAGGTAGCGTAGATAAAATATTACATCCATAAGTAAGCAATATTGGAGAATGGTCAGAATTTAAACACGTTGTTTTTTAATTCGAGTTTGATCAAGACTGATCGTTTTTATTAAAAACTTACATTGTGCAACAGGGTTGCCAATAATACAAAAACTTTCGTTATTTATGAACATTATATATTTTATGTTATTTTGTATTGTTACCCAACATCCCGGCCTCCTTGAAAGGACTTTCAATAGGTAAAATGGCTAGTTTGTGGATAGGTTTGCGAATGATGCCCTTTGAGGTACGTACGTCAACTACTCTGACATGCTCGTCCTTGCCTGGTATGACCTTCAGAACTCTTCCGAGTTGCCAATGTAGTGGAGGCACATTGTCTTCATGAATTAACACCATTGCATTGGGCATGATATTTGGTATTTCACAGGTCCATTTTGTGCGCATCTGTAGCTCATTTATGTATTCATGAGACCACCGCTTCCAAAATGATTGTTTCAAACCGATGATGAGGGACCACTTGTCGAGCATGTTAGTATTAGCAAATTCCGTCCACTCCGGCAACGCCTTTAAAGAGCACCTAATCAAAAAATGAGCAGGAGTCAATGCTTCGTAGTCGCTAGGATCCGGCAAAAGTGGTGTCAATGGTCGAGAGTTGAGAATAGCTTCTATCTCGGTTGTTACTGTTGACAACTCCTCAAATGTTAACTTAGTAGTCATCAAACTTCTATATAAGTGCCCTTTTGCGGATTTAACTGCAGCCTCCCAAAGACCGCCAAAACGAGGTGCCCTGGGCGGAATAAAGTGAAAATTAATAAATTCAGACGCGCAGTACTGAATGATAGACGATTGGGTTATTTTATTAAACAAGAATGACTTTAGTTCTGTCAATTGATTCGAAGCCCCAACAAAATTGGTTGCGTTATCGCAAAATATATCACTTGGTAAGCCTCTCCTGCCAATCATTCTTTTTAATGCTGCAATGAACGCGTCTGTTGACAAACTTGATACAACTTCGATGTGTACTGCTTTTGTTGCCATACAAATAAAAATGGCGATATAAGTTTTGTATGGAGGCTTCCCTCTTATACGTAAATACGTGTTGAATGGTCCACAAAAATCTATACCACAGCGCGCAAACGGCCGTGACGGTGTGAGACGTTCTACCGGTAAATTGCCCATCATCTGTTGCAATAGTTTTGGCTTATAATGCACGCAGTGAACACATTGCCTGACTACTCTTCGAGCAAGCTCTCTGGCGTTTATAATCCAAAACTCTAAACGATTGAGTGCCACTAGTGCCTTAGGTCCAGCATGATAATTCTTACGATGCAAGTAACGAACATAACGTATGACGAATTCAGATTTGCTAGGCAGCAGGATAGGATGTTTACATTCTTTTGCAAGATCAGCCAATTCTAATCGTCCACCAACCTTTATCAGCTTATACCCACCGGTATCTTCAATAAATGGGTTGAGGTATTTTAATGAACCTTTTGTTATAGATCCTGGATTCAATAAATAAATATCTTCAGCAAAGTACTGAGCTTGTATATTTGAAATGATGCATCGGAAGGCGTGGTCTAATTCTTCATGAGTAAGAACTTCTGTAAAGACATTGCGGTTGAACTTCTTCTTATAATGATGATACCAACGAAACAACCAAGCCAGTACACGAACAGCCGTTGTATGTGAGCTATACTTATCAATAATATCTATGACATAATTGGTTGATACAGTTACCTTGAATGCTGCTTTTCGTTTTTCCTTATTAACTTCTTCAAAATCCAAGTTGTCGTTCTTGTTTGCAGGCCACTTATACATCTCTTGACGAAGAAATGAAGGTCCTTTAAACCAAATAGAATTAGTGAGATCCTTAACAGTGCTGCCTCTTGACACAATGTCTGCTGGATTACAATTTGTGTGGACATATCTCCAATGTGAACCTGCGGTGAGGTCTTGAATCTCAGAAACTCTATTGCCTACGAAGGCACACAGTGTGGCCGAATGCATTTTAAGCCAATGTAATACGATTTGGGAATCAGACCATAGATAGACGTCCGTATCAAACTTTTCGAAGAGCGATTTAATTTTGTTGTAAAGTCTTGCAAGTAGCAGTGCTCCACAAAGTTCTAATTTTGGAAGCGATTGTTTTTTTAGCGGAGCTACTCTAGATTTGGATACGAATAGTTGAACCTCTATGAGGTTGGAATCATCTGTGACGCGAATGTAAATGCTGCAACCATATGCGCGAATCGATGCATCGCAGAACCCATGGAGCTGAATTGTTTTTGCTTTTGGTTTTAGACAGTACCTTGGAATGGTAATGGTGTTCAATGATGACAAATCGTGACAAAGCCTTTCCCATGCTGAATGTAAGTTTTGAGGAAAGGATTCGTCCCAATCCAATTTAAGCAGCCATAGCTCTTGCAATAATATTTTAGTTGAAATGGTTATTGGAGCTAATAGTCCTTATGGGTCGAATGGTGACGACGCAATTGATAAAATAGTTCTTTTTGTGATGCGGCTGATAGAGTTTGGTTTAACATTAAATTAAGGAATAAATACATCCTTATCTTGATCCCATTTCAGTTCCAATGTGCTGGTAATAACATCCGAACCTATATTGAGATCTTTGATAGTAGTGTCATCTCTAAAAGCTTGATGATTTGAGTGCCACTTAGCTAATTCGAAACCTCCCTGTTTTAGAAGCTCTTCCAATTCGTATCTTATTTGATGTAACTCAGAAAGAGAATCTGCACCATGCAATAAGTCATCAATATAAAACGAAGATTTGATTACTTCAGCTGCAATCTTGAATTGATCCACATATTGATGCGCTATATACAATAGGCAACGAATGGCAAGGTACGGTGCAGCAGCTGTTCCATATGTAACTGTGTTGAGCTGGAAAGTACGAATATTGGTAGATGGTGAACTTCTCCAAAGAATGTACTGAAATTTTCTATCTTCAGGATCAATCAGAATTTGCCTATACATCTTCACTATGTCAGCAGTAAGAGCGAAACGAAATAAGCGAAAACGTAACAAGAGGATGAACAATTCAGTTTGAAGAGTAGGTCCAATCATCAAAATATCATTGAGAGATTTCTGAGAAGAGGTTCGACATGATGCGTCGAATACGACTCTTAATTTCGTCGAGGTGCTGGTTGGCTTCAATAAGCAATGATGCGGAATGTAATAATGAGGTTCATCAATATTTGGATCTTTTACCTCAATCATGTGACCAAGGTTTTGATATTCTTCCATAAAGGCAACATATTGCGTTTTGAGCTCAGGCGACCGTGACAATCGATATTCTTGTGCAATAAATCTGCGCAACGCTGTACCGTATGAACTGCTTAAACACTGAGGACTATCCTTAAATGGCAACCTTACCATAACTCTACCTGCATCTGTTCTGCATACTGTTTCTGAAAACAAATGATCACAAACTTGTTGTTCACTAGTCCAAGCATGTGGAGTGATCGAGACTTCTTCTAGCTTCCATAAACGTTCTAACTTTTCCTCGATAGAGTCAATTGATGAAAGGACACAAGTTGAATTATTAACGCATTGTGAAACATCATATCTACCTGAAACATATACTATTGGTCTTTCGATATTATCTGTTTGAACTGGGACAGGAACTTTTTTTGTTTTTTGGTCTTTTAATTTTTGAAGCTCCTTTGCGACTACACAACCGCGATATGACGCTGGGTGTTGCTCCCCACAGTTGCAACATTTTGGGTGACTATCATCAGGTTTTTCACAAAATATAGTTTCATGCTTACCTGCACATTTCACACACCTAGGCTGCTTTTGACAGTAGTTTTTGGTATGGTTGAAAGATTGACATTTGGTGCACTGCGGGATAAGTTTAGAGGGTTTTATTGTTTCTATAGATATTATTGTATTTAAGATTTCTTTGATTTCATGGATTTTGTTCGTATCTTCTACTGACTCAAAGGTTAAGATGAACATATCCAGTGGTTTCTTGGTTTTAAATGGTAGCTTATTAAGTGCGCTGACAATTTTAAAACCCTTTTCTGCAAGGTCGCCTACAATATCTTTAGGGTCGCATGAGTGATGCAGGTTTTTTGCTATAACTCTTATTGGTCTAAGCTGTTTATGTTCATAAGAGTGCCATGAGAGATTTGCTTCATTTAGAGCTCGAGTTACTTCCCGATAATCGTTACCATCGAAAGTGCTAATTTTACATAAGTCGTTATTCATTAGTTTCAGCAAAAATTTATTTTTGCTTTCCTTTGTAATAATTTTTCTTATGTGATTGTAATTATCAGAGACAGTTACCATAATTGGAGGTGGACGAAACTTGGTTGATGTCTTTTCCGTTTCATTAGAATGCTTTTGTGTCACATTGTTGAGAATTGGTGACACACTTGGAAATGTAGTAGCTTTGCGCTTTTTTGAGGCTCTTTTATTATTTTTTTTAACGATCCAGTCGGTTTCTCGAGCAAGCTCTTCCTCGTCTGTTTCGAAAGTTATGGTGGTTTGCTCTTTCGGAGCATTGTTGTTTACAAGTTGCGACCTTAATTTTTGGTTTTCACTTTTGAGTTGAATAATTTCTTGATGAAGTTTGCCGCATAAGACTTATAATTCTCTCATTTTTTTATTAAGAGCTTCATTATTTTTGTCATTAGTGTGGCTGGTGTTTGTGGACATATTAATTTCGTATGGAACTATATCTTTTGGACTGTTTGGAGAAGTTATGTTTAAATTATTATTTTTATTACTAATTAATTTAATTTTATTTGCTATAGCAATCTCACTAGCGGTTTTTTTAATGTTTATTTCGGTTTTCGATTTACCTATAGTTTTGTTTATAGGTTGATCGTTTATTTTAATGTCTTCTGCATTAAACGTTATGTAGCCATTTAGGCCATTCTCACTTATTAGTGAATGTCTTCGTATATTACTTTTACAATTGTTCATAAAAAATTAAATTTTAAAAGAAATAAATTTTTTAGTTTGATGATCACTGATTATATAGTATATATATAGAATATTAAATTTTTACATAAGAATTAAAAATATACACTGTGGCAACGCCACTTTTATAAATTGCAACTTTCGTTAAAGAATAAACAAACAAATGCTGTCTCTATCAGCTGTTTTGAAAGTATTAGTAACTAATAATTTTATTGCTTTTGATTAATTTGTTTTGATTTTTTTTTTTTTAATAAAATTAAAATTCAGAAATATATTTTGTAATTTAAACATATAAACCGCACTTATGCTGACACGGATCGCGACAACTAGAGTGTACGTTTATTATTTAATCTTTGTGTGCACTTATTTAAATTTGTTTTTTTAAATTTTAGATTTAAATTTAGAAAAAACGGAGCGTCTGCAGTTGGAGTGTCTTGTTTAGTTCGAAAAATATTTAATTAGACCGTATATGGCTTAAAAATTTGCGCCCAGAATTGAACTTGACCTCTGCTATGATGAAGGTCCATGTAAAGTTGCGTCGTAAACCAAGATCAAGACTAAGTCTTTTGGTACCGTACGTCTTAATGTGTGAATTGTTCACTGCAAACAGTTTTAGACTATCTGGAATAAAATTGCATGGGATTGCTGTTAACGGAATGATTAATACTGCTAAACCGGTGTCAATTAGGAAGTTCATGTTTGAAATACTATCGACAATGTGTGAACGAGCTTCTTTAGTGCAGTTTTGCCGCACGTTGTCGTTTACTGCACTTGTTGACGGCTACGGTTTGAGTTTTCTTTTTGTTTAACATTGGCTGCCTGACTACCAAATTGGCATGGTTTGACGTATTTCGTAGCAGCTATTGATGTGATAGTAGCACACCTTACGATTCTCACGTTGGCTCTTAAACGGCTTCCTGCTGAAGCTACGACCTCTGCTCGAGCCGGAGTTTGTTATTCGAGTGAGCTCCATTGTTACTTCGCTTAATTTAGCCACCACATGTTGGAATGATATTTCTAAAGCGGATACACGTGCTTCTAAGTCTGATTCCCCTGTATTGCTGTGAGGCTTACGTGCTGTTGAAGTAGATATTACATAATGCGGCGTGGGAATGTTGTTGGTTATTTTGTCTGCCAATTCAGCCATCTGGCTAACATTATTGGAACTGCATGCTAATAAAATGCATCGTATATTACTCGGCAAACGCTGTAGCCAAAGCGCTGACAAAGCATCGTAAGAGATGTTTGATACTGCAAGATCTCCCATCTCTCGTAGTAACTGCGTTGTGCGTTTGTTCGGTACATCCAAATCTGTTAGCAATTTTATTAGTTGTTTTTGGCGAGAGTCGCCAAATCGCGAAATTAATTCATTCCTGAGTGTTTCATATTTGCCCGTTGTTGGTGGGCTTTTCGCGATGTCGGACACTTGACGAAGCGTTTCGGCGTCCAATGCTGTGATTACTATGTACAATTTAGACAGGTCAGAAGTGATGCGATTGATGTGTAACAATGCATCAACTTAAGTAAACCACAGTTCTGGATCCGTTTGTAAGAATGTCGGTAAATTTGTTACTTTAACTGCATCGATGTCCGTTTTTACCGTAGCTAAAGTGGCGTCCACGGACACTGACTTGTCTCCTGCCTCTTTCTCCGAATTCTCCATCGTTTTTATTAAGCAGTTGTCGGGGTGACCAAATATGTGGCTAGTTTACCACACAATGTTTATTTCTTACTACTAATGAATTATTTACAAACTTGATGTCAATTATTTACACGATAATGAAAAATAAATTAAAATAAAATGTGTTTTTGGTTCTTTACAAACGGCGGTTGTTAACACATGGCACGTCATTGAAACAAACTGCTTGACCAAAAAAGGCACAATGCTATCTTCTTCTTCCCTTCTTGATGCTGAAGTCGGTTGTCGTGCCAACTGAAATGTTTTTGGCACTAGATGGCGCTGGAGTCTGTGTATGGTGGATTCGCCACACATATATATATATATATATGTAACGGGGTGGCATCACTGTAATCATGACAGTTGCTGTCTGTTACAGAAGAGAAACGGGGCAGTTGTCGACAATGGTTTGAAGGAGTCAGTCGTGTGCGGTCGGTCATGGTAGTGAACGTATTATATTGATAGTGAACATATTATCATTTCTTGAATTTTGTAACATTGTATAACATTTTTTGCATTTCATAACATTTTATAACTTTTTTTTGCATAATAACTGCACTAATAAATAACATTTCTTACATTTGGGGGCTCGTCCAAAGCCAAAAAGTGCAGCAAAAAAATTGTGCGCGGTAAAAATGCAAACGCGGATAAACAGAACGAAGCCTCAGAAGAGCAGAACATAACAAAAACTGAAAATAGTGAATATGTGCATGTTAGTGAATTTAGCAAGGCAATGGATGCGTTACTAAGAGAAATTGAACAAAGTGAAATAAACGGAGGTATAAGTATTGAATGTTTCGCAAAAATAGTGCCAGAATTTGACGGAGTAAATATGCCGATTCAGCAATGGATAAATAATTTTGAAGAAAATGCCAAAGCATACGAACTAGGCGCAAAGCAAAAGTATGTTAACGCGCGCATTAAGATGAGAGGAACGGCGAATCTAATCTTGGAACCTGTAACAGTGGTGAATTACGAAGCATTATGTGAAGCACTAATACAAGAGTTTGATATAAAATTAAGTAGTGCAGAAGTACATAAACAGTTGGCTTTGCGCAAAAAGCAAAAAGATGAAAATTTTTATGAGTATATACTGCAAATGCGCAAAATAGCAGCAGCATAAACATAAACTAGCCAAATGTAAAGCTGAAACAAAATGTTTTAAGTGTAACGGCATAGCAAGAAATTGTACGAGTGTAAAACGAAGTTTGCAGAGAATAATAGAGGAAAATCGTCTAAAGGAGATAAGAATTAACAAAGAAAGCACATTATGTTTGGTGGATACTGGAGCAGACGTGTCGCTAATGACCGAAAGTATAGTAAAGTAAAAATTCCAGACACACAAAGTACAAAATAGTTCAATTAAGCTTTATGGCTTGGGTAATATCAGCTCGGCAGTATTGGGCGAAATTACAACAGAAGTTGTAACGATTAAAATTTTTGGCAATTTAATTGTTACAACATCGTGGGTTCCGCAGCCCAACAACAAAGCTCCAATATCCAGAATACCTTGAGCTGATATAGCACCATATTTTGCCAGTACATCTTCATGTTTGTTGCTTATAACTTCTGCTTATAATTGCATAAAATACAATGGATGCACCTTGATGGAAAAAATTTACAGAATTGAATTTAACAATTGGTTCCAACAAAGCAATAACTTTTTCGCTATACAGCACCACCATACGCTACACCAAACCGCAACAGCCCACCCCGCATCAACAGAACGTGTACGATTGGCAAAGTCTGAAAATACATAAAATTAAATTTGATGTTATACAAGAATATTATACATACCGTGAAACACCCTTGTGAATATTTAATTTAATTATTTTAATTCGAATAATAGTAATTAAAATAAATTTAAATTACTTTTCGCGAACCGCATGAAACACATTGTATTAAAAAGGAAAAAAAAAAACAAAGCATGATCAAAACATAAATAGAAAAAAATGAGAAATGTCATTTTTTAATTTGTTTTGTGCATTTCGGTTGATCGCCAAAAATTGCAGCGGATAATAGGGAAAAAGCTGCGAGTATAGTTTAAAGCTTTCAGAAGCCTGAAAAGAAACCAACAGAATACCTGATGAGGGGAAATGTTGAGGGCATTGACCGAACAACGGCTAGCAAAAAAAGTCCGCTCGACGCAGTTAGAAAAAAGGAGAATAAAAGGCGCAAGCGGAGGAGTTTCTGTCTCTTGGCTCGTGTTTATGTTGAACGCAACGCATCGTACCCGTGACGTTGATTACCTAGTTTTTTTTTTTAAAATAAATAAAAAAAAAAGGTTTTCTTTGCATTGCAAGTAGCGGGTTTGTGCTAATAGATCAGAGACAAAGCGCTTAAGTGATTTTTTTTATATAACAATTAAAACTATTTTAATGTTAAAATTAACGATTTTAATAGCAACAAGATTTTTTACAATTTTAATATAAAGAAAAATTAACAAGATTCAAATATTGCTACAAGTTGCGGATTTGTGTTAATAAAACAGAGAAAAAGCGCTTAAGTGATTTTTTTTATATAACAATTAAAACTATTTTAATATAAAATTAACAAGTTGAAATAAAATTATCAAAATTGTGTAAATTTTTTTTATAATATATAAAGGAAAAGATTGAAATAGTTTATCGACACGGCGCGAAGCGGGATAATATTGTTAATAGACACAGTACAAAAGAAATAATTGACGGTTTTAACAGTGGTCAATTAAAGGATTTTGTACTGGTGCTCGTTCGTACGTATAAACGTGTTGACACCACAAGCAAAAGACGTGGCGCGGCTTGGGTGTCTCTCTCGGTGTTGATCGGTGTTTCGTTATACTCATCGCTGGACGTTGTAAGCAGCCCTGATGTACCAGAGAGGGTAAGACTTATATATGTATAAAACACAGTGCAGATTTTCGCGTAAGTACCTTCAATGTATAAGCGCGAATTTATAAGCTATTTTATTTAAATCGGACGAATTGCTTAAAAATTAACAAATTAAAAATTGTATAATTGAATATTTACAAATTTTATTCATTTAAATGGAAATGAGACAAGTAACAACAAGGCAATCACAATCGTAAAGGCTTCAAGTTAAGCGCATAGGAGCATAAACTTTCTAAACACAACAAGCTCATGAATTATTAGTTCTTATGAAATAGAATCTATGAAAAAAAATGTATCTTTGTAAAAATTGAAATTAAACAACTGAAAACAAGATATTTGTGAAAAAAATGTATTCTGTTATATGCAAATATAATCTTAATTAATTATAAAGTGTAACATTAAAAATTTAATTACTTAATCCACATTTAAGGAATGTAAAAATATTACATAAAATTCTAAGTGAAATACCAAAGTAATCTTCACACGACTACGCTTAATAGAAATTCTTCTTCCCTTATATTTTTATTTAAAAACATTTTATGAGTTTTTTTTATAAATTTTGTTGTATTTAAGTGAACATAAAAATGCATTTATAAAACGTTAAACTTAAAATATGATTAATTAATATTATTTTTTTTAAAAATTGAAATCAGTTAAATATTATTTGCTTATTATTATCTACGAGTAATTGTAAAGACATTATTTGACAAATTGTTTTTTTTATTTAAAATACATTTATGGTTATACATATATTACAAATTGTTCAATAAAATTGAAATCTGTTAAATATTATTTGCTTATTATTACCTACGAGTAATTGTAAAGATATTATTTGATAAATTGTTTTTCTTTTTATTTAAAATACATTGATTGTTATACATATATTACAAATTATTTAATAAAGAAAAAAGCTTGAATTCGAAAATAATTACTTTGTTGTACGGCATCTTACTTCAACGGTAGAAACGACATTAGTTGAACGCTGGGTCCCCGCGAATAGAAATTTTCTTGTAAGACCTTGGACTAGGCTGAGAACTACCCCGGCTAGGAAAAAGTAGGTTCATTACAAAGTTGAAGTTGATAAATTGGCAACAAAACACAAATATTTAATTGTAGCAGATGAAAAAATGAATACTAACGTGATTCTGGGATATAATTTTTTGAAGAAATTTAAAGTAGTTATAAGTGCTGGATGCTATGCGTTCACAGATGCAAATGATAGTTCATATGGAGAGAATTACAATATTTATAATGTGGTTAGTACCGATACTGAGATCGACGTTGCGCCGAAGTATAAAGAAACTGTGATGCAATGTATCAACAATTATAAACCAGGTGACAATCCAGCAGCCAGTCCAATTAAATTAAGAATTGTATTAAATTGCGAATATAGTGTTCCGTGAAAGACCTAGTCGATTAGCAATGCTAGAACAGGAATTCGTACGCAATCAAGTAGAGGAGTGGCTAAAGCAATGTGATGTACGAAAGTCATGCTCCGATGTGGCAAGCAAAGTAGTACTAGCAAAGAAAAAAGATGGTAGCTTCAGATTGTGCGTAGATTTTCGTAAGTTGAATACGTTGGTACTGAGAGACTGGTTTCCGTTACCGATAATCGAGGATGTTCCTTTGGTTTCTGTAATTCACCGGCGGTATTTAGTCGCTATGTCAGTTAAATTTTTCAGCAGCAAGTAAACGATGATATTGTAAGTTTCGGAAGCACAGCAGAGCAATGTGTGAGCACTATGCAACAAGTATTAGAGCGAGCACAACAGTTTGGGCTTGAAATAAACCGGGCAAAATGTCAGTTTTTGAAGACTAGAATAAATTTTCTGGGACATGAAGTCGGAGATAGGAAAATACACCCTGGGAATGAGAAGGTTAAAGCGGTTAAAAACTTTCCATTACCAAAAAAAATACGAGGGGTCCAAGCGTTTCTGGGTCTGACGGGGTATTTCAGAAAATTCGTTCAAAACTAAGCCTTGTTAGCGAGAACGTTAACTGAATTATTGAAGAAAAACGCTGAGTTTAAAATAGAAGAAAAACAAATGCGAGCAGTTGAAAGTCTGAAGTCGGCACTAATGGAAGAAGCAGTGTTAAAAATATTTAAGCAGAACGCAAAAACACAACTACACGTCGATGCATCCAAATATGGTTTTGGAGCAACACTTATGCAGCAGCATGACAATAAGTGGCATCCTGTTTATTATTGGAGTAAAAAAACGTCAGCAAAGGAAGAAAAATTGTATAGTTATTTTTTAGAGGTAAAAGCAGCGTACCTGACGACAAAAAAGTTAAGACACTATCTTATGGGCATTCAGTTTGATTTAGTAACTGGCTTTTAAGCAGACGAACGCCAAGAAAGATATACCCAGAGAGGTAATGCAATGACTAATGTTCCTACAGGATTTTACGTATAATATTGAACACAGACCAGCATGCAGAATGAAGCACGTTGATAACATGAGTCGTTTTCCGGTCATGAATATATCAACGGATGTGTATGCGCAAATTTTAAAGGCATAGCAAAAAGATGAACACCTAGCAGCAGTGACGGAAATAGTTAAAAAGCAGCCATATGCGAACTACAAAATGAAGAGTCAGTTGATATATAAATAAATTGATAGACAAGATTTGTTAGCAGTACCTAAAATGATGAGAAGAGAAATTATAAGGCGTACTTATAACTTCGGATATATGGGTACACAGAAGACCCTGCATGCAGTCCGACAGTAGTTTTATATTCCTCACCTAGAAAGAAAAACGAAGCAGATCATTGAGAATCGCATCGAATGCATACTCCATAACAGAAAGTTGGGCAAACAAGAAAAGTTTTTACATTGCATCAATAAAGGTGATACGCCGCTGAACACCATTCACATCGATCACCTGGGTACGTTAGATGCTACAGCAAAAAGTTATAAATACATATTCGCAGTGGCAGATGGGTTCTCAAAGTATACGTGGTTATATCCAACAAAGTCAACAGATGCACAAGAGGTGGTCAAACACATGAGTTCTTGGGTAACAATTTTCGGCAGTCTGCAGCGAATCATAAGTGTTGAGGGCTCAGCATTTACGTCCAAGATATTCAAAGAATTCTGTGCAACGCACACAATTGAACACGTAGGGACAACAACAGGAGTACCAACGGGAAACTGCCAAATTGAGAGGGTGAACAGAGTAATCCTAGCAGTTTTAGCGAAGATATCAGCAGCAGAACCTGAACGATGGTACCAATACACATCACAAGTACAACGAGCAATAAACGCACACGTGCATACATCTACAAAGTTTACACCGTTGGCAGTTGGCTGATTTAGTAGCAATTCGAGTTACGCAATTCACAACAAAAAAAAAGGTGGGAAACAAGTACATGGGGCCATATAAAATTATTAAATTAAAGCGAAATGGATGATATGACGTTAAAAAAGCAACAGAATTTCCGGTAACAACGTCAACCAGCGCCGATAACATGCAGCTATGGCAGTATATGGACACGAACGACAGCGAGGAAGAGGAGGAGAAAGAGTCATATGAGACAGATGACGTGCAGAATGGCCGAGTGTAACAGAGTGGCATCACTGTAATCATGACAGTTGCTGTCTGTCACAGAAGAGAAACGGGGCAATTGTCGACAGTGGTTTGAAGGAGTCAGACGTGTGCGGTCGTTCGTGGTAGTGAACGTATTATATTAATAGTGAACATTTTATCATTTCTTGAATTTTGTAACATTGTATAACATTTTTTGCATTTCATAACATTTAATAAAAATTTTTTTTTGCATAATAACTGCATTAATAAATAACATTTTTTACATTTATATATGTGTATATACATAAATAGATATTTACAACCAAGCTTAAATAACGGTGTACTCAGCCGAAACGGCGATAAGGCTATAAGTAAGCTTAAACTGTGTTAAGCATCAGCTGAAAATAACATTACAGCAGAGTTATATAAATTGGTTGTGATCAGATAAAAGAAAAATTGCACTCTTTGATATACGAAATATGGCAACAGAAACAAATGCCGAAATCATGGAAAAGCAATTTAATATGCCCAATCTATAAAAAAGGCAATAAACTCGAATGCGGGAAATATAGACGATTTTCGTTGATAGATGTTGGATAAAAGATTTTCTCTACTATCCTGAAAGACAAACTACTAGAAGCAATAGGCCGCCTCTATTATAGACGACATAGTCGGCAAATATCAATGTGGCTTTAGAGCCGGCAGATGAACTATATGTTTTGCGTCAAGTCATATAAAAATTCTACAAACATAACACCACTCTTCACATGCTTTTCCAAGGCTTCAAGCACGCCTTTGGTAGCCTTGAGAGATCTGATATCTTGAAAGTGCTAGCCTTATTCGCTTGATTAGCATGATATTTGAAAACTCAACTGGTAAAGTTATCCTGAATAGACGACTTTTAGAACCTTGTACAATAAGCTCAGGTGTTGTTCAAGACGATACCCTCTTAGCATTTTTTTTCATTATAACACTCAATTGAAAAGCGTGGAATTATTATAATAAAATTTTATCAAATCTGTGACTAGGCAGACAATGTTGCAATTATTGCAACAAACGAAAGAGAACTGTCAAACATCTTTATGCAATGGAAAAAAAAAACTAAAAACATTGGTCTGAAAATAAATGAAACTTGAACACATTATCCGAAGTTAATAAGGCAAAAGGATAATGCAAATGCATGAACTACTTTACCTACCTTTACCTCTGATTAATAAAAATTACGATACGAGAATGGGTATAAATGTCAGTTTACAAGCGGCAAACAGATGTTTTTATAAAAATATAGTCCTTATGAAATCAGGTATTATCTAAGGATTTCCAATATATATATCGATAATAAGACCGGTAGCTACTTATGGCTTGGAGTCCTGGACAATGACAAGGGCTGACGAAGAAGCGCTACAGATGTTTGAAAGAAAAATATTTCGCCAAGTATATGACCCTATTTGAATGGACGACGAGATATTTAGAAGACGCACAACCAACGAAATTGATGAGCTGTTTAAAAATGAAAATATAGTAAGATTTTTCGAACACAAAGACTGCAATGGGTAGCTCACGTTGTAAGAATGGGACCTGAAAGAAACTCGACAAATATATTTAATTCTAATCCGATGACAACAAGGCATAGAGGCAGACCGAAACTGAGATGGAAGGAAAATGTGTACGAGGACGCCAGAAAGCTCGGAGTTTTGAATTAGAAAAATACTGCATAAACAGATGGAGACAGGCTGTGAATGAAGCCAAAGTTCACACTGGACTGTAGTGTCGAATAAGAAGAAAAAGATATTTTATATTGTAAATTTCTTAAAGTGATTTGAATTATATTCTAATTATTTTGCAGTATATTTTTAATAATTGATTTTCTGCATGCTGTCAGAAGTGACTACAAAATAGAACGTGGTCTCTAATACCACTAAAAAGTAAAACGTGATTTACTAGAACTTTGTAAAACCAAGAGACAAGTAGCAAAAACTCCACCAACAATTAAATAAGTACAGTAACGGCAACAACTGCTATGTCAGCAAATGGCGTAGCAGCAAATGAAGAATATAAACAAAATTATGACCCGAACTTTAAATTAGAAAATTATGCTGAAGAGAAAATGATTCAGAATAATATGTATTTAAAATATATTGAACAAGAACTGAAAAAATTTGATGGAGAATCTAATAAAAATGAGAGAGTAGCTGACTGAAATGGAAAACATGGCTGAAGTTTGTTGTTGGAATAATGTGCAAAAATTATGGTTGACAATTACTGACAGGTTGTAACGACACTTTCTTGGGGTCGTTTCGTTTTGCTGGGGTATCCTCAACATCTCCAGGTTCGTTACAATAAATTTTATATATAATCAAATTATTCAAAGACGCGTTTAAGTTTTCTATATTTTATTAGTTATTATTATTAAATAAATTGAAAGTGAGTAAATATTGTTTAGCTTAATTTTATAAATAACTGCTTAAATCACGGTGTAGATTGAAGAACGCTGGTTGTCTCTTCCAAATGATCTGAAGCTGCGAATGAGTTCAGTAGGATGTCTGTAGAAATTGTACTCGATTCACTTTGGTTGACTTATGTGTTTTCTAAGGGAAAAAAATGATTAGTATCGATATTTCTTGATGTAGAAATATCCTTATATATAAATTCTGTGAACTTGTATTATTTACCATAGACGTAATTCGACCACTTGAAATAATATAATTCAATTTGTGTTGATAATTCTTGATGTAGAATTATCCTTTGTATTTATATTCTATGAAATTATATGTATGGCCTCATGAAACCGACATATTCCAATCGTAGTTTGGAGTCTTTGCTCAAACTTTGTTCCAGTTTCAAAAATCCATTTAAAGTCATTTGTTTTGATTCACCAAGGGCAGATGCATAATCTGTGAACTGAATCTTAATATTGAACCGTCTTTCGTTATTTTGTTGAGTGTTTTGAATGAATGCTGTTTCACATTTCTTCTCGACATTTCTAAGTTGCAAATCATGCCTCGCAACTTCATGTAGTTGCCAGAACTTTGTGAGTAAATTATTTCATCCTTGATCACTTTCAGTGGCTACGGTACATGTAATTGTACCCTGATTACATGCACCTAATGCGCCACACATCCGAATTTGACCTATTGATAATAGCGAATGGAAATATTCGGCACCTATCAAAAAGTCAAACCTCACCGTTCACGTTAAAATTGGAATCGGCGAGTTTGATTTTTTTGGGAATCGGCCACTGAGATGTTTTGAATGATATGTTTGGTTGAGGCCAAAAAATGTTTGGCACCACAAATGCTTTCATCTTTATATTGAAATTACTGGTACGTGATGAAATGTTGGCAGTGACTTGATAGTTTGCTGCTCTCTTAGCTGTGCCAATTCCTTTGATCCATATTATTAAGTTCACTTGAGAACCTGAATCCAGAATAGCCCTGCATTCAATTGCTTCGCCAGTATTTGTAGTAATATTGACCTTGGCGGTCCCAAGCAACACATATGCTTTTGTTGACAGTGCTGTAGTTAATACAGCAGTAGCTTCTTCTTTGTTGGAGGAAGTGGTCTTCTTGGATGAAGTAGCGTTGATATTAGTGATTTCACCTAAACCAATCGTTGGCTCTTTTGTATTGGGCTGAAGATGGAGTAACGTGTTGTGCGGTTTATTACATTTATCGCAATGCCTGCTTTTGTAATCACTGGTTCTATGTCAGCTACTTAGGCAATTGAAACATAATTTCAACCGTTGTACTGCGGAGATATGATTAGGAACTGATGATTCCAAAGACTTGTTACACTGGTAGATTGGATGACCATTGAGATGACATATTCTGCAAGATACTGTATTGTTTGTAGTTACTGTTGCTGTCACTACTTTGGCTGCTAGTGAATTTGCATTGACAGTGTAAAAACCTTTGCCTGGCCTTTCCCCAGACTGGGGTATACTCAGCGTATACCAGGGTTCAATACAAGTCTTACCAAAAAAAAAGAACAATAAGAAACCTTGACTAGAAAATTTTGAAATTTTGATTTCAATGGACATTTATTGAGCAATGAATTATTTGGTTTATTAAATGTAATAAAAAAAATCTACAACTATACACTAACTATTACATCATATAAATCCATTAATTATAAAGAAACAAATTTCAACAAATCCAATATTTTCTTCGTTAGCATCGAAAATAAAAAATGTTAAAGTTTATTTTTGGATGCACTTCTATTTCTTGTCGTCTAATGTTGTTTTCCTTTCTAGTTTTGTTCTAAATTTTTCTTTCTTTACCTAATATTTACTTATTCATACCAAAAAGATACAGGTACTCACTGCAGCTCTTGTGATGACGTCATCCGCTCACTGTTGTCCACTGCTAAAGGTGAAATTATAATTTATTAGTTAAAACAAAAAAAGGAAAAAAAGCAGCATGACTTTTGGATAATTGATATGCATTTACAGCCAATAACTATTGTATATATCTTTCTGATTAAATATTTTTTTTTTTTAAAACAAATTAATGGTTAACGAACTTATATCTAATTGATTAAATAATAAAAAAAAATAAAAAAAACAAAAAAAATTTAACTCAGTTGACTTAACTAAATTTAATACCTTACTTGCAATCTAAGTTTCAACAAGTATCTCTTATGTGAATATATATATCTGATTTTTTTTTTGAGAAGAATTTGTTTTTGTTTTAATAGCATAAAATTTATCTCGGAATAAAAAACGAATTCAATTACATTAATCTAATTTAATGCCCTATTTCTCTGTTATGCTTTTTATAATAAAAAAAATGATTAAGGGATAAATATTTTTTTTTTCCTATTTAAATATATGTAATTATATCTGACAAATCCAATGATAATAAAAATAAATTTTTGAAATTTAACATTTTGTGAATTTCTGCCGTTCTGGTTTTCTTGCCCCAAGTAATATGGCTGCCATTTGCTGGTTCGTTGTTTGAGCTGTATTTTCGATATTTGCCAATGTCGTGAATTTAAAGATTGTGAACTTTTAATTTCTTTCTTTAAAAAATAACTATTTCTTTAAATTAAAAACTATATGGTACCGATCATAGAGTTCCACAAATGCCTTGTCTGTATCCTCTTTATAAATAATTTTAGTAATTATCACTTTGTTACAAAAATTACAAAAATTATCAACGTGTTCGTTTTTGTATTTGTTTAACTAAGTGTCCGGAATGAGGGTTCTTTTTTTCCTTTTTATTTTAATAAGATTTATATTTAAATATGAATCTTTAACTAGTAAGTAATTGAGGTATGTATATTATTCATTTATTTAAATATATTTCCACATTTATTATGAATTTAATTTCAGAACATTTTAAGGTATTTCAGAAGCGTGCTAGAGGTGTGAGTTTTATTACGTCAGCTTATAATAAATGCATTAAATATTAATAAATCTTCAACTTCATTTCATTTTATTTTCTTTATTATGTGCCATTGCATGACTACAACTATTTTTCCATTTATACAATAGCAGGGTTCCGTTGAAATCAATATTGTGGACTGGCCGTGATATTTTGAGGTAATATTAGTGAAGTATTAACCATTACATAATTTTAATATTTTGTCTATTCTAGGTTCTTATTACTGTAACATCAGTTTTATTTAGATAAAAAAATTTGATTATTACAACAGTTTCCAATGAGCGGTTTCAGCTTTTCCAAAAATAGCAGGAACTCATCTATTGATTGTAATTCACGAGGATGCGCTAGAGACTGTTCATATAATAGCCTAGTTTGTTTATCCAATTTTTGGGTTAGTACACCTTCCAGTGTACAGTCATGTATAATCCGAATGTCATTCGCTGATGATTCTTTTATTGTCATAATGTTCCTTTAGTATCTGTCATGCTGTTGCATAGTTTTGATTGGTTAGAGCGAGATTTGCTACTAATCCTGTTGCATCTCCAGTTAAATGATGTTTTAAATACTGTTGCATCTCCAGTTAAATAATTTTTTAAATACCACATCTTCTGTGCATCTGGCAACTGAGTGTTGTGGATCATTTCTATGAACAAGTTGTCGAACTCTATCCACTTGGTATACGTTCCGTCAAACTTTGGAATTGTTATGTTAGGTAATCTAACTTGAGCCAATATCGACTCAGACCACAATCCTGTTGCAGCCAAGATACGGATGCAGCATAGTACCGCCAACAACGTACGTTGCCGTACACAAAAAAAACTTGACCACTTTTTAGCCGTTTAAATAATCAACCCTTATGGTTAGAATCAAAAGGTTCGTAAATACTGAATTCGTGAATCCATTAATTAAGTTGATTCTATCAAAAATTACTGAACACTTAAATCCAGTAATTAGGTGCTTGTATGATATAAATATGAACTAAATCTAAAAAACGAATACAAAAGAAAAGAGAACCAATGTCGAATATGGTTTCGCATAAATTAAATTGTGCCTCTCATTTAAAAATTAATATCTGATTTACAGCAACTATAACAGCTAAAATAACTTTGCCCATAAATGCTCGACAAAGAACTTGTTACATATTGTAAGTGTTCATTTTCTTGCAGACGAAATTTGACGTTTATGCTCTCATGTGCAACAAAAGCGTGTGAAGTGTTTTGGGCATTTCATTGACAAAATTATTATTTACAACAAAATATATTGTATAACAAAATTACTAATGCTATATACTACATAAAAACCATGATAATATAATATAACATTTAACACCTCCCATCTCGGTAATCCCGGTAGACAATGGGGACATATCTCTAAAAATTGTCCGCCCTTGGAGAAATGCTCACGGAGTCCCCAATGATAGTATTCAAATTTCACCACCTAGCCATATTAAAGTGCATATAGCTATACAGCGAATTAGGGACAAACAGCGCAGGCACAGATGGCCTACCGGTGACCGGCGGTGATATGATGATAGGATGCATGCATCAATTTATCAGCCCTGCATTAAAAAAAGGTGACCCGGCGATTTGTGTCAGCTATCGCAGGATCAACCTAATACCTGTCGCGTACAAGGACCTGTCAACTCTGTCAACTGTACTTTGTGAAAGGTTGAAGCCACATGCCGACACAATGATTGAGCTTGCTCCACCGTTGATCAGATATATACACTGTGACAAGTCCTGGAAAAAGCTTACGAACATAATATCGATACTCACCACGTTTTTGTCTTTTTAATACAATTATAAAGATTGAACCAATAAAACCGTCAAACTCAATTCCTCAATATAAAAAATATCAATCCTTTCGCAACACAAAAAATTTCTTTGAAATTCTCCAAGATGTGTTAAATGCACCGGCAAACATTTCACTTCTGAGTGCCAAAACAAAGTATCCGATAAGCCTAAATTCTGCAATTGTGGGAACCGTACCTAGTGAACTACAAAAAATGAAATTGAAAAACAAAACTGATAACAAAAGGCTGATGAAAATAATCAAGTTGCTATAACAAAAAATAAATCCAAAATTTACTTACGCCCAAACAGTGAAGGGACCAATTTAAAGTATTGACACACATAGCAACAACGTGTTGTCAATTATCTTAACAAATCTTAATCTACAAGAGGAGGCATTTAAAATCCTCGAAAAACCTCTGAGCGCGCTAGAGCACAATATGCAATTTTTAGATTATGACTAATCATTTGAAACTGTTATTATGGAATGCGAATGACTTAACAAACCATAAAAATGAACTCGAAGTCTTATTAAATAGTGAAAACACTGACATCTGTCTAATTGTTGAAACTCATTTCACGAAGCAATCGCATATAACGATTAAAAATTGTACTCTATACCATAGTCATAATTAGAAACTCTATAAAACATCACTTGCTAAAAAAATTTAGCACAAATGTATTTCAAGCTATTTCTGTTTCCGTGGAAACCTTTAATCGGCCGCTAGTCTTAACTGCTTTATATAGTCGTTCCAGCATCAGTTGAAGTGCGCAGACTACTTATCTCTTTTTAACCGGTTTCAAGGTCATTTCATAATTGAAGGAGAGTTCAACCCAAAAAATATGTTTTGGGGCTCAAGACTTACTACAACGAAAGGAAGAGAAATGTACAAAGCCATGCAACTCGCAGCTTGCAATTCAATTTCAACTGGTAAACCAACGTACTGGCCGTCGGATACTAGCAAAGTTCTAGACTTTATCGACTTCTTTGTCTACAAAAACATTTCAGCATCTCACCTAACCAGCGCAGAAAACTTCGACTTTAGCTCGGATTATTCACCAGTGCTGCTGATAGTTTCACAAAATCCAACAAAAAATCAGAACACATCCAAGTTAGTAAATATATTTACCGACTGGAAATATTTTCAGCTGCAGCTTAAACATATGCGCAAGATTGATGGTAACAAAAAAAGTAACACTGAAAAGCAAAACATAGAGAAAAATACACCAATATTGCCTGTAAGCTACGCTATGACTGTCAAACGTTTGCAGGGAATTGAAGCTAAAATGAGAAATAATGTCAAATTCGCAGAACGATATAAGACAATATTAACAAATACATCGCCAAAGGTTACGCCAGGAAAGTCACACAAGATGAAATTGGAGATATCACAAAGCCGTTGTGGTGTCTGCCGCATTTTTCTGTGCAGAACCCGCATAAGCCCGACAAATTGAGAATTGTTTTCGATGCCGCCGCCACTATTGATATACAATTTTTCAACTCAGCTTTATTGAAGGGACCAGAAAAGGTTAAGCCATTAATAGGAATACTTTTCAAACTACGTCAAAATTGTATTGCTGTTGCTGCAGATATAAAAGAAAGGTTTTCTGAGGTTAAAATACGACAAGCCGACCAGAATGTCATAAAGATTCTTATGGAGAAGCGGTTGCGAAATGACACCGATCAAACAATATGTCATGACGTCAGCCTTGTTGCGCTGAATTTGTTAAGAAACATAATGCCAAAAGTTATAGCAGTCAATATCCGAAAGCGGTAGACATTTCCGTTGTCAGTTTCGATATAGAAGAGCACGCTCTACAAATTTGTCTGCAAGTGGTGCAAAGTAATGCAAAACATTGGCTTTGAACTTCGTAATTTTTCATCAAATTCGTTAAATATACAGATCGTCATGAATGTGGGTGAAAGTGCAGAGGTCATCTGTTTAAATTGACAAATGATTGATAGCATAAACATCAATATGCAGTCGATGTAGTTTTTGTCTGTGGTAAGACTCTCACAGAAACTCCTATTTATTCCAAGGTTGGAACTGCAGGCTGCAGTCTTGGCTACTCGATTATCAACGCTGGTGGTGGACAGACATAAAATAAACATAAGCCGTATAGTAAACCGTATGGACTGATTCTAAAACAGTTCTTTGTTGGATAAATGCAAGAAATCGTCGATTTAAATCATTTGTTGTGCATCGTATAGCTGAGAGATTGACCTATACGAAAGAAGACTAATGGAGATGGGTGTCAACTAAAATGAACCCTTTTGACGCTGCAACAAGGGCCAAAGAGGTGGCTAAAATAAACAATGACAACATTTGGTTGAAAGGGCCAACCTTTTTATGTCAAGAACAAAATAGCTGGCCAATTGCTACATTTTCGTTTCATACTGACACGCCAGAAGAAGAGATTACGACACCGATACTACTACAATATCAGGCCAGTGAAACCTTGATAGAATTTAACTGTTTCAGTTTCCTTTTTAGACTTAAACGTTATGTTGCTTAATTCCTTAGAGCTGTTCAAATATTCCGTAGAAAACGGGATCCATTATTTATAGAAGAGTGTGATAATTTGCAGTCGTTGCCACCGTTATTACTTAGTGAAATCAATGAAGCCGAAAAATTTATAATGCAACTGGTACAGGAGGATTGTTTTTTGGAGGAAAAGAGTCTATTCAAGCTTCAACAACCTCTTTCCAAAAAATGCAAGCTATACAAATTAACGCCATACGTCGACAACGAAGAAATTATTCGTGGTCGCCTAGACGAAGCTATATATCTGCCTCTTGAAGTTCGAGGTTCTATTATATTGCCGAACGTGATTGCCGACGTGATGCCGACGTGATTGCCGACGTGATGCGTCATCTCCAAACTAATAATGAAACACTATCGTGTTGTCTACAAATATAAAAATTAAACTACAATTATCAACGCCGTACGCCAAAAGTTCTGGATAATTGGTGCCAAGTCACTTTTAAAATCAATCCAGCGCAATTGTATGGTATGCCGCCTTGAAGCTGCTAAGCTAGTGTCACCGTTAATGGGTCAACTTCCTTTCTAAATTTAAAAATAAATTCATTCCTCACCCGACGTTTCGTTGGTTATTTTCCAACATCTTCAGGGGTATCTAAAATATTTTTTATTTAATAATTATGATTTTTATTTTTAATTTTTATAACACAATGTGAAAATATATATATAATATAATTTGTGATATTGTATAAACAGAGAGACATGTACACAAAATAACTAACAACAACAATAATAACCAAACAATTAAAAGTAATAATTATCCATTCAGGATTTTAGAATTATTAAATAATAATAATTACCAATAGTTAGAATTGAAATTAAGTTAAATCACTTTTTGTAAATAAAAAATTATAAGTTAGGAGTAAATATTAAAAGTTTTATAAAAGTTACCGCCACTTTCCGATTTGTTTATATTAGAGCAGCAATGTAATTAGAGCTTATATTCTCCGTATCTTCTTTGATGTTCATAATTAAGTTAATTTTCTCTTGAATTCTTAAGCTTTCGAGAGTGTACCGTTTTTTCCAAGATTTCTCTTTGTCCAATATTACTACATTGTCGAAATCCGGTTTATGTTGTCTCTCGGTGCAATGCTGAGATAGAGCTGTATTGTTTTTGTTCTTGTTGATGTCCGACATGTGCTCAGCTATTCTGGTGTTGAGTGATCTCTTTGTTGTACCAATATAAATCTCTTTGCAACTCCCTTCTTTATTTCCGTTGCAATTTATTTGATATACCACATTATTTTGTTGCAGCTTATTAATTTTGTTTTTGTTGTTAGAGAAAATTTTATGGATAGTTAGATTGGGTTTATAAGCACAAAAAATGTTGTCTTGTTTAAGATTTGTGGTCAAATTTCTATTATTAGATAATTTCGGTACATAGGGTAACGAAAAATATTGTTTTGGAATTTGGTTATTGCTATTTTGAATATTTTTATTGTAACTTATGTTCTGTTGTTTGATTAAATTGTTAATTAGTCTGTATGGATAATTATTATTCAATAGAGTCTTGTAAATTTTGTCAATATTTTGTTGTTTAAACATTTGGTCACTACTATCTAATACCTTTTTGATGAAATTCTTCACAGTACCTAGTTTTTGGCTCATAGGTTGTGAAGAGTGAAAATTGATAAGTCGTCCTGAAGATATATCTTTACTGTACCAATTGAAAATTAAATTATTATCTCGTTTAATAATTTCAATGTCGAGATATGGAAGTTTATGGTCCAGTTCCTCTTCATATGTAAACTTGATTTTTGGGTGAAAATTATTTAATGTTGTCAGAATAATTTCCTTGTCAAATTTTTTGATAACCGCAAATATGTCATCAACATATTTGGTAATAAATTTAAAAGTTATGCCCATAGTCTTGAGTTCAGCTATGGCTTCGTCAAGTAGCTTATCAAGTACTATGTCCGCGATAGTAGGAGATAATGGATTTCCCATAGGCATACCAAACACCTGTTGGTATATCTGATCGTCAAAAATGAGGTAATTATTGTCTTTAAGACAAAAGTCAAGAATTCTCGAAAATTTGGCCTTGGAGATGTTAGTTGTATTTTTAATAATATCCCATTTTTCTAAGATGATTTTAGTAGCCAGGTTTGTAGGTATATTTGTAAACAATGAAATTACGTCAAATGAAATTAATATTTCGTTGTCTTCCAATTTAATGTGTTTTAATTTCTCAAGTAATTCACTGGAATTTTTTATATTGTAATCTGACGATATAAGTGGTTTTAGAATTTCTTTTCCAACATATTTTGACAGTTTATAACAAGGAACCATTGTGGAGTCCGCTATTGGTCTGAGGGGTACATTAGACTTATGAATTTTGGGTAATCCATATAGTCTAGGAGCGTTAGCTGTACTGCATAGCAGTTGTTTTTTTTGCTGTATTGTTATTAGTTTCTGTTTGTAAAGATCTGTTATTATGTTGTTATTAGTAGTTATCAATTTATTAGTTGGATCTGTGCGTAATGTTTTATACGTGTTTCTGTCATCTAGTAATGATGTCATTTTATGCAAATAATCACGTTTGTACATCACTACTGTTTTTTGACCTTTATCCGATTCCATAATGAGAATATCATTTTTGTGTTTGTTAACTATTTTTTGAGTGTTATCATATGCTTTTAGAATGAATTTTTCTCTATTGTTATTTTTATGTTGATGATTAAAATTTATTAAATTATTAGCTGTTTTGGTTCTAGTGAGTTCCTTCAATTTTTCATTTTTCATGTTTTGAATGCCTTGTTCTACGTCTGCTATGAAATGTAGTTTTGAGAAATTATTTTTATTCACAGGTAGAGCAAATTTTTTTCCCAAAGATAATAACCAACGACTTTCTTTAGGAAAAATTACATCGGTATAGTTAATAAACCAATCTTCATTCAATGTGAAACCAAAGGACAATGGCAACAAACACGATCACCAACTGATAAAACGAAATTAAATAGGAAAACTGCACAACTACGAAAACTTATCAATAATGTTAAAAACGATAAGATACAACAGAATCTTAAAAGCCCTTCCTATGAGAAACGCACAGATTACTCACTGTGGAAAGCCGTGAAAGCAGTAAAACAACCTATAAAACATAATCCTCCTATTAAAGTAGATGGTACAACATGGCCCAAAAGTGATGAAGAAAAAGCAAATTAATTCGTAAAATTTCTTAAAGCAACATTCCCACTAAATGATGTTGGAAATAATCTTCCTACTTCTAACTTAAATGCATTAAACGAAGCAATACAACCAACTTCGCAAGGAAAATAAGAAATGAAATAAGAAACATGAAACTAAAAAAGGCTCCTGGTTGGGATCAGATAGCCGCTGAGATCTTAAACCAATTTCCTAACAAAGGAATAATCAAACTATGCAAAATAATTAATGCAGCTCTGCGCTTAAGACACTTCCCAATTTATTGGAAAATAGCGGAAATACTTATGGTACACAAACAAGGAAAACCTGCTCATGATCGTATCGTCCAATTTATTCGGAATTCTCCTTAATAGAATGCAGAATGTTCTAACAGAAAATCAAATCGTTCTGAGTCATCAGTTTGGGTTCCGAAAAAAACATTCTACTGTAGAACAAATACACAGAATATGCGACAAAATTGAAAGAGCACTTGAAGAACAAAAAATTTGCACTGCAGTATTCCTAGACGTATTGTTGGCAACACTCGCCTTGAGGATGGGTACATTACCATTAAGTGTAAGAACCAACAATCAAAGGCAAAGGCAGCACGGTAACTAAGTTGGAAGGCCTTTTGCCTGAAGCTAAACTGACGGCTGATACGCTAACAGCGTTGCGCAACAAAAGGAGAATACTTATTTTTGTCTACGACTCTAGGCGGGCGGTGGGTGGTCCCATACCAGAAAACCATAAAGGTTGAACAACTGAATATTCATCACAGTAAAGCAGTATCACCAATGATCCTACGACACTTTGACGAAGAAAAGTTGGACATACTATTGATTCAAGAGCCCTGGATTGTTCAAAACGCTGTCTAAGGACTCGGTACATCAGTTGCCACGCTGTTCTTTCCACAGACAGCTGGAAAAATAAGGACATGCATTATGGTGAGAAAGGGGATACAATGCTACCAATTGCAGCATCTATGCTCACCAGATCTTACTACGGTAAGAGTAGGGAGTGATGCAAAAACCTTTATCGTGGCGTCAGCCTATCTCCCATATGACTCTGCTGAGCCGCCTCCCGGTCAGGAGGTAATCAGACTGATGGAGTATTGTAGGATGAAAAAGCTAGAAATTGTCATAGGATGCGATGCGAACGCACACAACATTGTGTGGGGTAGCAGCGATAGTAACAACAGAGGGGAATCTCTCCTCGAATGTGTTGAAAAATACAATCTGATGATTGTAAACAGGGGGTTACAACCTACGTTCGTTGACGCACGTAGGTCAAAAGTTATTGACTTAACCCTGTGCTCAGGCGCAATGATGCAGAAAATTGAGAAATGGAGGGTCGCTGACAGGCTAACAATGTCGGATCATCGGGCTATACATTTTGAAATACTCTGTCATTCAAAACACACTAATAGTCAGAGGCTAGTAAGAATTCCTGAGAATACGGACTTGACGTTGCTGAAGGAATTATTACAAAACAGGCCGATGAGGAAACTTAAGACTAAATGGAATGTTGAGACAGAAGTCAAAGCAATTACTGATGCGATGATTAATGCATTTGAAAATGCTTGTCCCCAAACCAACATTGCAGAAAAGTCTTCGACACCCTGGTGGAGTTAGGACTTTGATGTAATAAAAAAGGAGACAAGAAAAGCCTTTAATAAATACATGAGGGAGAAGAACTCAGTATCATGGGATCTATACAAGGCCAAAGAGCGTAAACTTAAGAAAGCACTACGCAACCGGAAACGGAAGTCGTGGCGGAATTTCTATTCGAGCATGAAGGGGATCTCTGAAGTCGGTTACAAAATATGGTCACCAAAGATCCGGTCTCAAGACTTGGTTTAATCCGAAAGAAGGATGGTACAATGACGGTGACCGTTGAAGAGTCATTGAGTACTCTCATGGAGATCCATTTTCCAGGAAGTTTCAAATTTGATGATCACTGGCCTTTTCGTAAAAGGGGAATGAACAGAGAGGAAAGCAGAAAGGATAGTGACCATAAATGCAGTTAGGAATGCCATCTTGACATTCGCTCCATTTAAGTCACCATGGTTAGATTGCATATTTCCAGCACTCCTGTGATAGGGAATTAATCTGCTCGCAGTTAGGCTCACGGAGATATTTAGGACGTCGCTGGCAACAAGGTACGACCCTAAGGATTGGAGAGAGTCAAAGGTGACCTTTCTTTCAAAGCCAGAAAAGAAGGACTACACACAAACACAGTCATTCAGGCCAGTTAGCCTTACCTCTTTCATGCTTAAAGCTATGGAAAAGGTAATAGTGGACTATCTGGAAGGCACCACACTAATGAAACATCCTTTAAATATATGCCAACATGCCTATAGGGAGGGGAAATCTCTAACTACCACTAAGTTACAACATGACATCAGCCTATGTGAATAAGTGGATAACCTCACTTCATTTTAATAGATGGAGAGAGTTGAGCACTAGTAAACAGACCAAACTCATGTTGCCGAAACCGTGGGCCAGGAAAGCGATAAAAGTGCTTAGCTATTCACGGAGCACTCTAAGCTGGCTGACCTCACTAATTACTGGACCATGATAACTTCAAGTATCACCTCAAAAAGATAACTCTTGCTGAGGAAGATACTTGCAGACTATGTCTACAAGAAAAGGAAACAGCGGTGCATATATTGTGCCAATGCCCAGCACTGGCAAGTAGAAGGAAGACTGTCTTGGGACACTATTGGGTTGGTGATGACTTGGCAGGAAACCTTAAGCTAAATGAGCGGCTTGCATTAACAAAAGATGTAGTTATGCGAACGGAAGCCACCCTAGCTTTAACTCAATAACAACATCCGAGAATCGAAGGCCGAAAAAGGACCCAAGTATTTTCGTGGTCTACTTCGACTAATCCTTCACTTCAGTGGGACCACTTGTTGGACAGTGCGCTCTCCCAACGTCCCACCATATATACTGTTTTCCTAGACGTATCGAAAGCCTTTGATAAGGTTTGACACTTGTGCATAAGATTAAACAGTGGTTTTTGAAACAGACATCCGAAATTATGTGGTCCTACTTATCTTACCGATTCTTCATAGTGAAATATGAAGGTGCGTCCTCAACACTTGAACCAATTGAAGCCGGAGTATCTCAGGGAAGTATACTTGGCCCAATTCTATAATTAATTTACACACCTGACTTTCAAGTCCCACCAGAAAGTGTCATTGCCACGTTTGCAGATGATACAGCGATTCTTACCACTGGAAAGACCATAAACGAATCAACAGAAGCAACGCAACATTCCATTGATCAAATTATGAGTTGGACTAAAAAATGGAAAATTAAACTCAACCAAGCAAAATCCATCCATGTAAATTTTACAAACAAAAAAATCAACTATTTGCTGATAACTATGTGCAGTGATCGAATACCATACTCAAACACAGCTAAATACCTTGGCATGAACTTAGATGCAAAGTTGAAATGGAAAGACCATATAAAGAAAAAATGAGTTGAACTAGAACCCACATACAAAAATTTATATTGGCTTCTTGAGAAAAAATCAACCGTCTCTCTGAACAACAAATTAATGGTATATAAGCAAGTCTTAGCTCCGGTGTGGATGTATGGAATCTAGTTATGGGAATGTGCGCCAAATTCCTCTATTCAAATCATCCAAAACTTCCAAAACCAAGTTTTAAGAAATTTAGTCAACGCTCCGTGGTTCATTAGGAATACTGACTTCCATCGGGACTTTGTGGCTGCAGTAATTCAAAAATTCGCGGTAAAGCACCATAAATGATTACAACAGCATCGAAACGAGACAGTCAACCATCTGACTAATACATCTGGCCTGCTGAGGAGACTTAAACGAACAAAGCCTTCAGTTCTACTCCCGAATTAGTAGTCTAATAATAATTTAGATTACTACTTTATTACCACTAAGTCTTTGACAATTTAACAATTTTAAAATGTATTCTGAAATATAACAAAACTGCTTGATAGTTCTTTGTACTTGAACTAGTCGTAGTCAAATGAAACATGTATTTATATTATTGTACATATTTTGTTTCAAATAATAAAAAAAAACAGTACGTGTCGTGCATATAGACATCACCGAGATCTTATCAACAGATGCATTGTTAGCATGTTTTCGCAGTTTTATTAACCATCGTGGTATGCCAGTCAGAATGTGTAGTGACAAAGGCACCAACTTTATTGAGGCGCAAAAGGAATTAGGTGCTGTTTCAGTATTAAGCAGTTTCTTGATATTAATGGTATGCGTGAGCAAGCCATTCAGCTTGAAATTGAATGGATATTCAATTGTCCGCAGAATCCCAATGTAGGTGGTTGCTGGGAGCGCCTTATAAGAATATTCAAATGCCTATTATTCAAGTTAATCAAAGAAGAAGCACCGAAGGTGGAAACTTTAAGGGCAGCACTAATTGAAGTTGAAAACATCATTAACATTACAGATAGTCCTTTGACATACAGCTAGCAGGAGCGAATAACACTAAATCATTTCTTGTTAGGCTGTGCCAATAGTACACAAACACGCTATAACGACGTTATACCTATCGGCCTAGGTAAACAGTGGCATATTCTCCAAGATATAAACAGCCGTTTATGGAAACAGTGGACTACGGAGTTCCTCAACTTTTTGACGCCCTTAATGGTGTAAGGAGGTGGTGCCGCTTAGGATTAGGGATTTTGTGATCATTTCTGACAATCTGCTTCCAAGAGGTCAATGGCTCATGGGCCGAATTGTTGACCCGTCTTGTTGCCTTCCAAGACGGGTCAGGTTAGATCAGCCAGCGTACAGACCAAGAATGGTTTTTTAACTCATCCAGCCACCAAGTTTGCCGCTTGTCAGATTAGTGAGTCTTGCGAAGATTCACAGGAGGGCGGAATGTAACAGAAAAAGCAACACTGAGCTGAACGCAGTCCTGCGAGGCAGCTTGACAGTTGATATGAATGTCAGTACAAAGGAGAAACGGATCGAAAGCACACAAGTTTGAAACACGTTGCGCATCGATTTTAAGACAGATAATAACAAATTGATTGTATACTAATATCTATATAGTAAATAAATTGTTAATGAAATAATAGGTCGGTGTTTTACATAATTGATTACATTGATCAGATTGTTAACAGCGAGCATGACACGGTATTTCACTTCACTCACAACTGCAGTTGGCCGCGTGGAACATCAACACCAAATTTCCAAACTCTACATGATAAAAAATATCCGCCCTTCATCACAAATAAGATCACGGAGAAGCGAAAATCACGGAAACGTTGGCAAGCAACTAGATGTCCATTAATAAAGTCGCAACTAACCCGAGTAACTAAAAAATTACACACAGTCATGAAATCATACAAAAATAACACTTTTAATAGTTTTCTGTTGGGCCTCACGGCAGACAAAAATAATGCACACTCTCTGTGCATCAGTCTGCCCAAGTGCAAATCAACGAAAGTCAGTGAGCTAAAACAAATATTCAAAAGACGAACATGAAAAAGAAGTGAGTAAACAAATTCTAAAAATGAAACTCAAAAAATTTCATGGTTTTGTCTTGATACCGGTATTGTTTTGATCAGACCGGTTTCTTTTTCTTGTAAATACTTGAATCTGATATGTTTCAGCCGCCATCAGTGATAAACGCATATCCGCCAAGATCGGTGGTAGGGCTGCCACCTTTCAAACATATTGTCGAACAACATTTGGCCTCCGACTCTGCCTTGAAGTCAATATGCAGCTAGCATTTCCTCTAGACACCAGATGGAAGAGTTCAGATATCCCGCCAAATACTGAGTCGCTAGAGCCTCATTAGTGAAAACAGGGAATACCGCGAGAAGGTTGAGGTTGACGTTAACTTAAGAGGGGCTATTTGAGACGCGTCTTTAGTTTTGTTCTGGGCTTGTACCAGCAAGAAACACATTGCCACTATCCACCGCTTTCAAAATAAAGTACTACGTTACATAGTAAATGCTCCATACTACATTAGAAACAATGATCTCCATCGTAACCTTGGCATGTCAACAGTCGACGACGTGGCTAAAAGATATGCTGTTATTTAAAAACACATGTCAACGTTACAGTATCCAGTCTTCTACAGGCAGTTGTACTATCAGACGGCTAAAAAGGAAAACAGTGGCAGACCTAAACCAGCTTATTAGTACCTCTTATTTGTTATTTGTACTAGGTGCAATAACATATTAAAACGATTTTTGTCTATAATTTTTAAATCGTTAATAAAGAAAAGCAATAATAAACGATGAGAAGATGCATAACTTGTTCTGCGAAGTGGAATCATTTGTTAGTAGCAGACCCCTTACTTATCTGCCGATTGAAATGGCAAGCGAAGAATCGTTAACTCTGTTAACATTTTTTTTTTGGGATCGTTTTCCGGAAACAAGCCTCCGGGAATATTTGATACTAAAGACGACTGGTTCTGGAAGAGATGGATACAAGAGTTGCAACAATGAAAAGACGGATGAAATGGATCGAAAAAGTTAAACCAATTGAAGAAGGTAATATCGTCATTATTGTTAACTCAAATTCTCCGCGCTATACATGGCCGAAAGGAATCATGTGACGTGATTCACATGATTAGTAAAGACTACTCGTATTTTTCTTAAAAAGATGCTTGGGGTAGATTGTTAGAACTCCGCTCCTTAAAGTTTCTTTGGTCGTTGTAATTGTGCATTTTATTATTGTCAAAGTAAGTAAAATAATAAATCTTAAGTAATAATACTAAATTAATTTATTTTATAGTTTTTAAAGCATCATCACAATAATAAATAAATAAATATTTGATGCACATGTGATCGCTTTCAAATTGGTTTCTTACATTTAATATATAGCATGTCTTATGAAGGTTGTTGTAAGGCTAAACATATTCTTGAAGACTCAAAAAATTTTAGAGTCAAATCAGGATTAAAACAAGAAGTTTCCTAGTGTATTTATAATTTATTTAAATTTTTCTGGTGTACGTCGTAAATAATTCATCTTTTGCCGTTTGTAGGTGCAGGCTATCGGTAATTTAGATATGATTTATTTTAATAGGGTGTTAAAGTTATATGTATTACATTATTTAATATTTCATTATTTTTAAAACAAAAATGCGAACATTGCGAATAATTTAAATATTACAATGAAAAAATTATCAAAACTTATTACACTATATATATTTTAAATATTAAAATTATTTTAGAAATTAAAATTTTTACAGTATTCGTTTAAATTTTTTATTCTTAGTTTAGTGTTCAATGTTTAGTGTTCTTTACAAATGTTTTTGAAATATATGTTAACAACACAATTTATATTTAATTTCATACCTCGCAATGATTGTGTATTTAAAACTATCAATATTGCATGTACAAAGAAACTTACGAACGAATATGCTACAAATTAAACTTATTCTATTATTATATTTCACACTTTTTTATTGTATATAGTCTATGAGTATTTAACAAAAATGTCTAGTTTCCATTTGCAAATAGAAAACGGGTATGTACAATATATTTTAAAAATAATAATGTGCGATATATGTCTTACATTTACAACGATATATGTATATTTATAGACTTAAGCTATTATTGGTAAGTATTCTAACGTAAAGTTAGTTTTATTAAATGGCACGAAACATCTTTAGACTTAAAAAATAACGTTTTAGAATTGAATTCTTTACAGAAATCGCTATTAACTTATACAATTTGGAATGATATTACTAGCATTTCAGTTGAAACTGATCATGAACTTATTTCTAAGTCATTGCGGCTCTCAATGCGAAATGAGGTGAGCTGTCAGTTTCAAATTTTCATTTTGCATTGAAAGCAACAATCATTGCCGTGCGTGACTGCAATCATAACATGCCACAAAGTGAAATGCAGCCAATGATTCGAGTGCTGAGTACTCATTGCAATTCTCCGACACTCATAAGCAAATGTTCACCAAATTTTTTGTTGGTTTCCATACTTTTAATTTACATTGAAAACAACAAACAATGTGGTGATCGACGATTATTTGATCGTATGCATAACGCGGCCTTTGTCTAAACGACAACTGTTCTCATCACTACCGAAAAGCATACCCATGCAAAACATTGTTTTCGCACATGTTTTTCGATTTCATTTAGATTTTAGTAATATTGCAGACTTCTGGAATATTAAAATTATCTACGTGTTTTATTAATAATGTTTGACCACATTTTATTTAAATACCTTATATGAACTGCTAACGTCTGCGATATATTTGAAATTCGATTGGAATTCTCGAGCAAATTCAATTTTTTTTCGGAATAATTTCTGTTAAAAAACGAAGACTGGAAAACTTTTAAAGCATATATAGATTGTTTTTTAGTATCTTCTTATTCTGATTAAATCGTTTTTGTTGCAACTCTTAATGGTAAGACTTATGAACTGTTACTTTATTTAGACTCAATAATAACATAGATGACGTTTAATGGTTCATAGCGTATTATGAAAGATTAATTATTTACAATTTTTATTAAAAATACTCATTTCAACGTTATGACGTCTTCTCATTTTAAATTTCTTATATCTTAAATATTGTTCATTGCTTTTATTTAGACTACTAAACGCGTTTGGGATTTTTATTTTCCTAAGTAACTTAAATATAAGGTAAGTAATGGCACTTTATATAAGAATTTTCTATATATGTAGTTTATATCTAAGTTTATGTAGTAAAAATTAAACTTCATTTACTATTCCGCTTATAAGAAAGAGTCAGAAAAAAAAGCTTCTTCTTTCGAATTTACCGATCTGATGCTGAATTTAAAATAAAAAAAAATATAATAACATTGCTATAACGATATTATTTTTTTGGGGTTATGACGCATATGATAATTTTGTTGCATGACATATTCTATGAACGGAACAGGAACATCGATTTCTCCATTATTTTGCAGAAGTAAATGATCAGAAAAAATAAGACCAGCATTCGGTAATATATTATAGATACTTACAATGAATATTCATTTTAAAATAACGGTATTCATTATTACGAGCAACGAGTTTGATGACGAGTTTGGTAACCGAGTAACGCAATAACATTGCAACATGACAATGACGAAATCAATTTCGAGTAACTCGTGATTAACTTATTGCAATCAATCAAAGTGATACAAAGTTTTAAAACAATTTGATTTTGATTAATTGCAATAAACGAAACGAAATAGTTTATCTTATACTATATAATTTGATATATTCACTTTTCGTTCTATCGTGATGACTCCAAAAGTACACTTCTTTGAAAGTATACTGAAAATTGTTGGTTGAAAAGAAAGATTTTTTACGGGTTGCATGTGAAGTTTGAGATTATATAGCATGACCTATTTCAAGGATGATCTATTTACATTTCATGCAGTGGCGACTGCTCTAAGTTGCGGAAGTGTGCGGTGCACACCTTAACATAATTTGCAAAATGTCAAATAAAATATATAAATCCATCAAAAAAGTTCTTTGGTTCATCGAGAATTAAAATTATTTATTATATACATAGAAGTATATATATTTTAAAAGTTAAATTCTTAGCAAAAACAATTAAATAAAATTGTCTATGAAAGCTCAAACGATTTAGTTCTCTTAGCTGTTGTAGTTGTTAGGTGTCTATTATATTTCTGTCATTAGGTGTGCACAACAGTAGATACACGAATGTGCGTACGCTCACGCTTGTAACATGAGATTTAGAGAGATTTATATAGTGGGAAATGTATGAGAGTAATTACTCTGTTCTATTCGAATATCATCTTCGTGCATATGAATCCAACATATTGATTTGTCGAACCGGTTAGGTGTTCACTAAAGTTTGCAGCTCATATCATCGTACATTTTAATTAACTTCCGTCTCCCCCCTTTTAGCAGTACCACCCACAATTTTCTGCCGCTATGTGGTGGAGTTGCTGACCGCACATTTATACATTGTAAGAGCGTTTAATTTTGCTTGATCATTGCATAAACATGTACAGGTTTGAGTACAAAATATTTTGTTTGCAAAAGTCGCTTCGGTGTTGTGAGAGGTATATGAAAAGTTGTGTTATTATATCCATCCTAATGTAATAGGTGCTTTCGGTAGCTAGCAAGTGTGGGAAAAACAACAAGTTGCTTGCTATAGTCGGTAAATGAAATATTGGTATCACTGTTGCACATATAGGTATGTGCACATATATCATAATTATTATAAAATTAGAAATTGAAATGAATAATTAATTGGAAGTAATGTTGAGAATGCAGGATACTTTAAAATTTCCTTTTACAACCAAATTAATAATAATTTGAAATATTTATTCAACTGGTATGTTAAAAAATTTAAATAATTTTTAGGTATACTTTCTTCATGTTCTCATATAAATATTTGTATATATTTATATATCATATTTTTAAAATAATTCACTCCCCCAATTTGTGAAACATTTTAATTTTCTTTCTTTTTTAAATATTGTTTACAAACTTTGACATATGATTGGAATATTCGTTAACTGTCAATCGTTGACAGTTAACTAAAAATTTCGTAGGTACTTCCAAAAATCTTTAACAGCAGACGAATTTTTAGTCGTGGCAACCATACGATTTGAGCTGCTTATTTGTTAAGCGGTTTCAAAAAGGATGAACTAAATAAGTTGATTCATATGTTATTTTTAAGATTTGTTGTTTTTTGGCGATATGCTTAGTAAAGAAACGTCCTATTATAGAATAGCCACACACCCTTTCCGATAGGGCACGCGTCGTCACTGATTTCAGTAAGTGTTTTTACAAAGTAATAAAAATATTTTTTTTAATACATTTACTGTTATTTTACAGCTATAGTTTTACTTCTCATTTTTGTATTTAAGTAATACATTATCTAAAGAATCACTAAAAAATAACAATAAACAAACAATAACAACAACAAAGTGCCTTGGCACAAACGACATGCTAAGAGACCTTAGAATAGACCCGATCAAAAAATACATAAGGGACAGAGCCCTGAAGTTATATGTGAAAATTGACAGGCTATCCTACTTACCACTATCTAATCTTAGAGTAATCAGTCTCCGCACGGGGAGGTACGCAGATCTTAGATCAATCACTGAATAATCATGAAGCTTATGAGAGATATACAAATTAGTCAATGAGATGGATGGGACCCTGTAGTACCCCCAGCTATCGAAAAATAAAAGTGCCCAGTTGCGCTGACTCGAAAAAAAGGATCAACATAAAAAAATAAAAAAATATTTAAATATACTAGTGTCAAGAGTATGTTTTCCAAATGAAAAATATTATATACACAAGGCCTTCCTATTAATTAGGGTAATTTAAATATTTTGATACTTCATTGGAAAAGTCTACTATAATGTACAGTCTTCGATTCATTGAATTTATTAACTTCGACACATAATAGCTGGGGAGTATTTTATTCCACTCGTCTAATATTAGGGCCATGTTATGTACACGGCATGAGTACAATTGTTGTTGTTTTCAATGCAAATTTTAAACTTGAGAATGAGAGAAAAAGCAATATGCCCGTTCAAACTCCGGCATGAGAGCCTGCGTATTTGTGCCCCGGCATTAATGCAAAACAGTGTTATTTAGTAATAAATTTTAAAATTTGCGCCTTTTATGAGCAATTCTAATACGTTGTGGGGAAAAAAGGCAGTAAGCAACACAACCTTTTTTTATAAATCGCTAACAATATAATTATTACACTTTCCGATTTTAAAGAAAGGAGTAAATATTTTTAAGTACTGTTAACAATTATTATAAGATAATACAATAATAAATTTAAATTATTACAGCCTCTATTAGTTATTTCTTGCTAGTTATTTTTGGTGGCAAATTGAAAGTGGGCATATCTAAAATTCCTTTTACATTGAGGCACAACCAAGAAGTACTAAAAATACAAAATTGGCAAAACTGATGTGACACTTTTGCCGTGTCCGAGACACTCTGCATAACATGGCCCTTAGGCGTTTTCTCGAGGTACCGCAATAAACAAATCTATAACAATATTTCTCCATTTTATTTGTCATTCTAACGAACTCACTTCAGTAGGAAATTTAGGATACATATCAATAGAACATATTTGTAAACTAATTTATTTAACTCACAAATCAAAATACTCGCTAACAACACAATTCAATTTGTTTAAAATTTCTACAAAAAAGTTTTCAACACAACACCTGAGTAATAACTTGTTTCAAGTTCAAAAAAAAATGTGTCACTATGGGGGAATTATTTCCTTCTTATAAATATTGCAATAAATTTGCAAAAACTATTACATGACACTTACTAGCATTTGTATTCGACTTATTCGTGCAGTTTAATCGGGATATTTATTGCGAAAGTATATTTATTTTAAACTAATGGTACTGGCGGCATTATACTTTTGCTTAGACTTGCAGCTAAGCTGGTCAGCTGGTTGACGTATTTAGTGTAGGTGTGTTCGGCCGCTCCAAAGTGTGACAAAAAACGCTTGCTAAAAGTCACTAAGTGATGTATTGGCATCACTGTTGCAAGTTGTTAATTATTGTGTTCCAAAGAACCAAATCTTACATATGTGCACATAATGCAAGCAGACTATATTTTGTATAAAAATAAATAATTAATATAAAAAAGAAAATTAAAATAAATAATGAACTAAAAATAATGTTAACAATGAAGGAAATTTTCCAATTTCCTTTTTCAACTAAATTAGAATAATTCAAAACATTTCATTTCCATATTTTCAAATTTGTGAAACTACTTAATTTTGTTTGTATTCTCGTTCACAAACTTTTGACAGATGACTGGTATATTCACAGAAAGTTCTAATCAAGGTTCATAATAAATCTCTTATCTCTTTGGTACAATTTTTTTCTACAGTAGTTAAAGATTTTATGCACTTCCTAATCGGTTAGTTAGAGAGTAGTGTTGTTGTTTTGACTACAAATGATCGACTTTAAACAAGCGACTTGTTGTCTTTTCGATCACTTCGGAGCGGCCGAATGACTTTGTGATACTTTTAAAAATGTTTTTTAAAATTCAGTTCAATTAATGTCAGAATAATATCTATCTATTATATACTAAGCATTTATTAAATAACGTTTTTATGTTACGTGAAAGCACAAAAGTAAGTTGAAAGAATTTTATTTTACACATCGATACGATCAGTTCACTGTGCAAAGTAATTGCCCGTACGAGATGGTATTATTTTTTTTTCCAATAAATACCATAGAAGTATTGCAATTAACAAAACGTCAAATATTTTTGTTTTCTTTACATTTTGCCATTTCAACACAAACTGTTTTAATGATATAGTATTTCCATAAGCAAGTGAAAAACGAATAACAAGAAAATAAAAATAATTGGTATTACAATTTTTAGGATTTGTAATAAAATTAATCAAAGAGTGATATGGATTATGTAAGTTATATGAAACCTGGCAGTGTTGAAATTAAATGAAAAGTAATAAAGAGTCAAATGTCATTAGTTGTTATTAATGACGCAGCTTGAACGTGCTTTAACAGATTACTCATTTACTAGCTATCAAGCTTATTGCTCGTAAAGGTGAACACCTCTCATATTTTTTCAATTTTTTGTAAAATGAATATAATCAAATCAATACAAAAAGAAATCAAATTTGTTTGTTTAGGTATTGAAATTGTGGGGTTTGCTTTAATTTGATTGTCAGCAAATAAACCAAACTTCACGTCTTGACGTTACAGTGATCAGCATTTTATATTGTAAAGTAGCGCCATGGTTTTTGAAGGGATATTTTTACTACAATACTACTTGGCATTAGTCACCATCATGAGAATCAAAACTTGTCGCATTTTCTGAAGAAAATCCCGATGGTGATAAGCTGTCCGGAGGGTAATAATACCCGCTACTACTACCACAACTTGTCATATCACATGGCGGTGTTGTTCTTTCAATTATGGAACTGCAACCATGATTCATTATTTGCGGTAAGGATCCAAGTTGGTCTCTTTCCTGTACATGGTAAACAGAGTTCATGCAGCTTTGAATATTATCAACATTTTCTACGGGTGGGCTTCTTAAATTAACAGAGCTTACTATATTTGAAGCTCCAGCGCTTCTACACCAAAGTTGTCGCATTTCAGCACGTCGATTTCGCATTAACATCTTGTACTCCGAAATTCTCATTTTTTTACCATCTACAATACATGTTCGCTTCGGTCGCGGTCTATAACGGTAGTCGGGATGCTGTTCCATATGTAATTTTGAAAGACGGGATTGTTCCTCATAATATGGTTGCTTATCAGCGTTAGACATAGCTTTCCATCTAGCACCTAAAATTTTAGAAATATTTGAATTGTGCATGTCTGGACATGCTTTTAAAATTTTTCGCCGTTCATCTTTAGCCCATACCATGAAGGCATTCATTGGTCGTTTAATATGGGGCTTACTATGGTGGTTGTGTGTGTGAGTTAGAGTATTACTACTATTATCTTTCACAGTAAGACTAATTTCTTGAGGCAATTGTTTTTGCTGTTTGCATGCTAATTGCTCTTGTTGATGCTGATGCCGTAAGTTAGCATAAGTTTGTTTATGTTGTTGGTATGGAATGCAAGAAGACATGTGTTCAATGGATAAAGGTAATTCATAGTTTCTCATGAAGGTATTACTAGTATCCCGAGCTGTGCTAGAAGAGCATAAATTATGCGAAATATCAACTCTGCTATTTATGCATGTATCTTCTGTAGCTGAATGTTGATAAAATTGTTTTTGATGGTGATTTGTATGTGTTGCTGTGGACAAGGGATCATCTAAAGAATTCCATAAACGACCAGTTAAAAAGTTTGCTTTTGAATCGTTAAAAATCTCAGATTTTGATGCATTATATACTTCTTCTCTTTTAGTTGTATGTTGTGAAGAACTAGGAGTAAGTTGACGGTGTTGATGGGGTGAAATTTGTGATACAGAATAAGGAACTAACTGTGGGATGTCCTCTACTCCAACTCCTATTTCTGTAGCCGCAGACGGTGCTCTGATTATAGTGTTATCACGGAGATCTGCATTTGCTGATAGATTGCCCATTACATGTAATGCTTCAGTTGAAATATTTTGCCACTGCAGTGATAAGTTATCAATACTTTCTCGCTGCAATAAATCAGTAGAACGCAATGTAATTTTTTGATTTTCTGATAAAGATGCGTTGTCGTTAAAACAAATTCTTGGCTTAGAAAGATTAAGTGGGGTTTCTGCATCAATATTATAATCCTTTGCTTGATTAAATTGTTGTTCTAGCACAATATTAAAAACTGTTTGTATATCATGATTTCCTGAAGAAGAACCATTTGAATTCGAATGCATACTGGAGGTGACTTTTGTACCATCGACAAGTTCCGAAGTTTCAGGTGGGGTTGTATTATTTTTTATATATAGAACTGATGAGTATTGATTTTCGACATCTTTAGTATTATCATCTTCATCAATTTTTATTTGAGATTGCAATATTTCATGTGATTCTTTCGGTGAGACCGTCATTGCAATTTCGCTTACTGACAGGTTTTCTGGACTATTGGATTTACATTCACTATGGGTACAAGCTGCAGCAGCAGCTGCAGCTAAAGCAACTTGTATGTGTGCAGCTGCTATTGCCGAGGACCACATTGACTGATCTGTTAACTTTTGATAATGCTGAGATTGCTTTGCTTTTATGTCGTTCGATAAATTCAGATATTGTGAATGCGACTGCTTTAAAAAAATCGGAAAAAGTGGTAAATGACTATTTTGTGATATCATATGTTGATGTTGTGAAAACTGATGATCATCTGCAGATTTAGATATACTGACTGAGTTGAATTTAGCATCTAATTGATTTTGCATCTTTTGAACAGAATTATTAAGTACTTCTCCATTATGTGACAGTATATTATCCTCAAAGTTGTTGTTTTTTGCAAACTGAGTCTAAAATAAAAAATGAAGCACTAATGTAGTGGAAGTAATTAAAATAGAGCAAATAATTTAATGTATTAATTCTTATAATTAAACAAAAGTGTTCTTGTTTGTTTCAGTAACATGTTTTTTTCACGCTTAAAATATATAGTTTATATATAAAAAGTCGTGAGCACAATTCAAATTGTAATCTATTTGTGTGTAATATGCTATGGCATTTATTTATACCTATTTGAAAATGACAATATGTAGAACTGTTTGAGACATGTGTGAGCTTAAAATTTGTACTAAAAACTTAATTAATTTGATGCTATTATGATGAATAACTTACAAAAGCAGGCCTTTGAAACGCCTTTTTTGGTCTTTGGGAGATATTTTCAAAAAAAGATATACTTAAATTTTAGAAATTTAGGAAATAAGAACACGCATAATAAATAGATAAAGGTAATGTTTTCAACATGACACGACATATAACTTTGTTGTACTTAACAGGATGATGGTTTAGCATATCAACATTTGTATAATATATATTTATATATTATATTTCTTATACTGTAACGACCACTTTTCAGTCGTTTGTTTGCTGGGGTAGCAAAGCGGCTGTCCAGGTTTGTTGCAATAATATTTTTATGTACTGAAATAAAGTTCACTTGAAGTTTGATTATTATCTCTTTTTATTCTTCCTTTTAAAATTTCATAGATTAACATTATAAATTCAAAGTTGTTTTTTTTTTATTATTAAACTGGGATAAATAGATTTAATTAATTCTAACATAATGCTGATTCATAAATTCGAAATTTTTTTACCATCCACAATACATGTTCGCTCCGGTCGCGGTCTATAACGATAGTCGGGATGTTGTTCCATATGTAATTTTGAAAGACGGGATTGCTCCTCATAATATGATAAATTCGAAGTTAGTTCCAATAACACAGCCTTGTTACATCGAAAATAGATAAAAGAAAAACACACACGGCTTTGTCTTCTAGGATGAAATCGACGTATGGAAGTCTTGGAAGCTACGTATTTATTCCTTGCTGTGTTAGGAACAATGTAATAATGAATGATCAAATGGACCGGTAGACTCAACAAACCTGGGTTGTCCTAGTTTGATCGGATGGACCAGTTAGGCTCAACGAGCCTGTAAGCTAAATTTTGATCGAATTGACCAATAGGCTGAATGAGCCTGAGTGGGACTTGCTTATCATCTGAGTTCACAGAGACAAGTCTCCTGTTATAAGACATGCGCGTTCATATATATTCGCACGACCGAAGCTTTTCGGTGTGCTTTGTGCTATTCCTGTGCTTTTTGTGTACTTTGTTTTCGCCGCGTTTTACGTTTTGTTTATGTTTGTAAATAGAGAAATATAATTTTTATTAATACAGTGTTCATTGTTTTGTGGTTTAATATAAAAATAAAAGGAAATAAACGAAACAAAAAAAATTAACAAAAGAAGTGTTACTTGCGATATGTTTTTTTTTGTGTTGTAAAAAAACGTAAACAATGAGTGTTTTAGTTGTTGGTAGTTTATTTCTTTAAATTCACTTCAGGTTCCAAAAGCAGATGGTATCAGCCAAGCCCGCGGTTTATTAGGCTTGAGGATCACAGATATAATTGAATTCTTAACCTGTAATATGAAACAATGGCGAACAAGTATTCAAATTTATACGGACGCAGAAATAATAAAAACTTTGGACGTCAACATAAAATGTGGAATTTTTCAAGGTGACTGCCTATCCGCTCTTTGGTTCTGTATTGCACTTAATCCACTTAGTAATCCCCTGAACAACAGTAAATATGGTTACAAAATAAAAGCCGGTTATAACAAAGAAATACTGAATCACCTTTTGTATATGGATGACTGGAAAATGTACGCCTCAACGAAACAAAGCTTAGCCCAACTAATACAAATCGTATCAATGTTTAACAAGGATATCGCCATGAAATTTGGTGTATAAAAGTGCAAAAGATCATTAAGAAGTGAAGACCAACAGATTGCAAAAATTGAACAAATGGAAAAAAGAGGTGTCTATAAATACCTAGGTATGGTCCAAAATAGGCGCCCTGACAAAAAAACGGTTAAGAATAATCTAACAAGGGAATTCACATTACGGTTACACAAAATATGCGAAGCGAATTTAAATGGCAAAAACAGTATCAAAGCTATAAATACATATGCAGTTCCTGTTCTTTCATATAGTTTTGGTGTCATTAAATGGACAGTCACTGAAATACAATCGCTGCAAAGAAAAATAAGAACAATATTGACGGACTATAAATTCAATCATCCAAAATCATGTTGTGAGAGAATGGTAGCGTCAAGAAAAGATGGTGGAAGAGGGCTAATCGATCTCCAAACTCTCCATGACAATGAAATAGAGTCTCTTCGTCGGTATTTCTAGCTTAAGTTAGAAAGATCTCGACTTATAAAAATAATAACTAAAGCAGATATAAATTCAACACATCTCAACCTAAATGGAAGCTTCAACCGACAAGCTAAGGACAAAATTTCAAGGGAACAAAAGTGGTCAATAAAACCTATTCACGACCGATTCTACAGGTCCATTAACGCTGACAATGTTGATAAATTAATGTCAAACAAATGGCTATTGAATAGAAACTTATATGCTGAGACCGAAGCTTTTATGATCGCTATACAAGACCAAGTAGTCCCAACGAAAAATTACAGAAAGAATGTCATAAAAGATTCAACTATCACCAATGATACCTGTAGGAGATGCATGAGCCAAACCGAAACTATTGACCATATTATATCAGGATGCACGAATCTAGCCCAAACAGAGTACACGCGAAGACATAACAAGGTCGTGAAGATCCTCCACAAAAACCTTCTTAGTAAATATGAACTCCAAGCAGATGAACTACCCTACTACAGATATAAACCACAACCAATTATGGAGAATGAAGAAGTCAAAATATACTACGACAGAACAATATACTCAGACCATACGAGGTTCCATAACCGTCCCGATATCACGCTCCTTGACAAGATCAAACGTAAATGCTACTTCATTGATGTTGCAATCCAGCTACCAGAAACATGAGCCGTATATACACAGAGAAAATTAGCAGATATACTGAGTTAGCAGTGGAAATTAAACGAAACTGGAACGTTAAGGAAATCAAGACCATTCTAATAATAATAAACGCTGAAGGTGTAATTAACAAACATCTCTGTGCAAATATGAGCATCTTTGGACTCCCGCAAAACCTTATTGATACCATGCAGAAGTCAGTTATCATCGATACCTGTCATATCGCCAGAAGTTTCATTACCTAAATTCTTATATGCAATATATAAGGCTTCCAAAATGTATTTTTTTTACCCATTAAGGAGAAATAAATAAATGACAATAATAATAATAGTAATAATAATAAAGTGAAAGGCAATAATAGTAAAAAAAATGCGTCATCGTACGTTAGAAAATGTGCCATCTTACATTACAAATCTAATAGTAAAAATAGACTTAAAAATAATGTAAAACACATTGTCTTATATTTAATGTATGTAGATATATATTAATACTATTTATTTTAATATTTTTCTGAACTTAAAACTAATTTAAATTTGATAGATGGGCCTGTACGAACTATATTAATTGACAAATTGGCAATATATTAATTAACAAAATAATGTGAGGCTTGAACTTTTGAAATATTTTTAATATGTTCCCGGATCTCTCAAACTTTTGTTTGCCGTCTATACAATGAAGTCGAACAATTTTCGTGTGGCGATTTTTACCTTATGGCTTCTATGGTGAAGTTCAAATTTAGTAGAGCTCAAATTCCTCCAATCGCATCCATTCCACTAGAGGTGGCAAAAATATACCATTAAAAAATTCAATTTTCAATTCTTCAACTCAACTTAGAATGCTGCTTACAATATATTTATTTTTGAATTGGTTGGCACATCCGCCGGAGAATTTTAACTCTTATTCTTCTATTTTAATATTGTGTATAGTTTTGGTTAAAAACAGTATACATCAAATTTATTATGGGTAATTTTGTCGCTTACAACTGCAAGGGATTTAATTTTTCTACAAAGCCAAGCTACGCAAGTGGAAATTGTCAATTGTGTATAAAAAAAATTATCTGACTGGACAGTTCATTTTGGGTAATATGACAGTAATTTTCAGAAACATCTTCTTGTATTGTGAGCTCACAAAGGGAAGTAATTTTGTTTTTATTTTTACAATATTTTTGCAAGCAATTGGTTGAAATTAGGCAATTGCGATTCCAAGGCAAAAATGAGATGCAATACTGAGGGCTCTGTTTGCTTTAATGTGTTGGGAGTTTACAAAACGATTAGCATGTCTTTACTTCAATATAGTTTTTTAGTTATGAAGAGAAAATAAATATAACAAAAAAGAAAAAGGATTCAATAAGGTTCTTTGGTTTGTAGTTTTGCATTTTATAGTATTTGTGGCGAATTCGCCACACACAGACCCAGCGCCATCTAGTGCCAAAAACATTCCAATTGGCATGACAACAAACTTCAGCACCAAGAAGAGAAGACGAAGATAGCGTTGTGCCTTTTTAGCAGTTTGTTTCAACGACGTGCCACGTGTTAACAAACACCGTTTGTAAAGAACCAAAAACACATTTTATATAATTCATTTTTCATTACCGTGTAAATAATTAACATTTAGTTTGTAAATAATTCATTAGTAGTAAGAAATAAACATTGTGTGGCAAACTAGACACATATTTGGTGACCCCGACAACCGCTTAATAAAGACGATCGAGAATTCGGAGAAAGAGGCAGCAGATAAGTCAGTGTCCATGGACGCCACTTTAGCTACGGTAAAAACGGACATCGATGCACTTAAAATAACAAATTTACCGACAATCTTTCAAACGGATCCATAATAAATGCAACCCTGCGTGCAGAGCAAATTTGTGATGACAGCTCAAGAAATTTCAAGTAACAAATGTCAAGTCAACCAGTCGTCTACATTGTGCCGCCGTAGCAACATCAACTTTTTAACACATCACCACACCACGCCATGAACCACATAAACACAACACACATAAAGTACACAACATCAACTATATTAAATAAAATATTACATAAAACTAAACTTATTGCCTATTGTCCAACAAGTTTAAAAAGTTGTTGCTACGCGTAACTCGTATGTGTATAAGTTTAATGCGTGTGTGTGTATATGAGTTTAATGCATCGTTTTTCGCGGAATTGTATATGTGTACAAGTTTAATTTGTTCGTATTCCGTTATTTGTACATGTATGTAGAAAATTAATAATGATGACGCGAAAGAAAGTGAATGAAAAGGAAAAAGAAAATAGTGTAGCTATAAACTCAGACATTTTAGACAATACACTAGTTGAGATGAGTGACGCCAAAGAAAATCAAGAAGATTCGTTAAACTGCAGCATTTTGCAGGAACAACTAGCCACCTTATTTGCCAGTATAAATAGCCTAAATGATACCGTCAAGGAATTACGTCGAGATAACCAACAAATTTGAAATGAAATCAGAATGTCTAGCACGAGCACCGCCGCCGCTCATAGCTTAAGAATGGCTGTACAACAAAACGTCACCGTCGCTGCTGCCACAGCTGTCGAACATAACCAAACAAATTTTTCTGTCGTCAATACGTTACCAGTTAATCTTGCTAAATCAAATACGCCGCCGCCGTCGGAGTCAACATCCTTTGTCATGGACAAGGTAGGGTAGAATCCTCACTATACCTACAGCAGTCTCCGGTTAATGTATCGTTACTATATCAATCCGCGGCGTCACACATGATTTCATTCATAGACAATGTAGCCACAAAATTATATCCATTTCCAAATTTTGATGGTAATCCAGACGATTGGCCTTTACTTAGAGCCAGTTACAAAGACACTACCTGTGAGTTCAAATATAATAATCGTCAAAATTTAATAAGGTTGCACAAGGTTTTGCACGGTAATGCTAAACCCGTTGTGTCATCATTGCTTATATTTCCTGATAATGTGCCACAAATACTACAAGAGCTAGAATTTAATTTTGGTGTTAATACGAGCACAAATGCAAAAAATACAACAGTTTCCCACTATTTATGAAAACCGTCTTGAAAGTGTAATTGATTTCTCCAATTAAGTGCACAATATAGTTGCCTCTTTCAAAGCAGCTAATTGCACTCATCATCTAACGAATCCTATGTTATTGGAACAGCTCATATTAAAATTACCACCATCAAAACAATTCGAATGGAGTTGGTATGCCACCAATATGCTTCAATTTCTCAATATCGAGATGTTTGCTCAGCCATCTTCGGGAACGTGCGTTCCGTCACCTGCCAGTCTCAAGCTGTTTCAGAAAACTTTAATCAAAATGTTGCACGTCGTGTTCTTTACAACAGTACACAATCAAAACTTAATAGTCAACAAATTGATAAGCAACAGATGTCTTGCACTGAATGTACTCAAGGTCACAAATTAAGTTCACGTCGCCAATTCAAGTCGCTTAGTATGCCCAGTAGATGGGAATTTGTTAAAGATAGTCGTCTATGCTTCAGTTGTTTTAAACGAGGTCACAGCCAAATGGAATGCCGGTCTAAACGTGCATGTGAAATTGATGAATGCAGACGCATGCATCATCGGCTTCTTCATCAGTCAGCTGCCAAAGTCATCAAAACAATGCCACCAGTCACGTCTACTTCCACGTCGCCATCAACTAAGGTAGCCTCTACGTCAATTTCTCAGAATAGACGCGAGCACTTACTTAATTGTCACAATAACTTTAACGCTTGCTTCTTCAAAGTTTTACCAGTTGTCGTAAGCGGCCCTCGAACAACCACAACAACCACAATTAAAGACCGTCAGAAATCTGGATTTGTCGAAACAAACATTTGACAAAAGTCAATACAATCATCTATCTCATTTGCCAATTGAAGGTTATGCAGACATCAAGCCTAGTTTGTTGATTGGTCTGGACCACAGCATGCTAAGTGTAGCCAAACGGACAATTTATGCCGGTACTAGTGAACCTATTGCCGCTGCCACAAAACTGGGTTAGGTTGTCTATGGACCAACACAATATAGTGTCAATCCCGTTATCAATGTCTGACATATGCGTAAAACACATGACATAAAATTATATCAGCTAGTGAAAGAATACTTTGAACTGAATAGTTTGAGCATAAAAAATACCAGCACCTTATTTGAATCCATAGAGGATAGTCGAGCTAGAAAAATTCTTGAAGATACTGTAAAAAATATCGGTGAACGACATGAAGTTGGATTATTGTGGAAAGAAGACAACGTCCACTTACCGCATAGCTATGAGATGGCTAAACGTAGATTATTAAACGTCGAACAAAAAATGTCAAGTGATAAAAGATATGCTGACAACTATAGAAAGGAAATGTGCAAGTACATTAACCAGGGTTATACTCATCTACTAACACCAGAAGAGGCAGAATGCAACAGTCCTTCTACATGGTATTTGCCGCATTTTGGAGTAATAAACTCAAATAATCCACAAAAATTACGCATTGTATTCGATGCAGCAGCTGCCGTGTCAGACGTCTCTTTAAACTCTGTTTTACTTAAAGAGCCTGAACGTGCACAACTTTTGATGACTATCATGTAAAAATTTCGTCAACGTCGAATAGCTGTCGCAGGTGATATCTAAGAGATGTTTTCGCAAATCAAAATAAGACAATCTGACAGAAATTCGAAGAGATTCTTATGGAGACTCAGTTATCAGTTGTTTAATAAAAGTTACTAAAGAATAGTATTGAAAGTCTAAAATAAAAAAATATAATTAATCCAATTATTCTACAGCTGGTTTATTTCGTTCTAATGTAAGCACGGGAAGTGAATTTATTAGTAAAACTTTCACAGCAAATTAACAAAACTCCAGAAAAATATGCGAACATAAAAGTCAAGTACGACTTTGGGTCAGTTGGTTAAGGAGCGCTAACTCTGAGCTTGGTACTTGCAGTCAGAAAAAATTATTTACGAATAATTAAATACAAGAATTATTTCCAAGACCACTAATGATCGGTACTTAGCAATACTCGAAACAGCTGCATAGTCGGTTTTCGAAACTTCTCTATTAAATACCACAGTTTCTGTTAAAGTAAAAATAATCACTTCTGTCATATTGACATTAAAATTAAATTTAATATAGAATTATAAAGGAAATAATATGAATAAAAAATATATTCAATTTCCTGTTTCGCTAACGCGAATCGTTTAGAAACATTAGCATGGATTTCTCCGCATTACGGAAATTTGGCAGGGCACGAGTTCGATTCCTTAAAATTAAAGTTATTAATTATTATTATTAATATTATTATTATGATATTCAAATATTTCATATACAGACGGACGAGAAAAAACGTATTTATAAAAATTAAATCCGATTCTTCAAAATAGAAAAAATTGAAATTGAATAGAATCTTAAAACAAGTTGCACGACCAACAATATAACGGAGCAGTTAGAGGGCTTGGTTAAATGGTGATATCCACATTATCAAAATTTAGTATGTAAAAGCAACCGAGAGTAAAAAACAATGTACAGATATACTTATAGCTACTCAAATTGAAGATGAGAATCAGGTATTAATAATATTAATTTATTAAAATAGAAAAAAGTTATTTTTCAGGCTTCAAATTCTTTATTTGTTTCTCAAATATTTGTAAATTATCTAATTATCATTTTGTGTTTTATTTAAAACGTGTTCGGGAAATGGTTTCATTAAATTTTCCTTTAGTGGTAATCACCATTTTCTAATATTTCTACTGGTCCAAAAAGTACCGAATTAAAATCGTCTAATTTCTGTTTTGGCACACTGTGCGAAGAAATATTATGAATATGGTTTCGAGGTCAAGGGCAAGGAAGTAATACGTGGTATTATTAATTTAGTTTTTGCTAAATGTGGACCAAATCTTTTAACTCGAAATATTCCTATAATTGCAAATAATTATTAAATTTATTTTATTATTTTTAAGAAATAAAAATAGTTTTATATCTATTACTTTGTCTTCATTATATTCCCAAGTCTACCGCTGTGAAAGTGTACTTAATATCGCAAGTTTATATTAATGTAATTCTAAACAATTTTTTATAATTTTAAAATTTTAATTGTATTTCAAATCCAAAAGAACAACAACTTTTCAAAGCAATTCATTTACTCAATCTGTCCAAGATCTCAACAAGTAAGTCCACATACTGGTCAACGGATAAAAGAAAAATACCTGACTTAATTGATTTTGCATTATCGAGAGAGGTATGTGCCAAGGCAACTACCTATAAGTCTAATTTCAACTTGTTATCTGACCACTCGTCAATAATTAAGGGCAATGATGCCCTTGTGGCGGCCATACAACATCTCTGTCGATAAATGTTAATGTCAGCAGAAAGATGTAGTATGTATAGAAAAGTGACAAACGACGCATGAACATTAATGCCAGCAGCGAGTATTAATTTAGTGTAACTTGGTGATTGTGATAATAAATCTTTTAAGTATAAAAACATAGACACAAGCGTTGTAACATAAAATTTACACTAACTAAATTTTATTACACAAATAATACCAAACAACACAAATATAATAAAAACAAAATAAACAACAAGAAAACAAACAACAATAGAAAGAAACTTGTAAACAACGAACCGTTGAAATCACAAGAACAAAGGTACTGCTTGCTTCGCACATCACAAGTATAAAAGGCGAAGCAAACGCAGTAGACGGGCATTCAGCAAGACAGCGAGCTAAGAACAGGTCGCTCTATATTACATGTGCTGAAACACCAAGAATCGAAATTTACATCTCGATTTCTATTTTGTTTTATTTTTTTTTTATTTTTAATAGAAATACACATTTCTATTAAAAATCATAATTAATAACGAAATTAACATTTCGTTAATAGTAATAGAAATATAAATTTCTATTACTCTATTGTTCATAACGAAATCAAATTTTCGTTAGTAAATTACGCGGTAAGGTGATAATACCACATGAGTATTAGCACCCATACCAAATCCATTGTATGAAGAAGAAATTCACATTTCTTCAAACCTTTTGTCAGGGGCGTCGAAATTAACATTTCTACGCCAAATCCATTGTATGAAGAAGAAATTCACATTTCTTCAAACCTTTTGTCAGGGGCGTCGAAATTAACATTTCTACGCCAAAATCCATTGTATAGAGAAGAAATTCACATTTCTTCAAACCTTTTGTCAGGGGCGCTGAAATTAACATTTCTACGCCAAATCCAGTGTATAAGGAAGAAATTCACATTTCTTCAAACCTTTTGTCAGGGGCGTCGAAATTAACATTTCTACGTCAAATCCATTGTATAGAGAAGAAACTCACATTTCTTCAAACCATATCACCGTACCAACGTCACCATCCACCGTATTCCACTGTTCCTATCAAATAAATTTATTGTAGGACTGAACCTTGAATCCGGCGAGTAAAACCCCGGCCAGAAAGGTTCGTTACAGCGTTTAACGTACCCCGCTTAAACACGTATTATGAAAAATAAGACAACTGAACAGCCGCAACTAACAAAACACACAGCTTCTAATATTACGAATGCATTAACATAGTTAACATAGCGACAGCAGCACCTCAAGAACTGGTGGGAGTTACAGTTATGGTCCCACCCTTCTGGCTCGGAGTTATGGTTTGCGCAAATTGAATCACGATTTGTGAATGCTGCAATTACATGTGAAATTACGAAATTGCACATAATTGTGACAACATTGGACAGCAACATTTTGTCATAAGTTAACGACATTATTTTGAACCCACCAGCCGTAGCGTGAAGTGCATAGTTTAGCCGGCAAACAAATGTTAAAATCCAAATGGTTAGCAAGACTTTCCCAGCAAATACGGTCAATAATCTCCATAAGTTCAGAGCCATTAGACAAGATCACACCTCTAGCCGACAAAGTGACGGAAGTAAATGAGTCCTGTTCAATAAATGATATTAACAAAGGCATGCCAGATAAACGCGACACAATCGAGCTTGACCTCAAGCAACAGATTAGCGCGCTTAGCAAGGAAGTTGCTGCATTACGAGTGGAAGTACAGAGGTTACGTAGTGCTTACAGAACACGTTTTCGCAGCTGCTCGCGGTCTCGACCGCATAGCAACAAAAATAACGACATTTGCTGGTTTCACCACAAATTCCGTGAGAAAGCTAAGAAATGTCGCGAGCTATGCAATTTTAATTTAAACTGATACTTAAACTAAGATTTAATCTAAGATGTCGCAACCTCTGACAGATTTCGTAAAAACAACTGCTGTCGATTGTTTTATAAAAGACAATCGAAACAAAATGAAGTTGTTAGTAGATACAGGTGCCGACGTCAGTGTTTTACTTCCTAGCCATAATCAACAAAAGTATGCAAATAAAGATGTATTTTTGTAAGCATCAAATCATCTATACAAACATAAGACAACAAAGCTGTCACATTGGATCTAGGCTTAAGAAGATCATTTACGTAAACGTTCATAGTGCTAATGTATTTCAACCCATAGTAGGTGCAGAACTATGCAGTTGTGTAGTTTGTCCTGCAATTGCGTCAACTAAAATGGTGCCAGGTATTACTCATCACATTGTAATTAAAAGTCTCCGGTTTATGCTAAGCCACGCTGTCTAGCTCCAGATAGGTACGATGCAGTGAAAGCAGAAATCTAGTTCTTATTAGATGCTGGTATCTGTCGACCATCTCGAAGTCAACGCGCAAGCCCGTTACATATGGTTAAGAAGAAGAATGGCAAGTGGCGTCCGTACGGTAATTACCGTAAGCTCTATAGTGTCACACAACCACACCGATATCCTATACCAGATATACATGACTTCACTTATGCACTCAGGGGATGCGAGATATTCTCTATAATTGATTTTCGCAGAGCATACCATCAAATTCCAGTTGAAAAAACTGATATACCAAAGACTGCCATAACTACTCCATTTGACATATTCAAATTTGTCTTCATGACTTTTGGTCTCAGAAATGCGAGTTAAACTTTTCAGCGCTTCATGGATTAGATTTTGAGAGTGGTTGATTTCATTGAAATCTTCGAGAAACCACCTAAGAAAAGTTTTCGCTAAACTACAAGAGCACGGTATAATCATACAGCCATCGGAATTTGTATTCGGAAAACCAAATTTCTGGATTTCGTGATTAGCAAAGACGATGTTAAATCACCACATGAACGCGTCAAACGCTTCTTGGGTATGGTGAATTTTTTCCGAAGATTTATATCTGATGGCGCCGAGCAACAGGCTGTATTTTCAAATACGCTAAATGACAGTAAAAAGAAAGACACGACATGCCTGGTCAGATGAATCGTGAAAGGCTTTTGAAAAATGCTAGGAACAATTAGCTGAAGCAACACTGTTGGTTTTCCCGAAATTTCAAGCACCACTGGCGGTACACTTGACGCATGAAACATAGCAACAGATGCCATTCTACAGCAGCAGTTGGCAATCACTTTGGTTTCATTCCGAACGTTTGACGCCCAAATAAAGTACAGGACATACGATAGGGCTTATTATTTCTGTGGACACCTCAGTAAGTAAGACAATGCTCAAGGTTGCTCATCTTACCTACCTGGAGACTCCCAAGAGCTAGATTTCTTATCACTGAAAGTACTAGTGAACTAAAGTCTAAAAAACAAAAAGCAACTCATCGTTGGAAGTAACGCTAATGCCCACCACACGATTTGAGGCAGCACCAATATTAACAAAAGAAGTGAGTGCCTATTTGAATTTATTACAGGTAACAATCTAAGTATTTTGAATATAGGCAATATGCCCATTTTTATAAATAGAATCAGGGAAGAGGTATTAGACATCACCCTAGCGACACAATTTATGAAACACTTAATCAAAAACTGGAATGTTTCAGCAGAAATATCCATGTCTGATCATCGTCAGATATATACAAACGAACTCAAGGCCAACCTAAGCAATAACAAAAATACGATAAACAACATTCATGACTTAGAAATTGCTGATGTTGCCTTAGGCACAACTATTATAAATGCCTACCATGGGGCCTGTCCGTTGAACAATAAGACCGGGAACAGAAGTGCACCGTGGTGGAATGAAAAATTAGACAACAAGACTAAAACCAACGGTGAATGGAACAATTATAAAAATGCCCTCTCCGCCTACAATAAAGAAATTAAAAAGGCAAAAAGAGAATCATGGAGATGTTTCTGCTCAGAAATTCAAAACTTAAGCAGTAGCGCTAAAATCCACAATGTCATCACGTACCTTATGCCCCACCTAATCAATATCTTAAGAGTTGGGATGGCGATGGGAATCATTCCCACTAGCTGGAAGAAAGCAATTGTCAAATAAATACCTAAAGGAGCAAATAAGCCTAAAGAACTTCCTAAATTCCATAAGCCCATAAATTTGACTTCATTTCTCCTAAAAACTATGAAGAAGATAGTGGAAAGACACATACGAGAAGAGTACTTATCTATAAGTCCACTCCATGCCAACCAGTATGTACCAACAAAAAAAATCCACCACACCTGCATTACTCAGTCTTACTAATAAAGTACACGAGACTGTAGACTGCAAAGAATTTGTGGTGGGCTCTAGAGTTGCATCGGGGCTCTCCGCACTTTACGTTCTTATTTAAAAGGAAGCAATGACTTTTATAGCCAAGCTACAGTTGACTAATAATCGATCAATAAGATTATTCGATAGCTCCCTTTTAGGTAAAAAAATGCAAAAAGAGAAAGGACTGAACATCATATCTGACATTTGTTCACCTAAATTACACTTCCACCAAAAGTTGTAAGTACTAATACCAGACAGAAATGAGTGGGAACGGAACATACCTCTATCGTTGGAGACTACCATCTGTGGTATACGGTTGACTCCAAAACGATGGAAAGAGTGTGAGCGGGAGTATACGGCGTTTAACCTAAAGAGGAAATACTTGATGAGTCAAGAAAACTCAGTTTTTCTGGCTAAAGTACACGCAATTGAACTGCGTATTATGATATATAAAGTGAATTCCCGTCACGGGGAAAAACATATATATTTTCTCTGATAGTAAATCAGTACTCCTAGCACTACGCTCACTTCGAGTAACTTAAAAACTAGTGTTGGAATGCCTTCTACTTCTCAAAGACCTAGCTGAAAATAACAGGGTTCACTTAATATAGATCCCAGCGCACAGCAGATTTGAGGGAAACGAAAAAGCAGATGAACTGGCCAGAAAAGTGGCGGCGTCATATTATATTGGGCCACAACCATTCTGCGGTCCTTCATGAAGCTTTTTCAAACTTAAAATTCATGAGTGGCTGGAGAGAGCAGCTCAGACTAATTGGGATAATACAATTGCCTGTAGACAAGCTAAAGAATCCATGCTGATTCGATCAAAAGCCAGAACTAGGGAGCTACTTATGATGAACAGAAGTGTCAACCGACTTGTCACAAGGTTTCTCACTGAGCACTGCGGAGTTAAAAATCATCTATCGAACTTAGA
>NC_051847.1:106138619-106195235 GCF_002237135.1 Teleopsis dalmanni | reverse complement strand
TAAATGTTGTAACGATGTTGTAAACGGTGTAGGATGTTGTGAAATGTTGTATGATGTCATAAACGCTGTCACGATGTTGTAAACGGTGTAGAATGTTGTGAAATGTCGTATGACGATTGCTTGCAGTGGTGCGCAAGTTGCTAACCTTGAAGTGAAAGAAATTCCAAATAGCTAATCTCTAGAAACTCTAATATCAATATAAAGCAATACCTTGGTCAGCAAAAGCCAGAAAAGGGTTCCTTCCTACTGTTACGCCTGGCCACGTCCGTCAGCAATTGCCAAACGCTCGTTGTCCACACGCCTTCTGACAGTGTTGGTGACTCGTCGCCCATTCCTCCATCAGCTATGGCCAAATGGAAGTCTGGATGACTAGTTAAATTACCCTACGCCAGCAAAAGCCAAGCAGAAGGTAACTCAACTGATTAAATTACCCTACGCCAGCATAAGCCAAGCAGAAGGTAATTCAACCATTATCACTTCACCCAAACTAGTTCATCCATTCACATGGTGATCGTCAGCAATGGCCAAACGAATCAACATATGCCTGGACCAACTAGTCCGAGCTCCCACTATCATCCCTAATAAAATAGTTCTTACCTGTAACAGGAGAAATTCCAAATAGAACGATTTGGCAATTTCGCTGCCCTTTTATTTGAAATTCCCTCCATTACAGGCAAAAACAAAAATTATCTTCAAGTAAACAAGGTCCCGTAAATTTGTCAAAACAAATTTCTTATTGTTGTACGCATTGCAATCAAATTCAATAAAATAACTGCATCATATAAAAAATGCGTGCACGATATTTTCTTAAATTTGTTTATGCAGACAAACAAGTGAAATAGTTACAACAAATTTAACTAACTTTTATTAGCGGCAAAAAAATTAATCAAAACATATTTTACTTTACAGGGTCATTCGTTTATACAAAATGTTTGTCTCTAATATGAAATTTACAGGGTCATTTGTTTATAATAAAAATGGATGTTACTGTAGGAAAATTTTATTGAATTTAGAAACATGTTTTTACTAAGTGAATTTAAAACTCATATTTGACTATTCATTTGATTTGTGGGGTTAAATTTTAGAATAAAATTTGGGCCTTACACTCCCTCCCTACTTCCCCGAAGGTAAAAGCGCGACCACTACTTTTCCTGACTTCCTCATGGTAATTTGATAGACCCGGTCTTTGTGTTTAGTTAGAAAATTCTGTTTGCCTCTTTTGTTGAAAATCACTACTCTCTGTTGTATCTCAGTGCTAACAGCTGCCGGTATCTCTTCGGGTTGCAGGTATTGTTTCACGGCCGGTTCGAAAGTTGGGGTTGGTTTATCGTTATACACCTGCGCTAGGATTTTCTTGGCTGTGGGTGGTGTTGGTGGACAGCCAGTCAGTACCACTTGTGAGTGCAGCTTTGTTGGTGTTAAAGCTCTTATTGATGACTCCTCAGCCTCTGTTGGTTCTTCAAAATGCTGCTTTACCGGGGACTTGGCTATTGATGATGTTGACGGATAGGTAGCTAGCTTTCCTGGTGGACTAAACGTCATTGGCATCATTACTTCGACCACTGGTTTAAACGATTCTTGCTTCCGTTCTAAACGGCACTGCTGCTGTTGCTGGAGAAGTGCTTCAAGGCTTGGCCGCATGGGTATTGTTGTGGGGCGCACCGGTTTTGCTGACTTTTTTGGCCTCCAGGTCTTCGGTCGGATTGAGGGCGGCTTTACTCCTTGTTGCCTAGGAATTGATTGTAGTTTTGGCGCCACTTCGGATTGTGTGACTGATTGTTTACTGTTTGTTGCCATCGGTTCACTTCCTAGCGGTAATGGCCACTCCTCTTCAGAATCGCTGCCAAAAAGTTCACGGCAAAGCTCGACCCATTTTTCTTTAGCGCCTAACTCTGGTTCAGTGTTCGACATTGCGGTACTATCCCCTACCTTGTCCTTGACATTAGCTCGTTCAAATCGTTGGCTTCGCATTTTTTTTTTTTTGTTTATTGGATTTATGAGTCTTGGTGTAGTTGCTGTAATGGAAATGAAAGAAACACCATATTAATCACCCCTATGTCTTACCGCTTGTACTTATTAGGGCGTGAGAGTAAGAGCGTATCGCTGTTGTGTTTTCATTTGGCAAAGCAGGTAGGCTTTTGTTCCCCTCCCCACTCGCTTTTGATGTATGGCTTGATCTCACTGACGTGTGCTGTTCTGGTGCCTTTCCGGTCCTTACTTGTAAGTATTACAATCACAGGAGACTTGAATGCTTTCACGTTGTAAGGTCCACTAAACTTAGGTGACAGTTTAGCTGCCACATGGTCAGTTGCTTTAGAGAGGATATGTTGCTTCATTAGAACGCTGTCTCCCACGGCTGGTTTCCAATTCCGGCGTCGAAGATTGTAGTGTTTGGCTTGCTCCGCGGCTGCGCAACGAGTATTTTGCTTGACTAGAGTTATTACATCCTGTAACTTTGTTGCTTTATCGCTCAGGTCTTGTTTAAGGTTTCCATTTCCGGGTGTCACTTTATCGTACATATTGTTGGGCAGTCTTGGTTCGCGTCCGTGATTTAAATAAGCTGGCGTGAATCCGGTTGTTTCTGAAACCGTTGAATTAATGGCTAGGGTTATTTCTGGTAAGTACTCGTCCCAGTTACGTTGGTCCCCTTCGGTGAGTTGGCTAACTAGGGTTTTAATCGTGCGATTGGCTCTCTCGGTTGGGTTCTCCTGTGGCGTGTACGGTGCGGTAAACTGCTGTTTGACTCCTAACTGTGTGAAGAATTTCCGTGCTGCATGACTGGTGAATTGGGTCCCATTATCCGTAATGAATATCTTCGGTATTCCAAACCTAGCCATTATTCGTTCTCGGAATGCCTTTTGGACGGAGGTTGTAGTAGCGCTGCGCAAAGGTATAAGCTCCACCCACTTTGTAAATTTATCAATGAAAACCAGTAGTGTATTATTGCCTCGTTTGGACCTGGGTAATGGTCCCACAAAATCTGCACACACCATGGCCCAAGGTTCTTCAGCGAGCTGAGTAAGCATATGTCCGGCAGCGGCTTGTTGACTGGATTTGAACCTTTGACAAGAATCGCAACTCAGAACATATTTACGAACATCTCTTAACATTCCAGGCCAGTAGTAGTTGTTAGCTATTCGTTGCCTTGTTTTGCGAATTCCGAAATGACCCGCCGTCGGTTCATCATGGTTTTCACGAAGGACCTGTTGTCTCAAGTGTAAGGGAATGCAGAGCTTCCATGGTTTTATGTCATCGTCTTGGGCGTAATTCGGAATGTGTCGGTATAGGTTCTGGTTCTCGATGATATAATCCGGATATTTCTGTGGATTCTGCTTAACCGCTTCTTTCCGTTGGATTACCCAATCCTGTTTCGTCGTTGTCATCGTTGTTCGTGCCATTAAGATCTTGTCCTCTGGTTGCCTTGATAGCGCATCAGCCACCACATTATATTTACCTCTGCGATATTCTATCGTGAAGTTGAACTGCTGTAACTCAAGCGCCCATCTTGCTATGCGTCCCGTAGGGTTGTCAATAGAATTTAACCACTTTAGAGATAAATGATCAGTGATGACAGTGAATTTGTACCCCTCCAGATACGGTCGCATTTTACGAATGCCCCAGACAATTGCTAAGCATTCCTTTTCGGTAGGCGAATAGTTTTTTTCTGCGTTGTTCAGCCGTCGACTTGCGTAGGCTATCACTGCTTCTTTTCCCTCCTGCTGCTGCGTCAATATGGCACCGAGTCCATAGTCACTAGCGTCAGTCTGCAAACAGAAAGGTTTAGAGAAGTCGGGGCATTGCAGGATAGGAGCCTCAGTTAACCTCTTCTTTAGTTCCTCAAATGCATTCTGTTGCTCTTCCTGCCATCTCCAATGTTTTCCTTTTCGTAACAATGACGTAAGAGGGTGTACTACTGTTGAAAAATCCTTTACAAAGCGTCGGTACCAAGAAGTCATTCCCAGAAAGCGTCGCAGTTCCTTCAGAGTCTTCGGTGGTTCCAATTGTTGTACTGCGGAAATTTTATCTGGATCTGTGTGTATTCCTTCTTGACTGACCACGTGCCCTAGGTATTTCATCGTGGTTTTAAAAAATTCACATTTCTCCGGATTTATCTTCAGTTGGGCTTGACGTAATTTTTTTAAAACCGTTTGTAGATGTGTCATATGTTCCTCCTTACTACGGCTCACAACAATTATATCATCCAGGTAGGCGAAAGCGAATGGTTCCATTTCAGGCCCAATTACCGAGTCTAAGGCGCGTTGGAAAGTTGCTGGGGCAGAGTGTAATCCGAAAGGCATAACCGTCCATTGGAATAAGCCACGTCCTGGTACCGTAAAAGCAGTAAACTTCTTGCTATCCGGATGCATTGGTATTTGCCAGTATCCGTTTTTGAGGTCCAGGCTGCTTATTACTTTAGCTTCTCTAAGATGATCCAGAATGTGACTAATCCGTGGTAATGGGTATGCGTCCGGGATAGATTTTGCGTTTAACTGTCTATAGTCGACACATAACCTCCACTTACCGGTTTTCTTCTTAACCAATACGATTGGTGCACTGTATGGACTACTGGAGGGTTCAATGCACCCCGTTCGGAGAAGCTCATCGATTTCTTCGTTTATAATCGCCTGCATAGCTGGGTTTCTTGGGTAGTAACGCTGTTTTACTGGGTGGTCATCCTTCATGGTTATAATGTGATAAGCCACGTTGCTCTTGCCTGTTATATCGTTAAACTGTTCCAGCTCCACTTCTAGAAATTCTTTGATAGCTGTACCTTTGGATGAATGCTCTCTTGCGATTGGATCCGGAGCGGTGTAGTCACATGACTGCTGTTGATCTTCGACGGTTATGGGTGGTAGTGGTCCTTGTTGCTGCTGCGGTTGCTGTTGTTGATTCACTCGTTGCTGTTGGTTAACGCGTTGCTGTTGTTCCTTTTGATTAAGTTGCTGCTGTTGCTGTTGAGTAACCTGCTGTTGTTGTTGATTAACGCGCTGCTGTTGCTGTTGGATAATGTACTCCTGTCGTTGTTTAAATTGCATCTTGGGAGTGACATCGTTGGGTATCTCAGTTGTGTGTAGCAAAGTTGTGTAACGCTGCTGTTGTGCAGGAAGATCAACTGTGACTGATGAATTTGCGATCCGCAGAGTCGTCTGTGCCTGCGCGAGGAAATCCATACCCAGAATCACGTTGTCAATTGATCTTTCCATGATGAGAAAAGATAGATCGAAAGACCTATCACCGAAGGTAACCTGGCTGTCTAATACGTATGAAATGTGCTGCGTCGTACCATCAGCTAGTAAGATGACCATACTCGTAGGTGTGACTCTCCCAAAACTGTGTTGATCCCTTAGGAGACTTCCAGCGATGATACTTCTAGATGCACCAGTGTCGATAGTGGCCGTTACTGCCGTTGTTCCAATGGTAACCGCCGCCGATATCGTGTGCTGGTTGTATGATAGACTGTTTATTGGGGAACTTGTACTGCATGGGAGACTGCCTGTCCCCTCGTTCGGACAGTCTCTTGTTGGTTTCCCTGTTTGCTTACGTTACGATTTTGTTTACAGCATTCCTTAGTCCTTACTCCTCGTGTGCCACAAACCCAGCAGAATAGTACTTGCGGCCTTCTACACGTATATGCAAAGTGTCCTGGTTCACTACACCTTTTGCATGCGAGGTGGACGTTGATTCTCTCTGTGTGTTGTGATATTTTGTGTTCATGAGGTCCCCTTGCGTTCCGTACGACACCCATTCGCTCTTTGTGGATCATTTGTTGGAGGTTTTCAAATTCTTCGGCAAGTTGAATCAGTTCGGACAATGTGGAAAATTCACGTCGCTTGATATGCAGTTGGTAATCTGGCAGACTATTTCTATATATTCGTTCCAATTGCCTCCCAGATGGGTAACTAGCCTGCCGCATGAGCTCCTGTAGACCTAGTACGTACTTCTTAAAACCCTCCTGTGGTATTTGTTTCCGGCAGCGTATGTCATCTTCTAATTTCTCTAAATAATGAATAGGAAGAAAGAATTGCAAAAAGTCTTCCTTGAAAGACGTCCAACATAACCACCTTCGGTTGTTATTCCGATACCATACTAACGCCTGACCTGTTAATAACTCGGGCATTGCTTTGGGTAACACATCTAAGGGAATCTGGTACGCCTCTGCCAACTCTTCAAGTCTCTCAACAAACTCCATAATATTGGATAGACCATCGTTGTGTACTACCCACTTACGTACCTGATCCATGACTTTGGCAATGCTTTCAAAACTCTTTACAGGGGTGGTGTTATTGTCTTCTTCACAAGGTGTAACGATTGTTGCCGTTGTTGGTTTTGGGGAAACATTGCGTCCGTATTTTTTCTCCATTTCGTTGAATAGTTTCACCAACTCCTCCGGATGGTTTTCGTCTGTTGCGATATCCCTTAAACGTTTGCGGAGTTCATCGACTGTCCCCGTAGCATCTTCTTCCAGTTTCTCCAGTATTGGTACTAGATCCTCTTTACGTGCAAACCTTATCCAACTTGTTTTTAGCATGTCTGTTGTTCTGTGCGTTTTGTTTTTTTTTTTTTCCGTATCGTTGAATGTTACTTACGAATTTTAATCACAATACAGGTATCTTTGGCTCCTTTGATTTTACACGGTCCCTGCTCGGGCGCCACTTGTAACGACCTTTTCCCGGCCCTATCTATAGCTGGGGTATACTCAGCGAGTATACCAGGGTTCGTTATAAGAAAATTTATCTAAGTAAAATAATAGAGACACTTCTGTTTAAAGTAGCGTTTATTATTTAACAAAAAATAAGAAAATATAATCAATTTGTGGAAAGCGATGTTGAAAATGTTGCTAATGATGTAGAATGTTGTAATGATGTTGTAGACGGTGTAGCATGTTGTAAAATGTTGTATGGTGTTATAAATGTTGTAACGATGTTGTAAACGGTGTAGAATGTTGTGAAATGTCGTATGACGATTGCTTGCAGTGGTGCGCAAGTTGCTAACCTGTAACAGGAGAAATTCCGAATAGCTAATCTCTAGAAACTCTAATATCAATATAAAGCAATACCTTTGTCAGCAAAAGCCAGACAAGGGTTCCTTCCTACTGTTCCGCCTGGCCACGTCCGTCAGCAATTGCCAAACGCTCGTTGTCCACACGCCTTCTTACAGTGTTGGTGACTCGTCGCCCATTCCTCCATCAGCTATGGCCAAATGGAAGTCTGGATGACTAGTTAAATTACCCTACGCCAGCAAAAGCCAAGCATCAGGTAACTCAACTGGTTAAACTACCCTACGCCAGCATAAGCCAAGCAGAAGGTAATTCAACCACCGTCACTTCGCCCAATCCAGTCCATCCATTCACATGGTGATCGTCAGCAATGGCCAAACGAATCAACATGTGCCTGGACCAACTAGTCCGAGCTCCCACTATCGTCCCTAACAAAATAGTTCTTACCTGTAACAGGAGAAATTCCGAATAGAACGATTTGGCAATTTCGCTGCCCTTTTATTTGAAATTCCCTCCATTACAGGCAAAAACAAAAATTATCTTCAAGTAAACAAGGTCCCGTAAATTTGTCAAAACAAATTTCTTATTGTTGTACGCATTGCAATCAAATTCAATAAAATAACTGCATCATATAAAAAATGCGTGCACGATATTTTCTTAAATTTGTTTATGCAGACAAACAAGTGAAATAGTTACAACAAATTTAACTAACTTTTATTAGCGGCAAAAAATTAATCAAAACATATTTTACTTTACAGGGTCATTCGTTTATACAAAATGTTTGTCTCTAATATGAAATTTACAGGGTCATTTGTTTATAATAAAAATGGATGTTACTGTAGGAAAATTTTATTGAATTTAGAAACATGTTTTTACTAAGTGAATTTAAAACTCATATTTGACTATTCATTTGATTTGTGGGGTTAAATTTTAGAATAAAATTTGGGCCTTACAGTGGCAAACCCACGAAAGAGGAACAACTGGTCCGACAAAAAAAGAACGTAACCTTTGACTTTTGATGCCCACTTAGCAATCAGCAAGCCAGACCACCAGTTCAGCTATAAGGGGGAGTACTGTAGCGAATCCGTCACACGCAGACCATCACACAGACCAGCGCCATATAGTGCGCTAGTTTGTTTCAACGACGCGCCATGTGTTAACAACCACCGTTTGTAAAGAACCAACAACATATTTTATTTTAATTTATTTTTCATTATCGTGTAAATAATTGACATTAAGTTTGTAAATAATTCATTAGTAGTAAGAAATAAACATTGTGTGGCAAACTAGCCACATACATATATATATTACATGTGTATATATACACACAGTAGAAAAAGTCTGCGGTCACCCACAAAATTTTTCTTGAATTCCACACAACTTTTTTAATTTTTACTAAAATTGATTTTTATTTTCTGATTTATTTTAACCAAAGTAACAACAACAAAAGTTCAATAAAATGTGCAAAAGCAATTATTTTGAAGCAGAAAAAATCTGCCATCACTTCTTAATATATAGATTTACCGTTAATTTTAATTCTCTTGCAAGCATTAGTGTTAGTGAGCAACAAATAACTGTTAAATTTTGGAAAGATGATGTAAGCCAACGAAAAATTGCTGAAGATATTGGTCGTCAATATTCATCTGTGCAGAGAGTTATTAATAACTTCCACGGACAGGTAATTACGTTTCTAAATTTAGCACTGGCCGTCCCTCAATTCTGTCAAATAGAGAAAGACGCAGCATAATCAACCAGGTGAAAGTAAATCCAAGAGTAACAGCCTTCAAACTAGCTGAGCAGATTGCCGGAATACTTGAAAACAAAATATGTCCTGATACTGTGCGCAAAAATTTGAAGAAATGCATGTATTATACCCTGATTGCAGGAAAGAAGTCATACATATCAAGATATAATAGAATAAAATGATTAAGCTTTGCAAGAAAGCATATAAATAAACCTATAAAGTTCTGGAAATGAGTCATTTTCTCCAATGCGAGTTAATTTTACATTTTTGACATCAAAGTTAGAAAACTTGCATAGAGAAAATTATGCACAGCCTATGATAAACTGTAACCAGTAAAACGTGGTGGTGAAGGCGTAATGATTTAGTGGTGTATAGCAAGTAATGGTGCTGTCAGACTTAAATTTGTACAAGATACAATGGAGAAATATGGGTATCTAAATATGCTAAAAACAATATGCTAATTTGAAAGAAAATGCCAGAATGTTAGGATTCGAGGCAACCTTTTTGTTTCAGCAAGACAACGACTCTAAGCATACAGCACCCATCGTACGGATTTGGATGCTGTACTATGCTCTTACGCAACTTCAAACACTACCAGAACCACCAGACCTTAGTCCTATAGAAAATCTGTGAGTTTATTTCGAAAATAAGATTCGCCAGCATATGTTTTCCAGCAAGAATATAGTAAGAAACGTCATCAAGGATGAATGGCTAAAAATAACACAGGCTACTGCAAAGCTGGTTGAATCCATGCAAAGACGCTTAAAAGAGGTTATTAAGAGCAGAGGTTATCCCATAGGTTGTTAAATATAATATATCTGTGAATTTTAATTGTTTTATTTTAAATATTAAGAAGTGAAAGCAGACTTTTTTTGCTTTTAAAATTGTTTAAACTGTATAAAATTTAAAATGTGTATTATATCAAACAACATTGTATAATATTGACCCATAAACAGAATAATAATTTCTCAAAAGCCAAAATTTAACCAAAACTTTAAAATGGTCTTTTATTATTTAGTTATTTTAAATATGTAATGCACGCACATTCATAATGAATTTGTATATACAGTCAGAGTCATAAGTCTACAAGCAGACACTACAAAAATTTTTGTTTGAAAATATTTTCCAAAAAAATAAATTTATTGGAAACATATTTTATTGTTTTTTTATAACATTCAATGCACAATGTTTTTGCCAAATTTCGTTGCATTTCTGCAAAAAACAGCCGAGATAACGGTACTTTTATCATAAAGAGTAGCAAAACAAGCGATCAAAAGATTGGTATTCACCTCTTGTGAAATTTTTAACAAATGTCCAGCCATAATTTTTTGAAACATTTTAAAATATTTTTTTTTTAAATATTTTATCATTTATAATCATTCAGTATATGCAAAAATATTAATAGAAAAGTTTTATCTTGTTTAGCATCTAGGAATTCTTCATTTATTAATATTACGTGTTTTCACGTTTTTTCATTTCAAAAAATTTTAATAACATATACAGTGAGAATTAATTTAACGATCGATTTCACCAAACACAACATCCAATGTGCCAATTATAGCGACTATATCAGCCAACATATGTTGTTTTCCAATTTTATTAAGCGCTGCTAAATGTGCGAAACCGGGAGCCTTAATTTTACATCGATAAGGTCTACTACTACCGTCTGATACCAAATAAACTCCGAATTCCCCTTTTGGTGCCTCAATTGCAGTATATGTTACACCTGGAGGTACTTGGTAACCTTGTGTAAATAATTTAAAGTGATGAATTAAGGCTTCCATTGACGTTTTCATTTCAGTCCGACAAGGTGGCACAACTTTCGCATCATCAGTTTTTATTTCACCAGCTGGCATTTGGTTTAGGCATTGCTCAATAATCCGTAAAGACTGTCGCATTTCTTCTATTCGGCAAAGATATCGGTCATAGCAATCACCCTTTGTACCAATTGGAACGTCAAATTCAACCAAATCATACGCGTCATATGGTTGCTGCTTACGTAAGTCCCATTTTATCCCTGATCCGCGTAGCATTACACCACTAAAACCATAATTAAGTGCCTCTTCAGCTGATACAATACCAATATCCATTGTTCGTTGAACCCATATTCGATTTGTAGTTAATACATCTTCCACCTCATCTAGACGTTCGGCAAACTTAGCAGCAAATTCGTAAATATCGTCCATTAAGCCTAAAGGCATATCCTAATTTTACAAGCATGTTATTAATTTGTATACGAAGTTTTAAAGTTATTTACCAAAGAGACACCACCAGGACGTATATAAGCAGCATGCATCCGTGCTCCAGACACACGTTCATAGAATTCCATCAATTTTTCACGTTCTTCAAAAAGCCAGAAAAATGGTGTTAAAGCACCTACATCTAGAGCATGTGTTCCAATAGCCATTATGTGATTAAGAATACGTGTTACTTCAGCAAATAACGCTAAAACAATATATAATGAATTATTGAACCCATCTTTCATTTTAATTCTGAAAATTACATTACACAACTATTTTGTTGCTTTGTGAATTTATTATATTATCAAAGTAAAAAAATTTAATTTACAACTTACTTCTAATATATTTTGCACGTAGAGGAACTTCTATATTTAGCAATTTTTCCACTGCCATTGAGTAGCACTGTTCATTACACATCATTGAAACGTAATCCAATCTATCAAAATATGGCAGAGCTTGGGTGTAAGTTTTATATTCAATTAGTTTTTCAGTGCCCCTATGCAACAGTCCAATATGAGGATCGGCTCTCACAACAGTCTTTGTGACAAAATAATTAACACATTAAAAATAAGACAATATACTAACTAACCTCTCCATCGAGTTCCAAAACCAAACGCAGTACGCCATGAGCAGCTGGATGCTGAGGACCAAAATTTAAGGTCAGGTTACGTACTGATTTTTCCACCGGAATAATTTTATCTATTTGAAATTGCTTATCATTGCATATATCCGTATTAATAATAAAGACAATATTTACTATTCCATGGTGGCAACTTCCATAAGGAAGCATCTGTATCTGGGTACATTACGGGTCCGCTGAATTGCTTCATAAACTCCGGATCCGGATACCATTTTGAAGCTGCACGAAATTGACTACTCCTTACACATTAATATACAAAAAATGATTATATTGTTAAATACTGTGCATGACATTTATAATATTGTTACATAAGAATTTGACTATCAGTCCATATTCGGCTTTAACGAAAAATAAGGTTCATACCTAACATAATAAAATAATTATTACTCACTTTCCTGCAAGTCCAACTTGTCGACCAGCACATAACGGGATATTAGTTGTCAACGACCGCTGCACAAATTGTTTCACAAGAGCGACATACATTTTTTCTGATATCGCCTTTCATTAGACTAAGGAATATAAACAAAACTATTTAGTGACAAGTTAGCAACGTTGCTAGGAAACACAGGGATGTTAGTAACAAATAAGTAATTATTTTATTAAAATAAACTAAAAACCGTACATAATATTAATAGAATTTTAAGAAATCTATATTGGTTCTCAGAAATTAAAAATGTTATGAGTATTTTTTGAGTTACACAAAAAATAAATCCATATATTGATATATATGAATATTTTTGAAAAAGTTTATTTTAAGAAAAATCTAGAAATGGTACATATTTGCACGCACATGTACAAAGAATATCTTTACAAGAACGGAAACTCCGCCCACTTCGTGAGAGTGCATTTGAAATTGTTTTTGAAAACTTATTTTTTATAACATTTCGACACACGTATTAAATACATGTGATCTTACCACGATAACATCAAATTGCTCTCTTTTTAGGGTTGCAGTATAATAATTTGCTGCTACTTGCTAATCATATGTTAACTTTTTAGTAATATAAAAAACTTATGCTTCCTTATTTGGTTAATAATATCACATTACGTAAACAAAATATATATTGTAACAAATAATATATGATAAATAAATATATAAATTAATATATAATAATTTAAATCAATTAATTTAAATCAGCTTAGTTTACTTAATCATGTAATATATATTCAGTAAATTAATTTTTGTTGCTTTTTTCATATGAATTTTATAGTATTTCAATTTATAATGTTTGGCAACAAACTTTTGTAGAAGCAAATATTTTAATTAAATAAAAAGAACAGTTTTGAATATTTCTTATTTAGTGAGTTATATTTTCTTATATATTTTTTGAGCATGTAAAACATTATTTCAAAAACAATTTTGATATAATAGCATTAAATACCGTTTTGATGTGAAATTAATAACAAAGATTGAAGCTACTACCAATTCACTTTTTTATACGGCAGCACTTAAGTGATCCATGATAAATTGTGTTTCTCTCCGAAGACTTAATTTTTAAATTTAATGCCAAAAAATATGTTGATGAGGAAGGGTGTACGCGCATTCCCTTTAAATGTGTGGTACGTATTATTGCCTTGCATGCATTTCTAATTGATTAGTAACAATAAATCTGTTGATAAGGGAGGATGTGCGCGCATCCGCTCTAAATGTATGTGGTGAATAATATTTATTATTAATTTACGTACATTACTGTGTGATCAGTAGCGAAAAATCTATTGATAAGAGTGGGTGCATGCGCATTCATTGTCGGATTTATGAGTTTTTCTTATGAAGATATATTTTTATATAAAATTTAACAATTTTTAAATTTTAACATTGAAAAATTTTAATTTTATATTATGATTATAAAATATATTTATATATAAATACTAAAGTATTTAAAAATATTAGCTAAGTTTAATTAAAAGAAGTACAAGTTGTTTACATAATTTATTATTGTTATAAAATGAAATAGACTTGATTATTTACCAGAATTAATGCAAGATTTAAACGAGATATATGCTATACATTTTTAGTTCATCTGTTTGATGAATATTATAAATTTTTACATAATATAAAAATTAAAAACATATTTATTTTATTTGTGTTGATTATGTATAGAATATATGAATATTTTCTTCAGAATTTAAATGACCTTAAAAACATAAATTTATTTGGGATATGATTATTATCATGTAGCGCCTTATGTTTATGTTTTAAATATTTTTATCTCAATGTGAACATAAAATGCACACCTACTAATATTTTGAAAATAAATAGTAAAATACTTTCGCTAAACTGTTATATTAGAAATATGCATAGAACTTAAATGAAAATTTATTTTCTTTCATCATTATTGTGTGGAAATTTAAAAAAAGAACCATAACAAATTTTTTACATCCCTTGTATTTTCCTATTTCTACATTTAGTTTATTTAGCTATGTAGTTTATTCGACCAAAGTTCAAGATTTGGTATGCATTTTCCACACCACCCAAGAGGTATGCATAAAGGTGCGTTACCGAGTTTATGTGCCGGTTCCCCAAGAGGCATATCCACCATTATATATTGGTTATAATTTTTTACAGACTTTTACAAATACAAAATTAACAGAATAATAATTACAATACTTTTAAAAATTAATTGCAAATTTAAATATACATAAACTAAAAGCAAAAAAATTATTAAAATAAAAATTTAATTTATATGTAAAAGTCAACTGAATATCATGTGGAAAACTAAGCCTATGAATGCGTTACACGCAAGAGCTTTTGCCTATAGTCAGATGTATTCAGAACCCTATTAAAAAATTTTAACAGGAAATACATGCGTACCCTTATAAAAAGAGTTAAAATACTGTCTGTTTTGCAGTTTTGACAGCAAACATATGGACGTATATTTTTTAATTTTTGGTATAAAAATTGTGCTATACCTACTTTTTGGTAACTGCTATTAAAGTGTTTGCAAAATTTTAACTACTTTTTGTTAAATATTTGCGCAGTAAATTTTGTATGATTTGGCGCAACGAAATTTTATATTACTCTCAAAAAATCAAAACCAAAAAACAAAACCACACTCTTTCTTACAATCTTCATGGTAAACTTTTTGAAATATTCAGTTCTCAAAAGTACTCGAAGCATCGGAAAAAGGTGAAAAGGTGAAAAATTTCAATGATTTCAGCTGGTGTTAGTGCACTTTTCACTAACACTTTCAAGAGCTCTACGGCAAATTGTTGTTGTGCGAAAAAACAAATTTTAGTTCACAATGGAGTTGCCGTTCTTGTAAGGTATTCTTTGCACATGTATCTATAACGGAATTAATAGAGCTATTATTATCAATAGGCGTATTCTTTGGGCATGATCGCTCTAATAAAACACGTGGTGCTTAAAAATTAACATGCACAGCAAAAACGAAATACGTTAAATTAAGCTTACCTTCCTGAAAGTGCTTAACGAATAAGTCCCTTGCATTACAATGATGTTAAATCTTGAAACTGATCTATTGTGAACGATTTTTGAAAGATGGAAAACTGCAGTCAGGTGTTTAATATTTAAAACTGTTGCGACTGTTAATAACTAAATATATATATTTTAAGAACGTAATTTTTTTAATAATATTTGTGAAAATAACTGACAGTTTAGTAATTGCGAAAAGGTTAATTAATTATTAATTTATTTCTAATTTCTGTGTCCTGCGAATAAATACAAATACTAGGGGTATTCAGGTAACAGATTAGTTGCTTAGTAGATTAAAAAACTTCATATAAAAAATTAGCATTTTGATAAAAATCTGATGCGTGAATGACCTAAAATGCGCAATCTGATTATTTTGTTGTGTGCAAATGCTTGGCAGCACTCGTATCAATAGCAAAAGCGAAATATATGTTTACAGTGAAATACTCAAACATTCGTAAATTCTAATATCATTTAAATTTACATATAATATATCTTATCATATATATAATTATATTTTTTCCTTTTAAAAATTATAGTTTTACTGAATTTTATTTATTAAATTATGTTATTATTTTTTAATTTTCTTTTTGAGACACCTTATGCCCATAGCCCCGAACTTGGTATTGGCAGCACTAATAATCAAATTTTCTGAGAATCTACTAAGCAACTAATCAGTCGCCTGAATACCCCTACTGTTAAATACTGCAAATTTAGCAGTAACTAGTGATGTTATTTCTGAAATTTATTTTTATCTATTTCGAATTGCAGTTGGGTTTGAAAGAATAAATATGGTACTCGACTCTAATGAAGGAATTTTACAAGTGGATACACTGTCCGATCCAATTGGTTCATCTTTATCTTTTATACTGTCGCCAATGTCTGTTGCCGAGTCGTCACCATCTTCACCGCAACAACTGTCTTCATCACCACCGATTTCATCTGGAACCAGCTAAGTTGTAGGAGGTAGACGCATACATTCAACTCAAAACCACTACTACAGGCAGAAGCTGAAATTGAAAAAAGTTGCGTTGATGAAAAAGGCTCAACAAAGAAAACAATCTATGAACAGATTAGAGAAGCAGTGGCGGAAGGAACAGAAGATAGAAAAGCGATTGAAATATTTTATAGTCTATAAATAAGATATATTTTATTTACACCTATATTTATATATTTTATTTACACCTATATTTATATATTTTATTTATACTTAACATATAAAATATATAAGTTTACAAATTATATTAGGGGTATTCAGGCAACTGATTAGTTGCTTAGTTGATTCAAAAACTTCATATAAAAAAATTCAGCATTTTGATGTTAATCAGTTGCTTGAACGACCCAAAATGCGTAATCTGATTAGTTTGTTGTGTGTAAATGCCTTGGCAGCACTCGCATCAACAGCAAAAGCGAAACATACGTTAACAGCGAAAATTGTTTGCACACAATTCAAACAGCTGAGAGAGATAGCTAACAAATTTCTATACAAAAGTTCATTTTAAGTTATTATTACGACACTTGGGACTGGCAGCACTATTTATCAAATTTGTACTAATCTGAGAATCACCGAATTAGTTGTTTCTCTACTTAGTTTCATTTTTGTGTGCAAATTTTTGCTGTAATCAACTACTAAGCAACTAATCAGTTGCCTGAATACCCCTATTATACTCATGAAATAATTAAAAATATTTTGTCGTCTATATATTGATTGATTTATTTCATAATCTGTGAACAGATCCGATTCTCTTCATGTTCTTCTGTACTATTGTTTACGTCATGATTTTCATACAAATCATCCATATATACTCAAATATTGTGCAAAACGCATACACTGGCCACTATATTGGTGAACACACCCAAAAATAGTATTCTCCATGATGTGTTCACCTTTTGGTTGAAATATGCATGCATTCTATTACTCCAATTATCTCTGGTATGTTTTGTTTTCCCAAAATTTCTTTATTACATCTGTTGCAGCTGCTTCTCGCTGCCACTTAATGTATTCGTGGCTTACTTAAATTAGCAAAGCAGTTACACGCTGGTCGATGCCACTGATCCATATACTCTAAAAAGATTTGCCAACTGCCTCTAAGTCACTCTAATGCTTACGTGCGAAACATACATGTTCTCTTTCAGCTTACGCGAAATATTCCACTATGCACTTGATTCGGAAAATATTCAGATTGGGAAAACCTTACTAAAAATAGTTTTAAATAATTATTTAATTCATTTCAGTTCTCCGTATGCGCACATTTTATGTAATTCACCATTTCATACAATAACCTGAAATTGCGTGTGAAGTCCAAATCACTCATGTTTTCAATTGTTAACTCGAAGTAAACACATTTTTCATGGGTTTCCGGACCAGATTCTTCTGAAGAGCTGGAGCTATCAAATATTTTAAATATTTGGTCAATACGCTGCTCTCTTTGCATCCTTCTTATTTCACCAGTTTTCTCCGTTAGCATGGATAAAGCCAAAAAAAAGAATACTTTTATATAAATTAAAATATGTACATACAATATAAAATGCTTGCCAATAACTTTTTTATATCATTCATTTTATGTATGTATACAAATTTATATAAAAAACATTTTTATATAAATCAACTCAAATTTGTTTAAAATTATTTTCAGCTGTTTATTGGCTTAGGCAGTGATACCAAGTTATTCTTAACCACTAAAAGTTGTTTTATTTGAGCGATCATGTCAAAAGAATACACCCAATAAGTGAATTTTTCAATAGAAGAAGTTCTGGTTGCTTTAGAATAATTTGGTATTACTGCCTAAACAAGTAAACAAATTTGAGGTTGATAAATACATGGAAATGCAAAAATACCTGCAGATAATTTCATAAAAAATTTTTTTATATAAATATATTTAAAATGAATGACACAACAAAGTTATTCGTGAGCATTTTGTATTGTATTTGAATTCATATAAAAATATACATTTTGTTCCGTTTATCAATGATAACGGAAAAAATAATGAAAGATTGAGGATACAAAGATAACGGCGCATTGACCAAATATTTTAAATTCTTCTTAGCTCAAGCTCTTCAGAAAGCAATATCATATCGGCAATAAATTCGTTATACATACACATAGCAGAAAAAGTCTACGGATGTTTAGAAAATTTTTCCATTTCGCATGACTTATTTAATTTTTACTGAAATTAATTTTTGTTTTCTGATTTATTTTAAACAAAAAACAACAATAAAGTTCTAATATAAAAAATTAACGGTTATTCCTTAAAATAAAATTATACGCAATTGTTGGAGCAAAACAGAACATTAAACCTGACGGCTCTACGCTGTATATCTATTTTATACATTTCTTAAATTCGTTGCATTTGCAGAGAGCAAAACGACCGTTTTGAGCTTTGGTGTTTTACTGTTGTTTGTTTTCGATAAGTGGTACTTGGTTTCCGTTGAGGCAGTCACATTTTGTATAGCGTGAGATTCACTGTTTTCGAGCAAATTATACAGTTTTCGTTCATAAACGTTATTACCTTCGTTATAATTAAATATTGTGAATTTAAATTACAATTTACATAATAAATATAAATGCATTTTGGAAATAAACTGTGAATTTGGTTTTCTTTTTTTTTATTATTTCAACATAAACATTGGCGACCGTGACAGGACACGTGTCCTAGCAGTGAAATGAACACCGATAGTAATGATAATAATCCAGCCAGCAATGTGATCAATAATGCAACTAATACGGCTAGTAATGTAATCAACAATAACAATCCTACTCTTAACTTAAGTAATTTAAAGCAGCAACGATCAACGGTGAAAAGGAATATAACCTCCATCCGATCTAAGATAGAAAAGGATAAAGACGAAGTGAATCCAACGATTCTCGAATGTCAAATTCTAGAATCTCATTTCAAGCACTTGTGCCGTATCTAGTCACAAATCGAACAATTAAATCCAGAAGACAATGCCAGAAGTGACTTTGAAGAGTTATTTGTTGTTTCAAAAGCTAAAATACTTAATTTGCTTCGAAGTAATACTTCACTTGAAAACAGTGTTATGAATACAACATCCAACAATTCTCGTCACAATTCTCCCATCACCATGTCAACGTCACCAACAATTCTTGTTTACCATGTTTAAAATTACCAAAATTTGACGCAAAATACGCCAACTACAATGGATTCATTGCAGTATTAAAGCTTTTGGTGCACGATGACCCAACCTTATCTGATGTCGATAAATTCAATTATTTATTATCATATCATACAGGTCCTGCACTTGCAGTTATCGAGGCTTTTGAAATTACAGCAGAAAATTATTCAAGGGCTATGGCACGGTTGAAAGAACGTTTTGAGAATAAGGTATTAATATTTTCAAATTACATCACTAAACTCTTTAATGTTCCAGGAATGACTAAAGCTGATCCAGCTTCTCTACATAAATTAATTGATACAGTTGCAGCACTAAGATCATCATTGCTTTCATTGGGCTCAGAAGTAGAAGTTATGAATGCTATTATAATTTATATAGTTCTAAGAAACTTGATGTGGAAACAAAATTGGCACATGACGAAAAGCAAGAATTTGAAAAAATACCTTCTTGGGATGAATGTTATAAGATGTAAAGTCGGCGTTGGCAATTTCTTGAAGGACGAGCTACGTCCATTACTACTTCCGAAAATAAATTACAAAACAATTTTAATATCGTACCAAGAAGAGTATCACAAACGCATCTTAGTGTCAAATCTGGTTGTGAATTTTGCAAGGCAGCTGACCATTTCTTAGGAAAAAGCCCCTCGTTTTTAGCAACGCCAGTTTCTCAGCATTTTAACCTTGTTAAGTAAGCAGGCTGCTGCGTAAATTGTTTGACGAAAGGGCACTCCGTTACAAAATGTAAATCCGAATCACGTTGCAGAATTTGTCGTTCATCACACCATACTCATTTACACAAATTTATAAATACTTCGACTAGTTCATCAATTAGTTGTCCAAGTTTTGCAATTCAAGACCAAAGACAGCTACAACAATCTAATAGCGCTGTAACATCATTACTAATTCAGTCTTCAAAAAGAGCAATTATTCCTACTGTTCTTGTATTTGCTATTCCTACTTTTTAATTATTTGCTAAGTCTGCACATGTCAGCTTGTGTATAACGATATCTGCAGACTTCTCATAATTTAAAAATTTTGGTGAGCGTCGGACTGTTGTATTTTTCTGCGGAAATGAAGTTATGTCTCCACAACTGACCACCCAAAAATAATACACCATTCTAATTTTTAACTCAACGACTTTATTTTATTTAAAATATTTGTATTGCTGCTGTACCACTTCAGTTGTGGTTGCTTCGTTGCTGCTGAAGGTGCTGCTAGTGTTGACGTTGCAACTGCTACGGTTGTTGAAGCAGCTGCTGTTGTTGATGTTTCCCTGTTACGGTTGCTGAAGTTACTGCTGTTGTTGATGTTGCTCTGAAATTGTTGTTTTGTTAAAATTACTGACTGAATATGCTGGTGGATGTTGCTGAAGTAATTTTATTAAAACTATTCACATGATTTTAGCAACAAAACCCGAAAAAACAACTGCCACTTGGATACTTTAACGGTCAAACAAAACTTCTCAAGAACAAGTCTCAGAACAACCACATCGCAAATCTCTACTCAAAAACCAACTGCCCTGTTCTGAACTTTCCACCCATGTCTTCACCTTTGGAAACCAGTGAAACATTGATCATGTGCGTATTGCATAATCGGAAAATTCCATTAATTTCTGCTGTTCCGCAAAAAATAAAAGGTTAAATATTGACCTAGTTACCTAGTTGTTAACTGCCGATATTTCGAAACACACAATTCTGCATAAAGAATGTTATTGATATTATTGACTGATTGAACTCAATAATATTTAAAAATGAAAACGTTTCCGCGTTGTATGTAGAAATTGTTAAAAATGAAAATAGGTCATATTGACAATTTGCATTACATACCAAGAAAAATGTTTATAAAAAATTGTTAATTAAAACTCTAAGGTATCTAGGTAGTTAAACTAGATATACAACAGGACGAGCAAAGATCGCGGAAAAAAATTGAAAAATAATTGATAAAGTGTTGACATTTATTTTCTTTAAAAGAAGCAAATTTGAAAAAAGTGCTATAAACAATTATTAAAGTTTATATATTTTAAAAATTATTTTGTGCTAAAAACATTTTTAAGTAAATTTTTATATATAAAAATTATTTTGTGAATAAAAATATTAAAATAAAACATTTTAAAGAATTAAATTCAAAATAATTTTAGTTTTAATAATTAAAATAAGAAATTATGTTTAATTCTAAGAAATATGAAATCTTTATATAATGAAATAATGAAATAAATAACATGTTGCTATTATCATCATCTCAATTCGTTCAGCTTCGATTACTTTTGCACTCAGTACTTGCTTCGCTGTTGTTCTGAACGCTGTAGAAAATAAATCAAAATGGAGCATGCATACTTTATTTCAAAGTGTATAGCAAAGCGCATACCTGAATTTCATACTTGGAGTGCAGATATGTAGCATCGTCTATATCATGCTTAAGAAGCACAAAAGGGTTCATACTCTTTAAGTGACATTTTGCTTCAACTAAACAAACATTTTAATTTTATAATTTATAAAATTTATTTATTATTCATATTTCATTTTTAAAATAGTAATATTGTTTTGTATACATTAATTTAATTTAAAATTGTATTTTTATAAATTTGTATTTTTCCTGAATAAAATATTTTGGTGGTTAGGCTTATCGGGGAACTGAACACCCAAGTCTGGGTAACGCACCAGCAAGCATGCTTCTTAGGTGGTGCGGAAAATGCTCATATATTCTAAATATCTTCTGACACTACGGACTTCATGCGATGAAAGTGATTTTCATTCTTCCCAATGTTTTTATTAACTACTTAAGAATTGCTTGAATTTCATTGAAAGAATTACTTAAATCTACAAAAAATATGTACTAGTAAAGAGTATATAAATTTTTATGATTTTCTACATTGAAAAAATTTGTTGTGCAAGCAAAAATTGTATTTTTATATAAAAACATTTTTTAATGTGAAAACATTATATAATTATTTAATTTAAATAATTAATTTAAAACAGAACATTAAAACAATGTAACTTAAAATTCGAAATATATGTATACGTTCTAATTTCTCTATTAGATGCTAACTTTTCCTGTAAATGTATTTTTTAAGCAGTATGTATATAAATACATTTATGTGCAACATCATAAAAAAATACTATTAATTTAACAAATGCTATACAATTTTTACAATCCGTCAAAACACTTTCATGACTAATTATATATACTTACATACATATATAGAGAATTATAAGTTTTGACATTGAAGGAGCACTCCATATCAATAGTGTCACCCTATTCATTAATTGTTCATTCTTAACAATGTGTTGTAACAACGTTGTTATGTTTTGAGGAGTGAGTGAATTCGCAAGCGTCGTCGTAGTCAGTTCGTACTGTAAATATTATATTGAAGTAATAATTTAGTGACAATTTTACTGTAAATGTTGTATTGAAATAAAAATGTAATGACAATTTTTCAGAAGTAGGATAATAAAATCCAAAATTAAAAATGCCGAACTTTCGCGACATAAATATTGACACGCTTAGAGAAAAGTGCCGAAAACTAGCCTTGTCGACCGTCGGTAGTAAGACAGAGCTAATAAAAAGGATCGTAAACGCGGAACTCAGTACTGAAAATCAAACGGCGACATTGGATAGTTCGAATGGTGTATTTTATGGGTGCGACAGCTGTATGACTCAGGATTGCTCATCATCACCAATTCCGGAAGGTTCTGTGCATGTTCCGACTAACATGTGCAGCCGACAACCTTCGGGTGATGCCGTAACGAGCACTGCTCTGCCGATTACTAATAATGCATACACGCATACACCAATGGTAACGACTCCACCGTTTGTGTATTTTACACCGCATGCAGCAATACCAAATAGTTCAATACCAATTTGTTCGTCAATTTCACAAAATGCAACGATGTCAATCGCAAATTCACGAACGCCGACATGTTCATTTGCGCCGCAGCTTGTAACAACAAATTCGATATCTACGCATCAACGAAATATAGATAAAAATTATTCAAATACGCACGTTTCGTCAGCAACTCTAATACCCAAATTGGCATATTCAAACGCTTCATTTCCACCGCAACAATATTTGTATCAACATAATGTTCGCGATATAATTGAAATTCTACCGGAGTTTAACCCACTTGATAAAGAACGCTTAACAGCGCAGCAATTTGTAAACCGTATAAATATGTTAAAAAGCGCATACCAATGGGATGATCGTTTGTTGTTGTACAGTGTACAATCGAAATTGAAAGGACCAGCAAAGATGTGGAACGATAGTCTACCATGTGTTTTTTCTAATTGGATGGAATTTTGTAATCAGATAGTGTTTGATTTTCCATCTACGGACACCGATGCTGACGTACACATGAAGTTAATGAATTGTTCCAGAATGACGCATGAAAGTCACGAAGAATTTTACTATCGAGTGTTGGCAATAGGTCGTAGAGGTTTTATGCAAGAGAATTCAATTAATCAATATATTCTCAAAGGACTAAACGACTATGGAATGCAGCAGTCGCTGGCCAGCAATTTGTATGTGACATCAAATGATCTTCTAGTTGCAATACGAAGGCATTTAGCAAATGCGCCACTGCGAGTTCAACAGAGAGTGGATAAAAATATTGCTAGGCAACCGATTTTTAAACCTCCAACGTCAAATACAAAAGGCGAAAATGCACGGATAAGACGTTATAACTGCAACGAGGAAGGACACGTTTCTATAAATTGCAAACAACCACAAAAACGCTCACGATGTAAAAACTGCCAGAAAGTAGGTCACACCCAAGCAAATTGTAGATTTGGAAAAGAGCCGGTAAAGAAAATTAACAAGAATAAAATTTCTCCGTTATCTGGAATCATTAAAGAAGTACAACTAAATGGTGTGTTCTTAACAGCATTTATAGATCCAGGCAGTTCAGTGTCCTTAATTAGAAAAAGTTATGCTACAATGTTTCGTGGTGAAATACCGTATACAGGAAGTGCGTTGCAAGGGATGTTTGGCGGCGGTTATTAATGTACAACACAGTTAAATGTAACTTTACGGATAGACGCAATAGAATTTTCGGTATCTCTATTGATTATCGAGGACGAATTCATGAATGAGCCAATTTTGGTGGGTAACGACGTGCTGTGCCAACCAGGGGTACGATTTGTTATAGAAGATGGTTCCAGTAGAATAGAGAAAATTGAACTAACCAATTTGAGCGTTGATCCCAATATAAATCAAAATTCCAAAGATGAGTTAAATAAGTTGTTGGTAAGCTACGGTGACTGTTTTGCTTCCAAAATGTCAGACCTGGGTAAATATACCAAAAAGAAATTAACAATTCGCCTAAAGTCAGACGTGCCAGTTAGTAGACGACCATATCGACTCCCTTTTGCAAAACGTCAATGTGTAAAGGAAATTATAAACGAACTTCTTTCAAACAACATTATTCGTCGAAGTGAGTCATCCTTTGCGTCACCAATAGTCCTGGTGAAAAAAAAGAATGGAGAAGATCGCCTATGTGTGGACTACCGGGAGCTGAATAAAATCACAGTCAAAGAACCTTTTCCTATGCCGATCATGGAAGAGCTGTTTTCTTCGTTAGCTGGTAACCGATATTTTACCATGCTCGATCTCATGTCTGGTTATCATCAAATCGCCGTAGAAGAAGGCAGTAAGCAGTACACTGCGTTCATGACTTACGATGGCCACTTCGAGTATAATTACATGCCATTTGGTTTGGTAAACGCGCCAGCTGTTTTTCAGTCAGTAATGAACTCAGTGGTTAGCAAAATGCCAGCAGGTCAAATTATTACATATTTAGATGATGTTGTTATACCAAGCAAAACAAATATCAGAACGTTTACAGCGGTTACAAAAATTCTTGAATATTCTACGTGACGAGGGGCTAAAGCTGAAACTAACGAAATGTAGTTTTCTGTCAAAAGAAATTAATTTCCTTGGCCACCGAATAAATGAAAATGGAATATGTCCAGGCGAAAGAAACATATTTGCAATTAAAAATTTTGAACGACCGAAAAACGTTACGGAGGTGCGCCGATTTCTTGGTCTCACAGGTTTTTTTCGTAAGTTTGTGAAAAACTATTCGCTTATTTCGAAACCGCTCACAACGTTGCTGAAAAAGGATAATGTTGAATTCATATGGGACAAATCACAAGAAGAAGTATTTTGTAAACTAAAAGAACAGTTATGCTCCGAACCAACTCTTGCGATTTATGATCAGCGGAAAGAGCATGAAGTACACACTGATGCCGGCGCTATTGGTCTAGCTGGTATATTATTTCAACGATCTGACGACAACATTTTACAGCCTGTATGTTACTACAGTCGCCATTGTAACAGTTCGGAAGAAAAATACCATAGTTACGAACTAGAGGTGTTAGCTATCGTTGAGTCTCTGGAGCGTTTTCGATTTTATTTAGTGGGAAAGCATTTTAGAGTGGTAACCGACTGCTCAGCTATAACAATGCTAAAAACGTCCACTCCGTTAATTGCACGAGTTTCCAGATGGTGGCTGAAACTACAAGATTTTGATTTCGAGACTGTTCATCGCGCTGGGATACGTATGTCCCACGTGGATGCCCTTAGTAGGAATCCGTCTGAAACTGCCCGAGAACCTGAAACTGTTGCCGACAGAATTTTACGTATAGAAATTTCAACAGACGATTGGTTAGCCGCTATGCAGATTCAAGATCCGAAATTGAAAGCGATCATTGCTATACTTCAACGTAAACTCGAGTCCAGTCAGAGGAAGCAAATCGAAAATGATTACATAGTCAAAAATTTCCGATTATATCGAAAACTAAACCATCAAGAACTATGGGTCGTACCGAAGGGAGTACGTTGGAAAATAGTAAACTCTTGCCAAGATAAAGCAGGTCATTTTTCAGTCGACAAAACTATTAACCGTATTAAGAAGACTTATTGGTTTCCTAGAATGCGAACGTTTGTTAAAGGCTATATTGCTAATTGTGTCGAATGCTGTTTTAATCGAAAATCAGGTGGACGAAGTGAAGGTGAATTACATATTGACGAATTGGAGCCGTTAATGCCGTTCCGTATTTTGCATGCCGATCATCTTGGTCCATTTATAAGAAGCAAAAAAGGAAATACGCATATTTTAGTGTTAGTGGACAGATTCACCAAATACGTGATCATTAAAGCTGTGCGTAACACGAAAACACAGCCCATAATCAACGCATTAAATGAACTTAGCAGTATCTTCGGCTTGCCAGCGAAAATTATCACCGATAGAGGAACGTCATTTACGTCTAAAGTTTTTTTTGACTACTGTAAGCTGAATGAAATTAAACACGTTAAGACAGCCGTTCGTACTCCGAGAGCTAATGGACAGGTGGAAAGGTTAAATCAATCCATTCTATCTTTCTTAAGGACAGCCAAATCCGATGACAAAAATTGGGACAAAGAACTCCGATCACTACAGTGGATGCTTAACACTCAAATTAACTCAACTACTAATTTTGCAACAAACGATCTCATATTCGATTTTAAATTGCGAGATATAACAGCCAATCATTTACACGAGGCTTTACAAGATGATACTCCAGTAGATATGATTGCCCGCCGACATGAAGCAGTCCAACGAATAGAAGCTGCACGTTCCAAATGGAAGCAACGTTTTGACAGTAGCCATAAAAAGCCAAAACGGTATGAAGAAGGTGATCTGGTAGTAGTTGAAAACGTTCCATCAGCTACTGGCGAGTCGAAAAAGTTAGAACCGAAATACCGTGGACCGTATGTGGTAGCGAAAGTTATTGGGAATGACCGCTATTTGGTTGAGGACATGGATGACCGTAAAATCAAAACTCGAAGGTATTCATCAATATATACCAGCGATAAGCTGAAGCCTTGGTGTACTCTATATCCTGACATTGACAATTTTGAAGATGACTCAGAGTTGGAAGAAGAAACGCAATTCGAGGCGACTTGCAGTCAGGAAGGGCCGAGCTGTCACCCTATTCATTAATTGTTCATTCTTAACAATGTGTTGTAACAACGTTGTTATGTTTTGAGGAGTGAGTGAATTCGCAAGCGTCGTCGTAGTCAGTTTGTACTGTAAATATTATATTGAAGTAATAATTTAGTGACAATTTTACTGTAAATGTTGTATTGAAATAAAAATGTAATGACAATAGTATAGCTAGGAACCCTAGGAAAACAGACTGGGAAAAATACCAGAATAACCTAGGAATTAACCTAAGCCAGTCAGGTATAGGGAGAAATGTTCAGCATGTAACCCAACGGGAATCCACAGTTGAACACCTCAGCAATGCCATTATTGATGCATACGAAAGTAGCTGCCCGCTAAGCTCAATAAAATCAACCCAGGACGTACCATGGTGGAACAAGAAACTAACGACATTGAGAACAACAGCTCGAAGGCTATTCAACCGATCCAAGCGCATTGGATGCTGGACCGAATATAGAAGCACTCTCACTATCTATAATAAAGAAATTAGGAGAGCAAAAAGAGAAAGCCTTAGGACGTTCTGTACCAACGTAGAACACACTACGGAGGCAGCAAGACTCTGCAAAGTATTAGCCAGAGAGAAATCACTCTCCTCAACCAATCTTAAAAGAGATGACAATACGTACACGGTAGGTGAGAAGAATCCACTCCATCCAAAATCCTTCAGATCCATTTGCCTCACATCCTTCATGCTAAAAACATTAGAAAAAGTTGTGGATAACTTTATCAGAACGACAACACTTGTAACTACCCCTTTACATCCATACCAACACGCGTACAGGGCGGGGAGATCAACTGAAACCGCTTTGTTTGAGCTGACAAATATGATAGGGGTTAGTTTTGAGAAGGAAACAGCAATATACGCATTTCTAGATATAGAAGGTGCATTTGACAATACATTGTGACCGAAAAGCTTCCGGAAATTTTAAATAAAACGCAAAATTCTTAATCTTCATCAATATTTATTTTATCTCCTTCAAAATATGCTCCATTAGAAGCGATACACAAATGCCAACGTTTCTTCCAATCATCAAAACATTTTTTATAGGCGCTTTCCGGTATGGCTTTGAGTTCCCTCTGCGAATTCTGTTTTACGTCTTCTATGGATTCAAAACGCGTTCCTCTGAGTGGTAATTTGAGGTTGGGAAACAGGAAAAAGTCACACGGTGCAAGATCAGGTGAATACGGTGGCTGTTCGATGGTATTTATTGAATGTTTGGCCTTAAAATCGTTGATAATGTTGAACAAATTGAGGTGAATCGGAACAAGCCGGGCGTTGACACGTCGCATACACAAATTGTCCACCAAAATCAAACGAGCCATCTCACGACCGATGCCTAGCTCTCGTGCTATCTCTCTAACACTCACATGAGGATTTTTGAACACGATTTCCTTTGCCTTTTCAATGTTTTCGTCGGTGGTAGAGGTCGAAGGTCGTCCAGAACGCGGCATGTCTTCGACGGTCGTACGACCGTCCTGAAAGGCTTTGTACCACTCATAAACTTGAGTTTTCGATAAAACTGATTCCCCATAAGCCTTTTGTAGCATTCGCAACGATTCTGCACACGAAATTTCGTTCGAAAAACAAAATTTGATGCAAACTCTTTGTTCAATATTTTTTTCCATTGTTTTTTTCGCAACGCACTACTGAGGTGAACTGGTTTCAACAGCTGCCGTAAACGAACTGTCTGACAGATCCGCTCATTTTTTGCATAGTATTAAGGACAGTGCTGCCAAACTACAATAAACTTAAAATATCGAAAAATATACAGCGCGCGAATTTTAAATGAGAACCTCCGAAAACTTTTCGGTCACAATGTACTTCACATGACGCTATAAAAATATCACTAGTAAGCAGGGGAATAAACTCTGGAACGGTGGATGAGCAACATGCTTCGAACTAGGAAGCTAGAAATACTCACTAGTACGGGCCTGATAAGGAAGAATACCACACGAGGATATCCACAAGGTGGGGTACTCTCACCACTCTTGTGGAGCATACTGGTGAATGAACTACTTCACGAACTAGGAAACAACGGACTAGCAGTATAAGGTTGTTCAGATGACATAGTCATAACAAGCAGAGGAAAATTTGAAAATACTCTATGCGACAGAATCCAATATGGGTTAGAAATCACAAGAAACTAGTGCAACAAGATAGGACTGAGTATAAACCCAGGTAAAACTACAGTTGTAACCTTTACAAAAAAATACAAACTAAAACATCTGAAGCCTATCAGACTCGATGGAATTGAAATAGAATTAAAGAAAACGGTCAAGTTTTTAGGCATATATCTCGACCAAAAATTCAACTGGAAACACCATATTGAGGAAGTCACGAAGAAAGCCACTAGGGCTCTTATGACTTGTAGATCCACAGCAGGCAAAAGTTGGGGCTGTACACCAAAAATACTGCGTGGAATTTTTTATCATTTTATTTCATTTTCATATTTCACTTTTTTTCTCTTATATATCAATCAATCCAGTACGTTCCCATGGGAACATTGAGCCATAACGAACTTTTTCCAACTGTCACGATTTTTTGCCAGGGTTTTAATTTCTCCAAAGGTTTTTCCGCTTGCTTGGATTTCTTTCTCCAGTGTTCGCTTCCACGTTTGCTTGGACCTACCAGGTCTTCTGTTTCCTTGAGGATTCCATGTTAGTGCTTGTTTGCAGATTTCAATTGGTGCCTTCCTCAAAGTGTGCCCGATCCATTGCCATTTACGCTTTTTGATTTCGTTTGCTATGGGAAGTTGGCGGCATCTTGACCATAGTTCGGAATTTCTAATAGTGCGGGGCTACCAAATTTTCAGAATTCTCCTAAGGCATTTGTTTATAAAAGTTTGCAGTTTATGAATCAGGTTGTTGGTGGTAAGCCAAGTTTCGCAGCCGTAGAGCAGAACGCTCTTAACATTACTGTTAAATAACCGCAGTTTGGTGTGCTGGGAGAGTATTGAAGAGCTCCAAACTTTATTCAATAACAAAAAGGCAGAGCATGCCTTATTGATTCGGCTTTGGATGTCGACTGCCGCGCCACCGTCCGGCGATATTATAGTGCTTCTTCATTGCCTTTGCCTTTGCCGTGTTCACTATAAGACCAACTTTACGTGATTCGTGAACTAAGTAGTTGATTTTATCTTGCATATCGTTCTGCCGAGTTGAAAGAAGGCAAATGTCATCAGCATATTCTAGATCCTCGAGGTGGTTTGAAAGCCCCCATCGTATACCTCGTTGTGACTGGTCAATAGCTTCAGTAAGGACATCGTCTAACACAATTAAAAACAAAATAGGCGACATTAAACAGCCTTGTCGAACACCTGAAGTAGTAGCAAAGGGGTTGACGGTTGCCCATTAAGGAAGATTCTGCACCTGAAGTCGTTATATTGAGCTTTGATGAGTTCGACAACTTTCCCGGAAATACCCCTTTGTAAGAGAGAGTTCCAAATGCACCCTCTATTGACACTGTCAAAAGCGCAGCTGTAGTCAATAAATAATATGTTTATGGCTGACCGCCATTCAGCAGATTGTTCGACGATGATCCTAAGAGTGTTAATCTGGTCCACGGACGAACGATTTGGTCTAAAGCCTGCCTGCTGTCTACGAATACTGTCTTCGAGTTTAGTGTTGATACGGGACAGAAGAATACGAGTTAATAGCAACATAATGCCTCTGTAATTCCGGCATTGGCTCAGGTCACCTTTCTTAGGTAATACGGTCAGCAAGCCTTCCAGCCAATTGTTTGGAAGACGAATGTTTTCCCATATACTTTTCAGGAGAGGTTGAAACATTTTAGCGGTAGTCGAAGGACAAGCTTTAAACAGTTCCGCTGTGATATTATCTGGACCAGCTGCCTTATTGTTTTTTAAACTGCCTATAGCTTGAACAATTTCTTCTTCATCAGGTACTCTATTCATAACAGATGTACTGCGACTGTTTAGGCTGGAGAAGCTGCTTTGTTCAGCCGGTGTGACAGTGTTGGTGATAGTGGTAGTATTGTTACAAAGAGTTTCTGAAAAATGTTCCCTGAAACGTTGAAGCTGGTTTTCGGTGGATGTGAGAAGTCGGCCATTTTTGTCCCGTATAGGGCCTATACGACGGAACCTTCTGCAGCTCTGCGGCATTCGATGAGAGACCAGGTAGACTCTGACATCCACGGCTTTCTGTTGCGGGGGCGAAGACCCAAGACATCTTCTGCGTTTGTAAGAAATGCTGATTTAATTGTCTGCCAAATTTGTTCAGTGTTACCGGACACTTCTGGGCTTTGGAGCTGTTCAATTGAGGTACTAAGTTTGCTAACGAAGGTGTTTTTTACGTCTTCAGAATTTAGTTTCGAAATATCGAGTTTAGGCAGTGAGTTCAAAGTACGTCGTTGTCCAGCGGTGTAGATTTTTAAACGAAGTGTCGCGACTAGAAGACGATGATCCGACGCGATGTCGGCGCTTCTTTTGGTGCGTACGTCCAAGACGCTGCTTCTCCACATTTTTCCTATACAGAAGTGGTCAATCTGATTTTCGGTTTGACCATCGGGTGACACCCATGTTGACTTATGGCAGGCTTTGTGAGGGAAAATGGAGCCCCCGATAACAAGGTTGGCGTCATTGCACACTTCAATTAGGAGTTCACCATTTTCGTTTCTGGTCCCCAGACCATGTTTTCCCAGTATGTGCTCTATGTTTGTGTTGTCCGCACCAATTTTGGCGTTTAAGTCACCCATTACAATTAGAATATCTCGTTTATGAGCATTATGAATAATAGACGAAAGCTGATTATAATAGGCCAGAGCGTAGGTTTAAATTATAGTTACGTTTCGTGCACGGGAGCGAAATCGGTACCAAATGAAGCGGTCGTTGATTGGCTGCCATTGTAAGAGGGCACGAAACGCAGTTTTGCTGAGGAGAAAACCGACACCATTATGATGGGTAATTTCTTCTGCCAGAGTAAAGAAACTTAGTTCCATTAGATAAGTTGATTTCCCCAGAGTCTTTCCATCTGCACTCGCTGATGCCGATCATGTCAAGCTTGAATTTAAAGAGTTCCCGGGATAGTTGCTCAAGTTTACCTGGTCCGATTAGGGATCGAACATTCCAGATGCCGATCATGGATTTTGATTTCATTTAGAGAAAGTTTTGGTTGTTTCGTGTTTGATTGTTTAAAGTTGTTGTGGTTACAGTTGTACCTATCGCATTGATTCTGTTTGAACGTGAGTTTCGCACCTCCAAATCCATTGTGCGTGCTGCCGAAGCAGGTAGATTCGCCATATCAGTACGGGAAGGTGGCGGCAGTGCCACCTTCAGTTCTGCCATTGTTGTTATAATAGGCCTCAATGAATTCCAATTCGCCGACCTCTGCAGTGGACATGCAGCCTCATACAAACATTCCTCCACCACCATGTTTCACAGACATAGCAAGATTTTCTTTTTGCAGTTCGGTGTTTGCTCAAGCCATTTGGGGGCCATTAGATCGAAAGATCTTACATTTTCTTTTATGCAAGAAGCTTATATTGTTTCAAATGTCGATTGGCTTTCTTAAGTACTCATTTTCATAGGCGAAATGCTTCTGCTGGTTGACTCGCAAAATAAATTTTTTTCGTCTAGCGACACAATAGTAGTAACTAGCCTACTAGTCCTCCTGGCCGTTATGGGATGAATTTCCTTGCCAAACTCTCGCAATTTGGGTTGCAGATATTTTTGGGTTGACCTTCACTTTTCGTATTATGTTGCGTTCACGGACGCTCATGGCTTTAGATCGGTCTGTGTGCTTTTCACTTTTCAACAATATCGCCCTCTTAAAAGGCTGCACAATGCTCCGAAGGGTATAGCGGCTTCTATCCATCATTTCTAAAATCTCCGTATAAGATTTGCCTTGGTTGTACAAATATAGAATTAGATAAACGTCCAAAGAAGCCCATTATAACAACAATGGCAGAACTAAAGGTGCCACTGCTGAAGAGTGGCAAAATTTTGGACCAAAAACCACACAAAAATTGATTTTTTCGATTTTTTTTTCGAAACAAATAGTAGCTATTATTAAATAGAAGAGCTTGGCCACTACATATTGATTGTTATCGAAAATATTTCTTTTTTAATTTGTTTTTTAATTTTTACATTAGCTGTGCCAATAATTTTGTTCAGCCAAATTTAGTTCTTTTTTTGGTTTTTAATTTTAAAAAATTATATATAAGAGAAAATAAAATGAAATAAAATGAATTTAAAAGCAAATTAAGCATTTCATCTAAAAAAATTTGCTTGCTATGTCAATAATTTTGTTCGTCACTGTATATCATTAAATCATTTGATTTATAAAGCAAATTTAAAATTCATGCCTTTATTTACTCATTATAATGAAATTAATATACGCAATGGATTTTCCAATAACAATAATTTATACTAATTCTTCTTATTAGAAAAAATAGCAATATATTAATATGTTACCACAAATGTAGTAAACAGTTAGGTTATAAACCACACGGATTTTAATATTTGACAATTCTGATATGGTGAATGAAAAAGAGAGATTTTTTGGCGATATTACACAAGGAGGCACAATTATTCAAAATTTTCTCTCAGTTTCTTTATCTTCTTTGATTAGAAGTCTTGTGAAAGACTTTGTTTATTTGAGAACCAGCGCAAATACCAAAATTAAAACACTAAGAAACTTATATAGAGTTATGGAAATAACAAACCAAAAACGATAGTACATAAATATAGTCTGTTGAGACATTTATTTACTTTTTATATTTTTAGCTTGGCTACTGGGGTAGAAGCAGTCTTAGTTGCGGACTCAGGATACCTGGCGACCTCCTGTTTTAAACAGCCTTACCTGTGCAATGCGAAGCTCTCCGCAGGTGGACATCTTTTTCTTCGCAACCCGTGGGAATCAAAATTGACAATCAAATTTTAACTTTACCAGCACAGGGCGAATTGGTTGATGATGATAAGGTGGACAATAAGGCCTTACAGGCTGAGCTGATAACCTTAGCTTCAAATACCACAACGCATGAGAGTCATGAGGCCAACAAAATGGTGGACGAAGAATCCCCGCAAAAGGCTGAGCCGTTAACCAAAACAGTTGGAAACATGACAACGACTGATCTAGCCTTGGCCGAGCGTATCCGTCTGAACAAGAGGGAGAAGCAGAAGCGAAGAAGAGAAAAGCAAAAGGCTGCAAAAGCCACAAGATCGGTGGCTAATCAGGCACTCAACCGACCCACATTGGACAACCTTTAGCGGCTGATAACCAAAAGAAAACGCAAATTGGATCAGGGGTTAGGAAATGCGGACAATCCGTACAGGATGTCAACCAATCAGAACCCATAGGTCAGAAGGTTGGGGTCAAACAAGGTGGACAACTAGTAACGGTTGTTAGCCAAGTGGGACCCCAAACTAGGACAGCGGACCATCTACCTAGACCAAGTAAGGCTGCAAATAAGCAGAATTACGGCAAGCGGGCAGTAGGAGACGCAGAAGATGGCCCTGCCCATATGCCCACTTCGCTGAGACGGATCTAAATATGGGTATCATGGATTCAAGAGTCAAGGGATCTCTTGGCTAGAAACACTTAGTTGCTTTTAAAGAATTTTTATTGAACGCCGTGGAGTCCCTAGATGGTGGAATTGGTGACATAGGGTTTATTGGCAATGCTCGTCTTAAGATGGGTACATTGCCATTAAGTGTAAGAACCAACAATCAAAGGCATGGCTACCAGTACGGTAACTAAGTTGGAAGGCCTTTGGCCTGAAGCTAAACTGACGCCTGATACGCTAACAGCGTTGCGCAACGAAAGGAGAATACTTATTTTTGTCTACGACTCTACTGTAGGCAAGAAAAGTATTCCAGTGCAAAACAGCTGTGTTAAGGACACTTCAAAGTGGAGGGTTACTAACTTCAGCAAGTTTGGCGAAGCGAACAGTGCTGGTGTCAGGCTCACAGTGTGGTGCCCCAAAGAAGACCCTGAGGCGATTAAGACCGCAGGTGGCAGGCTCAACTGCGGTCAAGATCAAGCCAAAGGGAAATTCTAAAGGGATGCACGACGAGCAAGACAACGTCTCTGGTATGGGGCTAACGGGTCTATGTAGAACGTTAATGCGGTGGGTGGTCCCATTCCAGAAAACCATAAAGGTTGAACAACTGAATATTCATCACAGAAAAGCAGCATCAGCAATGATCCTACTACACTTTGTCGAAGAAAAGTGGGACATACTATTGATTCAAGAGCCCTGGATTGTTCAAAACGCTATTAAGGGACTCGGTACATTAGTTGCCACGCTGTTCTTTCCACAGACAGCTGGAAAAACAGGGACATGCATTATGGTGAGAAAGGGGATACACTACATCCAATTGCCTCATCTATGCTCACCAGATCTTACTACGGTAAGAGCAGAGAGTGATGCAAACATCTTTCCTCGAATTTGTTGAAAAATACAATCTGATGATTGTAAACAGGGGGTCACAACCTACGTTCGTTGACGCACGTAGGTCAGAAGTTATTGACTTAACCCTGTGCTCAGGCGCAATGACGCAGAAAATTGAGAAATGGAGGGTCTCTGACAAGCTAATAATGTCGGATCATCGGACTATACATTTTGAAATACTCTGTCATCCAAAACGCACTAACAGTCAGAGGCTAATAAGAATTCCTGAGAATACGGATCAGGTAACTACTTGATGTTGCTGAAGAAATTATTGCAAAACAGGCCGCTGAGGAAACTCAAGACTAAATGGAATGTACAGACAGAAGTCAAAGCAATTACTGTTGCGATGATTAATGCATTCGAAAACGCTTGTCTCCAAACCAACATTGCAGAAAAGTCTTCGACACCCTATTGGAGTTATGACCTTGATGTAATAAAAAAGGAGACAAGGAAAGCCTTTAATAAACACATGAGGGAGAAGAACTCAGTATCATGGGATCTGTACAAGGCCATGGAGCGTAAACTTAAGAAAGCACTACGTAACCGGAAACGGGAGTCGTGGTGGAATTTCTGTTCGAGCATGAAGGGAACCTCTGAAGTAAGTCGGTTACAAAAGATGGTCACCAAAGACCCGGTCTCAAGACTTGGTTAAATAAGAAGGAAGAATGGTACAATGACGGAGACCGTTGGAGAGTCATTGAGAGGAAAGATTTGAAGCAGAAAGGATAGTGACCATAAATGCAGTTAGGAATGCCATCTTGACATTCGCTCCATTTAAGTCACCGTGGTTAGATTGCATATTTCCAGCACTCCTGTGATGGGGAATTGATCTGCTCGCAGTTAGGCTCACGAAGATATTTAGGACGTCATTGGCAACAAGGTACGTCTCTAAAGCTTGGAGAGAGTCAAAGGTGACTTTTCTTCCAAAGCCAGGAAAGAAGGATTAAACAGAAGCAAAGTCATTCAGGTCAATTAACCTTACCTCTAACCATAGTCTAGGTATGGAAAAGGTGATAGTGGACTATTTGAAAGGCACCACGCTAATGAAATATCCTTTAAGCAGATGTCAACATGCCTATAGGGCGGGCAGATCCACAGAGACTGCCCTGCACGAGGTCGTGAGGACAGCTGAGAGAGAGCTAACTTCAGGACTCATTTAGATGGCCATCATGATGGACGAAATCAGACACTATCCTCTTCACGAGAAAGAGAAATCTGTCAATGGAGCCCTTACAACTTTTCGATAATAACATTCGCATATCAAAGTCGGTGAAGTATCTGGGTGTCATCCTAGATAATAAACTGACTTGGAATGAATATGTGGATGAAAAGATCAGAAAGGCGAAGAAAACCCTATTTCAATGTAAGAGAGTGTGCGGAAGACGATGGGGGATATCCCCAAGGTCGATTCACTGGATCTATACGATGATGGTCAGACCTATTATAACATATGCGTCAATTGTCTGGTGGTGTAAAGCCACCCAAAACACAATAAAAGTGAAGTTAGATAGGGTCCAGCGACTAGCCGGTGTTGGAATAACAGGCGCAATGCACACTACACCAACACCGGCGTTAGAGGCGATGCTAGGTTTGCTTCCGTTGGATTTAGATATAAAGAAAACGGCGGCACTGGCAGCAATTCGCATGAAGCGAAGCTCCACGTGGAACAACTTCGGAAAATTGGTGGGCCATCGGAAAATTCTTGACCTCGTCCAGACCGCGGTGAAGGAAACACAGATGCCATTGGAGACTATGAGGAGAGCTTATGGGACAGAAGTGTCCTATAGAACACTGATAGTAGACGGCCTTTTACATAATGAATGTACAAGGAATGACATATGCATATTTATTGATGGCTCCTTGATGGATGGCAGAGCTGGTGCTGGGGTTTACTCGAAAGAGCTAAATCTAACGTACACTCTACATCTGGGAATATATGTCTCCGTCTATCAGGCGGAACTTATGGCAGTCTTACATGCTCTGGATCACCTATTGGATTGTCAGGAGTATCAGAAAAAGATTCTGATAGCGCTGAACAACCAAGCAGTTTTCAAAAGCATGCAAAAGACATACATAACTAACAGCTTAATACAAGAATGTGTATTGAAGCTCATGGAATGTGGCCATGGAAATGAGGTGACGATCATGTGGGTTAAAGGACACATCGGTATTGAACAAAACGAGAAGGAAGGAACTTACAAAGCAAGGATCAAGCCATAATTTCTGTGGCCCAGAGCCCAGAATACCACTAAGTTACAACATGACGGCAGCCTATGTCTATAAGTGGATAACATTACTTCATCTTAATAGATGGGGAGAGTTGAGCACTTGTGGACAGACCAAACTCATGTTGCCTAAACCGTGGGCCAGAGAAGCGATAAAAGTGCTTAGCTATTCGCGGAGCACTCTAAGCTGGCTGACCTCACTAATTACTGGACATGATAACTTCAAGTATCACCTCAAAAAGATAACTCTTGCTGAGGAAGACACGTGCAGACTATGTCTATAAGAAAAGGAAACAGCGGTGCATATATTGTGTCAATGCCCAGCACTGGCAAGTAAGAGGAAGACTGTCTTTTAATCTCTGTCTGTTCCTAGCCAATATATAAAACAACGATCTTCACCATTGCTAAATGCAATGTTCGTAAGTTTTCTAATAATTTCTCTCTATAATGTGGAGGGATAACGACCGGGGTTCGAGCGTCAAATACCTTGATAACACGTTACTCGCTTCTGCCAATTTGTAGCCTTCTCTTTCTAAACAGCGGTCACATTCCAGTAGTTTGATTATCTTACCGAGTTATTTATCCTTTAGGGGTGTTAAATGTTATATTATATTATTTTGTATGAAGAATTTGTTTGTATTATTTTGTATGAATAATTTGTTTATATTGTTTTGTATAGAAATAATTGTGTTTGAAACATATTTTGTTGTGAAAAATGATTTTGTAAATGCAATGCCCAAAACACGTCATTAATTTCGTGTGCAAGAAAATGCACAGTTGCAGTTTGTGACAAGTTCATTGTTTGGCATTCATGGTCAAGGTTGTTTTAGTTAATTTAGTTGTTGTAAATTGATTTTTAATTTTTAAATAAAAGGCACCAATGACTTTTTGACAATTCAATTGAAGCGAAGTCACATTAAGCATTGATTCTCTTTTCTGGTTTATTAGCTTAGTAGATTTGGTTCAAGCACCAAATTTACATCACATAAGCGCCTAATCACTGGATTTAAGTGTTCAGTCTTTAGGATATTTGAATACAATCGTTAAAATCACTGGATTCAAGTATTCAGTAATTTTTTAAGTTAGTAGAATCAACATAAGTACTGGATTAAAGAGTTCAGTACTTGCAAAGAGTTGATTCCAACATTTGATCATACATTTGATCAAAAAATGAGTTCCGTTGCATTATTCTGCTTTAATAGGCTGTAAGGATTTTCCAACCTACATAGATTCAATATAAACAAGCAATAACAACAACTTCAAAAAACATTTAAGTTACACATAACAGTACACATAACACTATGTTCAACACGCAACATATAATTTAATTTCACTCACTGCAAGAATTTTAATATAATCTAAAATAAAATAGATTAATTTTATTTAATATATATATTATATAAAAATAACTCACAAGTAAAACACCGCTTCGGCATCGGTAATATACGGAATACATCTGAAATTATCAAACAAATTTTACTCTTGTGTGTAAATAAATTTATATTTTGTATTTTATTTAATAAACTGTATTTAATAAATTATATTGAAATTGAACCCACATAAAAATTGGTGTCAGAAGTGGGATGAAATAAAATTAAGTGAGATTAAGTAAAATTATATAGACTAAATAAATAAACTACTTTGAAAAATTCGAAACGCAGTCGTGAGTTGAATAAAACAACAACAATGGCCTGCCTAAATGATTTTGAGCACGTAAAATATTTCTTGAAAAGAGGCAAAAAAGAGTGCGTTGATGTTTTGCATAAATTTGTGTACTCAGACGAAGGCGACAGACGCAATCACAAACGGTTGAGAGAATTTGGTGGCTTCGAATTCAGCGACAAAGACGCTCAGTATGAAGTTCTACGTGCATATGTTTCTAAAAATTTAGAACAAAGTGATTTCATAACAATATGCAATTCACTTCAGCTGAATTATGACGTAACAGATTTGTTTACTTACATATTCCGAAATTTGCGCAGAGGCGAGTTACTTTGTGACAACAAAGAAAATCACGAAGACGACGACGATAACTACGACAGCGATGCTAGCAGCGTACAACAACATGAAGACGACGACGTAGATGTTGAACATGCGGCAAAGCAAAGCAGAGTAAGTGAACGAAGTAAAGACGACGAACAATTTTTATCTTTTGTTGAACAAAACGACGGCGCTCATGCACGAATACGAACAACAAGGAAGACGACGAAAAATAATGATAGCAAAAATATGTTAGACGTAAGCAACGCTATGATGAAATTGGCAGTAAGCTTCAGAGATGTAGAAGACTCCGTTCCAACATTTAGCGGCGATGACGCATTCCCCGTGGAATCTTGGCTTTCCGAATTTGAGGAATTGTCCATAATGATGCATTGGAATGAACTACAGAAGTTTATATATGCGAAAAAGTCCCTTCGTGGGTTGGCAAAAATGTTTATCGATGGTGAAAGAGGTATTTCTTCATTTATCAAATTAAAGCAAGCATTAGAACATGAATTTAAGACTGTAGCCAATAGTGCTCAACTGCATAAATTGTTAAGTGAAACCAGAATTCAGAAAAACGAAGGTGTAATTGAATATTTTTATAAAATACGAAACATTGCATCTAGAGGAAATATTGAAGAAAGTATCATTATTCAGTACATTATAGATGGTTTAAATGATTCTAGTTTGAACAAATGTATTCTGTTTGGCAGTAAAAATTTAAATGAACTGAGAGAAAAATTAAAATATTATGAAAATATCAGAAAGGACTCCGGTGACAGAAAACAAAAAAATATTTTTAAACCAACTACTAACTTAAGTTTTGAGAAAAAGAACATTTCAATCAAATGCTTTAATTGTGGAGAAGTTGGCCATAAGTCAACCGAATGTAAAAACAAACATAAAGGTTCGAAATGCTTCAATTGTAATAACTACGGATATAAAGCGGAAGATTGTCGTAAACAAAACACAAGTGGTGTAAAAAAACAATACAATACTAGTTGTATAAGTGTTTCTTGCAGTAGCAAAAAATCGGGTTTTATGTATAAAAGAATTTATATCGATGACAAAGAATTTGTATCTCTATTAGATACGGGCAGCAAATACAATATAATAAAAGAGAAAGCGTATGGTAAATTACATAAACAATGTTTGCAAAAGACGTCATTAACATTTGTAGGTTTCGGTCCGAAATCAAGTCGTACTGAAATCAAATCTTTGGGAAAATTTATGACGAACATAGGGATAGATAATGAACGTTTCGAGGTGACTTTTCATGTACTGGCTAATAACTGTATGGACGTTGACGTTATTTTAGGAGAAGATTTTTGTCAGCAAGCTGAAATGATAATTAAACCGGATGGGTTTACGGTCAAAAAATATGTAAAAAACGTGTCGGAAAATGTTAGTAAAGACGAAGTTACTGAAATGATGATGATATACGATGCCTATGAGCTTGACATTGATACGTCTGCAAGTGATTATGCCAAAAGTGAAGTAAAAAAATTAGTCGATGATTATAATCCAGACATAAAAAACAAGAATACAACGCAAATTGAAATGAAAATTGTATTACAAGATGAAACACCTATATATTCCAGACCTAGACTTTTACCAATGATGGAAAGAAAAATTGTTGAAGAACAAATAGACCAATGGCTAAAAGATGACATTATTGAGCAATCTACATCAGACTTTACTAGTCCAATAGTACTGGTCAAAAAAAAAGATGGAAACTACCGCTTATGTGTAGACTACCGTAGAATTAATAAAGCCATAATCAGGGATCGATTTCCTTTACCGTTAATAGAAGATCAAATTGATGCATTGCAAAATGCTAATATTTTTAGCACTATTGATTTGAAAAATGGATTTTTCCATGTAGCAATTGCAGAAACGAGTAGAAAGTATACCTCGTTTGTAACCCATAGTGGGCAATATCAGTTTAAACGTGTTCCATTTGGTTTATCGAATTCGCCAAGTGTATTCCAAAGGTACATTAATGCTATTTTCAGAGAAGAAATAAAAGATGGTTTAGCTTTGACTTACATTGACGATATTATTATACCTGCAACCGATGAAGAAACGGCACTTGAAAATCTAAAACGTGTTATTCGATAATGCGAGATATATGATTTGCAGTTAAATCTAAAGAAATGTAAGTTTTTAAGAGAAAAATTGAATTCCTGGGATATGAAATCGAAGATCAGAAAATATCACCATCTCTTAAGAAGGTTGAGGCGTTGTTGAAATATAAATTACCCAGTACTTTTAAAGAAGTAGAAAGTTTTTTAGGCCTGGCAAGCTATTTCCGTAAATTTATACCAAACTTCTCACTGATTGCTAAACCTTTAACGGATTTAAAGAAGAAAAGCTCAAATTTCGTTATGGAAGATAGTCAAATTATAGTATTAAACGAACTTAAAGAAATAATGAGTAAAAACCCAGTTTTGCAAATATTTAATGACAACTATGAAACCGAGTTGCATACAGATGCTTCTATTGATGGATATGGAGCAATTTTATTGCAGAAATCACCTATAACCGATAAATTAAATCCAGTGTATTATTTTAGTCGGAAAACGTCGGAGGCGGAGCGAAAATATCCAAATTATGAATTGGAAATTCTTGCGGTAGTAAATGCAATTAAAAAATTCAGAACATATATTTTGGGACGAAACTTTAAGTTGGTAACTGATTGTAATGCTTTGGTTAAAACACTAGAGAAGAAGGATTTAACGACAAGAGTAGCGCGTTGGATATTGTTACTACAAGATTTTGACTATACGGTAGAGCACCGCTCAGGAAGTCAAATGAGACATGTAGATACGCTAAGTAGATTTGCTGTGATGGTAATAAAAGATGATGGGTTTGTAACTAATATCAAAAAAGCTCAGTTCAGCGATGAAAATATAAAAACAATAATAGACATCCTTAATATAAAAGAATCGTATAATGGCTATTTTTTGAAAGCAGGTGTGTTATTTAAAATGATGAACGACAATGAGTTGTTAGTAGTCCCTAATGGTATGCATAAAGAAGTGATTAAACGAGCTCATGAGAGAGGACATTTTGCTATGAGGAAAACAAAGGAACTCATCGATAAAGACTATTTCATACCAAAAATAGAAGATAAAATTAACAAATACATAGGTAACTGTGTTCATTGCGTGATATACAACCGTAAAGCTGGTAAAATGGAAGGCGAACTTCATCCTCTTCATAAAAAAGATAAACCATTACATACTTTTCACATCGATTTCTTGGACCTTTGGCGACGACGAGAAAAATGTATAAGCACATTTTCGCGGTTATTGACTCGTTTACAAAATTTTGTTGGCTATTCTCTACTAAATCGACGTCTTCAAAAGATGCAATAACAAACCTGAAAGTTCTCAGTATTAATTTTGGAAATCCAGTACGTATCATATCAGATCATGGATCAGCATTTACGTCTGAAGACTTTCAACAATATTGCAATGCCGAGAATATAAAACATTACAAGATAACTACAGGATTGCCTCGTGCAAACGGCCAAATTGAAAGATTCAATTCAACGAATATATCAGTTCTGTCTAAGCTAAGTATTGATGACCCTGGTAAATGGTATAAATTTGTCGAAAAGGTACAGCAAGTAATAAATACAACATACTGTAGAAGTATAGATACGACTCCGTTCGAGTTGATGACAGGTGTTAAAATGCGCATGAATGATGAAATCCTGATCAAGCAATTAATTGATGAACAACTTTTAAAACATTTTCATGATGAAAGGGATGAGATGCGACGTCATGCCAAAGAACAAATTATGAACATTCAAAAGGAAACACCCAGCGTCATATCGCGGTTGTGTAGTCGCAAAGGAGCTTCAAAAATTAAGAGACCAAAAAACAAAAAAGTTCCTGTCCCAGTTCAAACAGATAATATCGAAAGACCAATAGTATAAACAAGTCGAAGAATCGCTAAAGTATCATATGCAGACGCTATTAAGCCAACAACCTCCGTAGCCCAAAAAATAAATATATCTGATGAATCACAAATTTCCTCTCTGTTATTCTTGAAAAACTAATGGCAATCCACCAAGACATAACGTAAAATATGAACAATACATAGATCTATTAAGATTACACAAACATAAAGCAATAATTGGTGGTGATTTTTCAATGATGTCATTGATTTCTTTATTGTAAATAAAATTCAAAAAAGAGACATTGAAGTTAAAACAGGACTTGACTTAAATTCTGACCAATATTGCTTACTTATGGATGTAATATTTTATCTACGCTACCTAAACCGACACTAACAAACCGTTTAACAGACTGGAATTATTTTAAGGCCCAGATAAATGAAAATATTGACGTATAAATGACCTAGAGAGTGAAACGCATTGCTTTACAAGCTTGATTCAAAAATCGGCATGGCGCAGTTCTCCACTGCAGAATAGTAAGCAATTTGATAAAAACTATCCGGTCGAAATTTTAAATCTAGTCTATAATAAAAGAAAACTACGTAAAAATGGCAACAAACACGATTAATGCAAGATAAAAGAAACCTTAATAATGCCACTCAAAAATTAAGAAGAGAAATCAGTAATTTTAAAAATGAAAATGTTAAGAAATATCTTACAAACTTGACATATGATAGCAAAGCTAACTATTCTCTCTGGAAAGCTATGAAAAAATATAAAAGACCGATCACTCATAATCCTCCATTAAAAAAAGATAATAATGAATGGGCGAAAAGCAATATTGAAAAGGCACACGTTTTGGCTGAATATTTAAGTAATACCTTCAATCAAGAAGAAACCCATCATATAGAGCCAAATAACAACATAGATGATGAAGCTATTTTGCGGATAAAAAATAAAGAAGTAACTGGGGAAATCAAAAAATTGAAATTAAAGAAATCACCAGGATATGACCTCATAACTAGTGAAGTGTTGAAAAAGCTACCTCCAAAAGGAGTAGCCAAACTTGCACAGATATTTAATGCGAGTATAAAATTATATCATGTCCCTAGCTATTGGAAAGTTGCTGAAGTGGTGATGGTTCTAAAACCAGGTAAGGACCAACATTCTCCAGCTTCATATAGACCAATCTCTCTCCTGCCAACCATAGGAAAACTGTTCGAAAAGCTTATCTGTAAAAGACTTGAAAAAGTAGTTTGTCAAAGAAATCTTATCCCAAATCATCAGTTTGGATCTCGGAAAAAACACTCAACAATCGAACAAGTACACAGAGTTACGCACGAAATAGAAAAGGCTTTAGAAAACAAAGAAACTTGTTCAGCTGTGTTTCTGGATATATCAAAGGCTTTTGACGTTAAACACTATCCTGCCACAGCAATATTGTAAACTACTGGAATCGTATATTGGCGAAAGGTACTATCGAGTTAAACTAATTGACGCGTATTCGAAATTATATCCTATAAATCGCGGGGTCCCTCAGGGGAGTATACTAGGCCCATTGCTGTACCTGCTGTACACATATGATTTGCCAGTGAACCCAAGATGTATTGTTGGAACTTTTGCAGATGACACGGTATTAATGGCTACAAGTCCAAACAACAAGGTGTCTACCACTAAGCTTCAAATCGCTCTTCAAGAAATTGAACAATGGACAAATAAATGGAAGCTGATAGTAAACAGTTCAAAATCTAATCATGTAGACTTTACTAACAAAAGAGAAAATCAAATTTCATTATTTCTAAATAGCGTAAAAATTCCAGTTGCAAATTCTGCGAAATATCTGGGTATGTGTCTAGATGCCAAACTGAGATGAAAGGTACACGTCAAGCAAAAATTAAATGAGCTTAAAATAAGATGCAAAAAGTTAACTTGGCTTATTGGAAGGGAATCTAAATTATCTCAGCAAAACAAGCTTATGATCTATAAACAAGTCTTTAAGCCGGTCTGGCTCTATGGTTTCCAAATCTGGGGTTGTGCGAAAAAACATATAATAGATATGATGCAAAGATTTCAAAACAAAGTAATCAGGGATGCAGTTAACGCTCCGTGGTACGTGCGAAATTCTGATCTACATCGTGACCTTGAAATACCTACTGTCAAGCAAGAAATTCAGAAGGCTGCTAAAAAACATTATGACAGGCTGAGACAACACTTAAACAGCACCATTTCAGCGCTACTTTGTGATGTCACTCACAGACGCTTATGCCGCTTCAAACCTAATGACCTTTTTCGTATCTATATGCTCACCCTAGATAGACTTAGATAAACTTACTTGTAATAAAAAAAACCTCTTGTTAGTCAATATGACTAGTTGTTGTAAATTTAAACTCTTCATTTTGTTTAAATATAAATAAAAAAAAAAAAAAAAAAAAAAATCAAATGGAAAATATTAAGAATTTTAATAAAAAACGGAAGACAGCAAAGAATTACAAGGTAAATGACCTAGTGGCAATAAAACGTACGCAGCTAGGTGGAGGTTTGAAATTGAAGCCCAAATACTTAGGACCGTATAAAATTATAAAGACAAAATCTAACAATAGTTTCGACGTGGTAAAATTAGGGCAAGGTGACGGACCTGTGTTTACAAGTACATGTGCCGAATTTGTTAAACCATGGCCTAGACCAGAAAACAGTAGCGATGAAGAATCATTCGGGACGAATGTATAGTCAGTATGGCCGTGTGTGGGGTTGGCAATGCTGTGAACAAAGAGACGGCAGTGAGGACGAAACCTTCGACGAAGCAAGTCTAACAAATTTTACTCTTGTGTGTAAATAAATTTATATTTTGTATTTTATTTAATAAACTGTATTTAATAAATTATATTGAAATTGAACCCACATATATTTAATTTTTTGTTTAGTATTTATTTTATTAATTTTTATTATTATTTATTAATAAATAAATGTAAATATTAAAACCACAAACACCGGCACTATATAAAAAACAAACACGTTTGTAAACAAGACAAGAACGTCGAAGCATGAAAACTTTGGTTGAACTAAATACAAAGCACGGCGAATTCAAGAACGCATGAAAACACAAAACACAGAAATTACACAAAGGCGAACAACAGCAATAAAAGACAAGTATCAAAAATACCAACGGCAAATATACCGATGCGCATACATCTTGACTAATAGATTGTATATGAAGTCTTATACGTAAATCAAGCCTACGTAGTCATGATATATCTTGACTAGTAGTATTTTCTGTAGGTCTTCTGTAGGAATGACAGTATTTTCTGTAGGATTCAGTTAAGGCAGTAATATGTCCTAAAATTAATAAATGCTGATCAAAGCTGTAACCTGACAAAACACCAAGATTAGCACGAGTAGTGTCGTCTGACAGCAACATTTCAGGCACGTGGAAACAACAATCGAAAGAATCATCGAAGCACGATTATTCTAAATAATCGTAGTCTTCAAATTAGCAAACTAGCATTATATTATAATTATATTAGATTGTAAAACCTAATTTTTTTAAATTCTCCTAAATAAATAATTGAATCGCTACTTCACATTGTCCTTGACTTCCAAAAATAAAAATTATATTGCAACGACCTCTGGACAACGACTAAGTATACTTCAGCATTACCAACGAACGAAAATGTGTCGTTACAACGCAAATGAATTATCTGGCTAATCATAGAGTTAAATTTATCATAATTATCTGAATGAGTCGCTACTGTTCGAAGCAATTGCTTTATTTGTAGATATTGTGAAAATGAAACTGCTTGAAAATTCTGAATAGTTAACCAATCTACTTATGCATAATACTGCAAGGGACTTGTTGGGTTGAAGAATCTGTGATAATGGCTAATGATTCATGATCGATATCCAATGACCAGCATAAAAGTATTTGAAAAATTTTTGCACTCTTTATCAATTTTTGTATATCATTGTTCCGTAGCAGTCATCGTTCAACTTGCACAAGCAATTGGTCGCTTTACTCCATTTTCTAAACGATGCGATAATATACTACATAGACCCGTTCGGCTTACTTCTGTTGCTAGCATTACCAGTAGTGCCGGATCGTGCGGAATTAAAACTTGAAGTGAGGTCAATATTTGTTTTAAAAGAGTAAACGCTGCATCTGCCTCCCCTTTTAGCGAAATACTTCTGTTTTTGACATGTTCCGTAATGGTCTAAGATTTTCCCTAAAAAAAGTTGAAGCTCTTCAACCGTTGATGGTTTGGGAGCATTTTATATTGCTTCGATGTATTTTAGAGATTTAGGATTGAATCTTTTGATCAATTTCTTTAGCGTATGTATTTTTAATACCATTGGGATTTCACGTGGTCGTGCAAAGACTGGAGTAGCTCCTTTTTTGAGCTGCACTTTAACAGGCGGCCCACTGAATACGTCCTTAAAAGGCTCGATCAGCTGCTCTCGCTGGTTTGTATATAGTTCTTGTTCAAAGGAGCTTATTGAGTTAATATGGTTAGATGAAAAAAAAAGTTCAGAAAAGTTGATCTTTCTCACAAATTGTGATATCCACTCTCTGCCGCAAAGTGTATCACAATCTCATTGCACGATATACAGATTTATTCACCGTACTCTTTTACCCAGAAAAGTTGATCTTTATCCCAAATTGTGATATCCATTCTCTGCCGCAAAGTGTATCTCAATCTACTTGCATGATATACAGATTTACCCGCAGTACTCTTTTACCTATTTCACCCAACGTAATTAACTTGATGACCCGTGTAGCTTGTGAATCGCCTCTCACTCTTAAGCGACTTGAAATTCATTTTATCGATTGAAGAGTTCTGTAACTAATTACAGTACATGGAGCACCATTGTCTAATTCTATCTGAGTTTTCTTTCCATCAATTTTCATCATTCTTCCTACTTCTTTAAGTGCATTAATACTGAGTATTTGTAGAAACTCGTCCTCCGCTATTTGATCTAGTTTCGATCTGCATATTTTCGAATTACAGAACTTGCACTCTTTTCTAAGGTGCTGACCTTCACATCCATAACAATTCATTTAATTTTTTTTTGTTACCCGTTATCGATTTTTCATTTTTCTCTCTGCTGTTCTTCTTCTTCTTCTTCTAAGTGCCTTATCCACTTCGAACGTTGTCTAACATGATTGCGATTTTGACTTTATCTATAGACTCTCAAAAAAGTAATCCTGTACTTTTATTGAAACTCTTCTTTTGCTTTTCTAATAACAACACATATGATCTGTGTGTATCCTTATATTTGCGAGTATCTTTATATTTATACTGTCTTTTTTCGTTCAATTATGCCAGGATTTCATTTGTGATCCGAACTTCTTTCCCTCTAGCTCTGACCACGCTCAATTCATTGTTTGCTACCAGTATTGTGTTTTTAATTATCACATATATTTCCTCAATGAACATGTCGTCAGGTTGTAAACTTAATAACCTCGTTTCATTTTCATTATCAACTCGCATTCTTAAATCTGGGCTTTTCAATTTCTGTACGTTGAGGTTACTCCTCGGTTGAGCTGAGCTTGACGATTTGTATTTAACGTTGATTTTAACAGCTAGCAAATTGTGACCAGGTTGAAAGTTTTTGCGAATTTTGTTGAGTTCTTATATCTTTTACTTATTGTTGTAAAGTCAATTTGGTTACGAATGACCCTGTTTGCTGTATCGTCTGGTGACTTCCAGGTATAAAGTCTTCGTTTTGGCAATTTAAAGAATTTATTGGAAATAATCAACTTATTACTTCTGCAGAATTCAGCCAAACGATCACCCCTTTCGTTTCTTTCACCTAGGATAAATTTGCCAACAATAGCATCGTCCGTACCTTGGCCTATCTTCGCATTAAAGACACCCATAACCATCAGAACATCTCTTAACTTTGTACTTCTTATCAATGATTGAATTCCATCATAAAATATTTCAATTTTGTCATCAGGAGCATCACATGTAGGTGCGTAAACTTAAATTATATTTAAATTTACTGGCCACTCCTTCATTTGCACCATTATTATACAAGTGGAATGATACACGACATTTGTTACCATATTTTTGAGTTTTTTTGATATAATAACTACAACACCATTGTAATGATCTTGCAGGATCGCCATGTTATGGTTATAAAATGTAATTGTAATGTTATGGTGATGATCTTAATGCTTCGCCATGTAATGGTTGCAAGATGTTAGGATCGTCAAGATATAATAGCAGGATTGTTAGATAGAGCCTTCTCAATTAATATCACCAAATGATGTCTGAGTCCTGAAAGGATTCAAGGATCACTTATCGACCAGTGTAAGTGGAAACGACCTATCAGTATAGAGGAGAGTATTACTAAGCTCTTCAGCCGCTTATTGTTCTTTCAGCATCTAAATGCCGCATAGAACACGATTCAAATAAAAGACGTAACCTTGTCTTAAGTTAAATTGAATCTATTTTTATTATCAAAATTATGGGTATTTATACTTAATCTAGCTTATTTACTAAACAATCACTACGTTTACGCGAGTCTTAAAATCACTTTTAAAACTGATTTTAAAATTTGTTCTTAGAGCGTTTACGCACAAAAATTAAAAGCACTTTTAAGGTAGCTGTCAATCAATCAGCTGTTTAACAGTAAACAGAAATGTTGATTTTAAACATTTTTAAAATGAATAGAGTAAAACTACAAATTGTTTTACTTTTATTGCAAAAAAGAAATATAACCAAAATTGTAGAAAATAATAATGAAGCAACAATGCAGATTTTTAAAACATCTCGTAAAAAATTTACAAAATTACGAGAAATGCGATTGCAGCTCTTTAATAAAATGGCAATAAATTCCGCTAATGAGGCTTTAATGAATGTAAATGTTTTTATAAAGTTTTTCATAAAATATTTAGAATGCATTTTTGTTTTTAGCTTTCACCACGAATAAGAACTTTTAGCAAAAGGAAGAGAAGTTCGGAATGGTGGGATGTTGAAGTTCTGTAGTTCTATGACGATGAACAATGGATTGTTGATTTTAAAGTGAATCGACAAATATTTTTCCGGCTTGTAGATTTACTTAAGGATAAAATGGCACCAGCAGAAAATACTTTCGTTGAAGGGTTGAATATTCCCAACCTGAACATATGTACAATCGACAAAATTTGTCGTCCGGACAACTTATGCGAGATAATATGCGCGTACTTGGCGAGAAAATTTCCACTTCTACATAGAAGCAATTAAAAAAATAATGTAGAAAAAACCAATTTTAAATTAATTAATTTATAATTTTTTTTATAACTAACAATATAATATATATAATATAATATATTTATAACAATTTGTGCTTAATGACAAATTTAAATAATTGAAAATAATAAACTTAATTTAAACTAAACTAAAATGTTTTAAATATATAGTTATCATTACGGTAAAGTTAAGATTTTCAAATAGAGAATAAAAAATAAACAAGTTTAATTAATTTAGATTCTTGGATGCAATTAGGTTTTTTCTATATTTTTTGCCGTCTAACAATTTAATTATTTGTTTTTCTGCAAATATTTTAATTAAACATTCTTCCTCCTCTTTCATCCAATTTTTTCTTTTCATTTTCTTTTTCTCCATATTTTTAGTTATTTGGTTAGTGTTATTTGTAATAAAATTCAAATTATTTGTACCTATTTACTGTTAACAGCTGACAATTCAAACCTTAAACTGCTTTTAAGGTGTTTACGCAAAGATTAAAAGTGACATTTCTTACTAAAAGTGATGTTAAACTACATTTAGTAAGCTAAAAGTGCTTTTAAGCAAAATTCAATTTAGGGTGTTTACGCGATCTTAAAATCGATTTTAAGAGCCTTAAAACAACTTTTAAGGCTCGCGTAAACGTAGTGAATTATTATTTACTTTTTGATTGATTTGAGTAACCAATCAATGCATTGGTTATTCCCATAAATTACATTAATTATTTTATTACATGTATTTTATAAACAAATACTCTTCTAACGCATTACAATAATACGTCATATATTGTTTTTAAAGAGTTAATGTACTTTCTAGAATTTAGGTTGGAATAGTGCAATGACCATACATGCTTATCATGTCTTATGTTACAAATGCATTGAAAAATACAAGAGTTTTTGTATTTATTGAAGTTATAAAAAACGAAAGTTACAACGAAAGTATTTTATTCAAATTAATTACACTTTATTTAAGAAATTAAAATTTTAATAAATCACTTCGAAAATCGAAAATAAAACGCGTGCTGTTCATTTGGAACTTGAAATGCAAGAGAGCGATCGAGAATGCTAGTTCAATCTTGAAGCCAAAAAACTGTAAATTAATATTGTTTTTATATTTTAAAGTACCGTATATGTGCAAGGTTGACGAAAGTCAACATTGGGTTGCATATTTACCATAAAAAAATGAGCAGCACGCGCGTTATATTAACTACTTTTAAAAGAAAGCAAATTAAACATAGAAATAAAATATAAACATTCAACACCGGCCGCGTTGAAGCACGATTATGTGTTCAATTTTCCGGCAGCATCGCTAATTTGTGAACTGGACGCCTCAGAATTCCGTTGCTGGTATTGACGTCAACGACCCTGACCTTATTGTCGCGACCTGTAATTACGGCTTCCACCCTTCCGAGCTTCCACTGGTGAGAGGGAAGGTTGTCTTCTTGGACGACGACTAGTCGGCCGACTGCGAGATTCGGCTGCTCGAACACCCACTTGTTCTTGGGCTGCAGCTGTAGGATGTAATCTTTGGACCAGGCCTGCCAAAACCTCCGTTTGAGCTCGCATAACAGACGCCAACGTTTCAAAGTGCTCAATTTGTTGTCGGAGACGCCTTGCGCGAATTCTTGCGGCAGCGTGTGAAGAGTACCTCCAATCAACAGGTGTGCTGGTGTTAGCGCCTCTTTGTCGTTTGGGTCTTGACTCAATGGACTGAGTGGACGAGAATTTAGCAGGGCTTCTACACCTACAAAATTTGTCGCATTGTCGCAATAGATTTTTTCTGGGAGTCCTCGTCTTCCGGCAAACCTTTTAAGACAAAAAATAAAACAGTTGTCAGATCTGTTACAAGTTCTAAATGTATAGCCTTTGACGTGAAACAAACAAACACTGCGATATACATTTTAACTGGTGGTCGACCACGAATTTTCAAAGTAGTGTATACAGGCCCACAAAAATCGACACCGCTAATTAAAAAGGGTCGTAGTGCCTTTAACCGATCTGCAGGTAAGTTTCCCATTACTTGGGTCAACAGCTTAGGTTTGTATCGAAAACAATGTATGCATGCTCTTACGGTTTTACTGCATGCCTTGCTTGAATTTATGACCCAAATTTTTTCACGAAGCAGCACTTCTAAGGCTTTTGGACCAGCATGACAATTGGTTGTGTGGAGAAATCGTAAATAAATCTCGACAAAATGCAATTTCTTAGGTAACAGCAAGGGAAATTTTGAATCATAAGACAGTGGTGCGTTTAGTAGACGACCTCCTACACGAAGCAAATTGCATGTTCGAGAACCATCTTGGACTGTATGAATGAACGGAGTTAGTTTCTGAATGCTAACTGGCAATTTATGCGACTTCTTCATTTTTTCGATCTCATCCCTGAATTCGTGATTTTGAATGAATTCAACGATTTTCAAGAATGCCCAATTAAGCTCCTTTGATGTCGGAATAAGAGCGTTGGCTCTCTCATTTTTCTTAGTGATAAAACGTAGAATGTACGCGAAAATTCTCAGCAGTCTTGGGTAAGATGATTGGCTACAGATTAGTTTTGAAATGACATTAGTTTCAATTTCAACTGCTAAAAGTCCGACCTTGACCTTTCGTTTCTCCAAACTTTTTTCATCTATTGATAGTGGAAAATGATTATTTTTTGGCCAGTTAGTTGCATCTTGAAGCAAATATGATGGGCCACGAAACCAAATTGAGTGAATCAACTCATCTACATTACATCCTCTGGACTCTAAGTCTGCAGGATTTAGCTTTGATGGAACGTGTCTCCAAAGAACTTCGCTCGTCCATTCTTGGATCTCTGCAACTCTGTTTGCTACAAATGTTGCTAAAGTGGATGGGTGAGTTTTAATCCAATGAAGTGTAATTTCAGAGTCCGTCCAAAAATAAACATCACCGATTTCGCAAGTAATCAACGGCTGAATTCGATATCATAGTTTAGCCAATAAATGAGCGGCACACAGCTCTAATCTGGGTACTGATTTTGTGCTTAAAGGAGCAACCTTAGATTTGGCAGTTAACAACTCAGAATGAATCCCATTCGAATTATGGATTCGGACGTAGATGCAACAGCCGTACGCTCTTATTGACGCATCGGCGAAACCGTGAATATCGCATTTTATCTTTGAATGAATATGAACATACCGCGGAATGGAAATAGAGTCCATCTGAGTCAGGTTACTTTTAAATGCTTGCCAGCTAGAATCGAGATGCATAGGAATTGACTCATCCCAGTCAAGCTTCTGAAGCCAAAGTTCTTGCAATAAAATTTTTGCGTTAGTCACTATTGGGCATACTAGTCCGAGGGGATCGAAGAGCCGAGCTGATACTGATAGTATGTTTCTTTTTGTTGCTCGCAATTCATGAAACTTTTCGTCTACATGGAACTTAAACGTATCATTCTGGGGAATCCAGTGTATACCTAGCGCCTTTGTGGAATCAGTATTATTAACATTTAGAACGAAGTCTGACGAGTCATACGTTTTATGGTTTGAAACCATTTCGCTAATTTAAATCCAGCCGAATCAAGAATTTCAGTACATTGGGTACGAATTGTTTCCAGTTCCTTCAGACTGTCAGCACCAGTCAATAGGTCATCGACATAGAAGTCATGTCGGATAACCCTTGCTCCAACTGAATGAGAATTCTTGTACAGGTCACTTAAGTAGTTTAGGCAACGTGTTGCCAAGAAAGGAGCAGGTGAAGTACCATATGTCACTGTGTTCAGTTTATAAACGCTAATCTGATCCGTAGGTTTTTCCCTCCAGAGAATAAGTTGAAAATTGCGATCTGCCTCGTCAACTTCGATTTGACGGTACATTTTTGTAATGTCAGCAGTCATCGCGTATTTGTGCATACGAAAGCGAAGTAGGATTGAATACAATTCTTCTTGTACCGTTGGACCAACCATTAGAATGTCGTTCAACGACACTTGTGAAGATGTTCGGCATGAAGCATCGAACACGACGCGAAGTTTTGTCGAGGTACTCTGAGGTCTCAACACACACTGATGCGGTATATAGTAATGAGGTGTCGAAGAAAAGTTGTCAGTAGTTAATGTCATGTGACCTAAGTCACGATACTCTGCCATAAACTCCATATACAGCTTCTGAAGCATACAGTCTTTCGACAACCTGCGTTCCAGTGAGAGAAAACGATTTTTTGCTGTTTCATATGACTGACCTAGAAGGTTGGGGTTGGACTTGAAAGGAAGCTGCACCTTAAGCCTCCCTAAAGGTAAGCGTAAAATTGTGTTGAGAAACTTGGTCTCACAGTGTTGTTGTTCTATTGTGTATTTTTTGACAGTGAGCTCCTTGGGAATTTCTTCCAATTCCCAGAATTTTTTCACAAGAGAGTTTAAGCAGAAATCACCTGTTGACTCTGCTTCTTGAAGGCGTATTAAATTGCATATCTTAGATGCATTACTTGGGACATCTTTATATTTTCCTGATACAATCCATCCAAGTAAAGTTTTTTGGAGAATTGGAAGATTAGTACCTTGTTTTATTTGTCCAATCGACAACAGTTCGAAAAAGCTTTCGGCACCAAGTAGAAGATCTATCTTTTGAGGTTTGTGAAAGTGCGGATCAGCAAGTGAAAGATTGGAAGGAACATTCCAATTACTCATTGACACAAATTTGTCGGGTTGGTAAGTGGAGATTGAAGGCATTACCCAAAAATCAGTAGAAAACTCATAAGAGTTAATACGTGATCTCACAGTGGCATGTAATTTTTGCCGTACTGTGGAGTTTGTTTCACCAATGCCAATTAGGTTTAGAGTTTTCGCTTCTTTTTTTAGTTGCAGTCGTTGTGCAAGTTCCTCGGTTATAAGGTTTACTTGAGAACCGGAATCGAGCAGTGCTCTGGCCAGCTGATACTCTCCAGATTTTCCTTGAATGGTTATGACTGCAGTGGCTAGAATAATTTGATCGTCATTCGATGAACTATGATTCACAGAGGCACGAGAAATAATAGGTTGTTCTGGATTATAAGATAAACCTGTTTGAGGAGTGTTAGTAGAATATTGGTGTAAAAGAGTATGGTGCGACCGATTACACACTCTGCAGCGTGACGCCTTGCATCTAGATACCGTGTGCCCTTTCTTGAGACAATTTATGCATGCCGAAGATGATTTAATGAAATTGAACCGTTCAGTAACTGAGAGGGCAGCAAAGGCGGAGCATGAATTTATTACATGTTCCTTCGCATTACAGAACAAACATCTACTTTCCTCTTGCGAACTATTTTTCTTGCACATAAGTGACGATTTTACATTCTTACCTTGCCAGTTGTCTTGTTTTGGCCTGTTCGATCGAGACCTTGACGTAGAAGCTTCGTCAGCAGAAATGTGTTGGTATCGCTTATTTAACGCAGTCTCGCAATCAGACCAGAGCGGCAGCTTATTGTAATCTAATTGTTCCTCCCATTTAGATTTCGTGGCGGCATCGACTCTTGACATGACTAAATGAATAAGAATCGCATTTGAAATGTTCTTATCATCTCCTATTGACAATAGGGACTCATATATGGCAGAAACAGTATCTATGATATTGCGTAATGCAGAAGCAGATGGCTTGTTCATTTCTGGCAGTTCAAAAAGCTGCGAGATACTATCGATAAAGATTAGACAAGTGTTATCGTAAACTCTTTTTAAACTAGCTAATGCCTTTGAGTAATTAGTTTTCAGTGAGTTGAA
>NC_051847.1:106087409-106138519 GCF_002237135.1 Teleopsis dalmanni | reverse complement strand
CAAAATTATGGGTATTTATACTTAATCTAGCTTATTTACTAAACAATCACTACGTTTACGCGAGTCTTAAAATCACTTTTAAAACTGATTTTAAAATTTGTTCTTAGAGCGTTTACGCACAAAAATTAAAAGCACTTTTAAGGTAGCTGTCAATCAATCAGCTGTTTAACAGTAAACAGAAATGTTGATTTTAAACATTTTTAAAATGAATAGAGTAAAACTACAAATTGTTTTACTTTTATTGCAAAAAAGAAATATAACCAAAATTGTAGAAAATAATAATGAAGCAACAATGCAGATTTTTAAAACATCTCGTAAAAAATTTACAAAATTACGAGAAATGCGATTGCAGCTCTTTAATAAAATGGCAATAAATTCCGCTAATGAGGCTTTAATGAATGTAAATGTTTTTATAAAGTTTTTCATAAAATATTTAGAATGCATTTTTGTTTTTAGCTTTCACCACGAATAAGAACTTTTAGCAAAAGGAAGAGAAGTTCGGAATGGTGGGATGTTGAAGTTCTGTAGTTCTATGACGATGAACAATGGATTGTTGATTTTAAAGTGAATCGACAAATATTTTTCCGGCTTGTAGATTTACTTAAGGATAAAATGGCACCAGCAGAAAATACTTTCGTTGAAGGGTTGAATATTCCCAACCTGAACATATGTACAATCGACAAAATTTGTCGTCCGGACAACTTATGCGAGATAATATGCGCGTACTTGGCGAGAAAATTTCCACTTCTACATAGAAGCAATTAAAAAAATAATGTAGAAAAAACCAATTTTAAATTAATTAATTTATAATTTTTTTTATAACTAACAATATAATATATATAATATAATATATTTATAACAATTTGTGCTTAATGACAAATTTAAATAATTGAAAATAATAAACTTAATTTAAACTAAACTAAAATGTTTTAAATATATAGTTATCATTACAGTAAAGTTAAGATTTTCAAATAGAGAATAAAAAATAAACAAGTTTAATTAATTTAGATTCTGGGATGCAATTAGGCTTTTTCTATATTTTTTGCCGTCTAACAATTTAATTATTTGTTTTTCTGCAAATATTTTAATTAAACATTCTTCCTCCTCTTTCATCCAATTTTTTCTTTTCATTTCCTTTTTCTCCATATTTTTAGTTATTTGGTTAGTGTTATTTGTAATAAAATTCAAATTATTTGTACCTATCTACTGTTAACAGCTGACAATTTAAACCTTAAACTGCTTTTAAGGTGTTTACGCAAAGATTAAAAGTGACATTTCTTACTAAAAGTGATGTTAAACTACATTTAGTAAGCTAAAAGTGCTTTTAAGCAAAATTCAATTTAGGGTGTTTACGCGATCTTAAAATCGATTTTAAGAGCCTTAAAACAACTTTTAAGGCTCGCGTAAACGTAGTGAATTATTATTTACTTTTTGATTGATTTGAGTAACCAATCAATGCATTGGTTATTCCCATAAATTACATTAATTATTTTATTACATGTATTTTATAAACAAATACTCTTCTAACGCATTACAATAATACGTCATATATTGTTTTTAAAGAGTTAATGTACTTTCTAGAATTTAGGTTGGAATAGTGCAATGACCATACATGCTTATCATGTCTTATGTTACAAATGCATTGAAAAATACAAGAGTTTTTGTATTTATTGAAGTTATAAAAAACGAAAGTTACAACGAAAGTATTTTATTCAAATTAATTACACTTTATTTAAGAAATTAAAATTTTAATAAATCACTTCGAAAATCGAAAATAAAACGCGTGCTGTTCACTTGGGACTTGAAATGCAAGAGAGAGAATCAAAAAACCCAGTTCAGTCTGGAAGCTAAAAAACTGTATAAAATTAAAGTTGTTGTTTTTTTAAGATTACCGTATGTAATGTGCAAGGTTGACGAAAGTCAACATTGGGTTGCATATTAACAATAAAAATGAGCAGCACGCGTTTTATTTTAACTACTTTAAACAAAAAATGCAATATAAAATATAAACATTCAACACCGGCCGCGTTGAAGCACGATCATGTGTTCAATTTTCTGGCAGCATCGCTAATTTGTGAACTGGACGCCTCAGAATTCCGTTGCTGGTATTGACGTCAACGACCCTGACCTTATTGTCGCGACCTGTAATTACGGCTTCCACCCTTCCGAGCTTCCACTGGTGAGAGGGAAGGTTGTCTTCTTGGACGACGACTAGTCGGCCGACTGCGAGATTCGGCTGCTCGAACACCCACTTGTTCTTGGGCTGCAGCTGTAGGATGTAATCTTTGGACCAGGCCTGCCAAAACCTCCGTTTGAGCTCGCATAACAGACGCCAACGTTTCAAAGTGCTCAATTTGTTGTCGGAGACGCCTTGCGCGAATTCTTGCGGCAGCGTGTGAAGAGTACCTCCAATCAACAGGTGTGCTGGTGTTAGCGCCTCTTTGTCGTTTGGGTCTTGACTCAATGGACTGAGTGGACGAGAATTTAGCAGGGCTTCTACACCTACAAAATTTGTCGCATTGTCGCAATAGATTTTTTCTGGGAGTCCTCGTCTTCCGGCAAACCTTTTAAGACAAAAAATAAAACAGTTGTCAGATCTGTTACAAGTTCTAAATGTATAGCCTTTGACGTGAAACAAACAAACACTGCGATATACATTTTAACTGGTGGTCGACCACGAATTTTCAAAGTAGTGTATACAGGCCCACAAAAATCGACACCGCTAATTAAAAAGGGTCGTAGTGCCTTTAACCGATCTGCAGGTAAGTTTCCCATTACTTGGGTCAACAGCTTAGGTTTGTATCGAAAACAATGTATGCATGCTCTTACGGTTTTACTGCATGCCTTGCTTGAATTTATGACCCAAATTTTTTCACGAAGCAGCACTTCTAAGGCTTTTGGACCAGCATGACAATTGGTTGTGTGGAGAAATCGTAAATAAATCTCGACAAAATGCAATTTCTTAGGTAACAGCAAGGGAAATTTTGAATCATAAGACAGTGGTGCGTTTAGTAGACGACCTCCTACACGAAGCAAATTGCATGTTCGAGAACCATCTTGGACTGTATGAATGAACGGAGTTAGTTTCTGAATGCTAACTGGCAATTTATGCGACTTCTTCATTTTTTCGATCTCATCCCTGAATTCGTGATTTTGAATGAATTCAACGATTTTCAAGAATGCCCAATTAAGCTCCTTTGATGTCGGAATAAGAGCGTTGGCTCTCTCATTTTTCTTAGTGATAAAACGTAGAATGTACGCGAAAATTCTCAGCAGTCTTGGGTAAGATGATTGGCTACAGATTAGTTTTGAAATGACATTAGTTTCAATTTCAACTGCTAAAAGTCCGACCTTGACCTTTCGTTTCTCCAAACTTTTTTCATCTATTGATAGTGGAAAATGATTATTTTTTGGCCAGTTAGTTGCATCTTGAAGCAAATATGATGGGCCACGAAACCAAATTGAGTGAATCAACTCATCTACATTACATCCTCTGGACTCTAAGTCTGCAGGATTTAGCTTTGATGGAACGTGTCTCCAAAGAACTTCGCTCGTCCATTCTTGGATCTCTGCAACTCTGTTTGCTACAAATGTTGCTAAAGTGGATGGGTGAGTTTTAATCCAATGAAGTGTAATTTCAGAGTCCGTCCAAAAATAAACATCACCGATTTCGCAAGTAATCAACGGCTGAATTCGATATCATAGTTTAGCCAATAAATGAGCGGCACACAGCTCTAATCTGGGTACTGATTTTGTGCTTAAAGGAGCAACCTTAGATTTGGCAGTTAACAACTCAGAATGAATCCCATTCGAATTATGGATTCGGACGTAGATGCAACAGCCGTACGCTCTTATTGACGCATCGGCGAAACCGTGAATATCGCATTTTATCTTTGAATGAATATGAACATACCGCGGAATGGAAATAGAGTCCATCTGAGTCAGGTTACTTTTAAATGCTTGCCAGCTAGAATCGAGATGCATAGGAATTGACTCATCCCAGTCAAGCTTCTGAAGCCAAAGTTCTTGCAATAAAATTTTTGCGTTAGTCACTATTGGGCATACTAGTCCGAGGGGATCGAAGAGCCGAGCTGATACTGATAGTATGTTTCTTTTTGTTGCTCGCAATTCATGAAACTTTTCGTCTACATGGAACTTAAACGTATCATTCTGGGGAATCCAGTGTATACCTAGCGCCTTTGTGGAATCAGTATTATTAACATTTAGAAAGAAGTCTGACGAGTCATACGTTTTATGGTTTGAAAACCATTTCGCTAATTTAAGTCCAGCCGCATCAAGAATTTCAGTACATTGGGTACGAATTGTTTCCAGTTCCTTCAGACTGTCAGCTCCAGTCAATAGGTCATCGACATAGAAGTCATGTCGGATAACCCTTGCTCCAACTGAATGAGAATTCTTGTACAGGTCACTTAAGTAGTTTAGGCAACGTGTTGCCAAGAAAGGAGCAGGTGAAGTACCATATGTCACTGTGTTCAGTTTATAAACGCTAATCTGATCCGTAGGTTTTTCCCTCCAGAGAATAAGTTGAAAATTGCGATCTGCCTCGTCAACTTCGATTTGACGGTACATTTTTGTAATGTCAGCAGTCATCGCGTATTTGTGCATACGAAAGCGAAGTAGGATTGAATACAATTCTTCTTGTACCGTTGGACCAACCATTAGAATGTCGTTCAACGACACTTGTGAAGATGTTCGGCATGAAGCATCGAACACGACGCGAAGTTTTGTCGAGGTACTCTGAGGTCGCAACACACACTGATGCGGTATATAGTAATGAGGTGTCGAAGAAAAGTTGTCAGTAGTTAATGTCATGTGACCTAAGTCACGATACTCTGCCATAAACTCCATATACAGCTTCTGAAGCATACAGTCTTTCGACAACCTGCGTTCCAGTGAGAGAAAACGATTTTTTGCTGTTTCATATGACTGACCTAGAAGGTTGGGGTTGGACTTGAAAGGAAGCTGCACCTTAAGCCTCCCTAAAGGTAAGCGTAAAATTGTGTTGAGAAACTTGGTCTCACAGTGTTGTTGTTCTATTGTGTATTTTTTGACAGTGAGCTCCTTGGGAATTTCTTCCAATTCCCAGAATTTTTTCACAAGAGAGTTTAAGCAGAAATCACCTGTTGACTCTGCTTCTTGAAGGCGTATTAAATTGCATATCTTAGATGCATTACTTGGGACATCTTTATATTTTCCTGATACAATCCATCCAAGTAAAGTTTTTTGGAGAATTGGAAGATTAGTACCTTGTTTTATTTGTCCAATCGACAACAGTTCGAAAAAGCTTTCGGCACCAAGTAGAAGATCTATCTTTTGCGGTTTGTGAAAGTGCGGATCAGCAAGTGAAAGATTGGAAGGAACATTCCAATTACTCATTGACACAAATTTGTCGGGTTGGTAAGTGGAGATTGAAGGCATTACCCAAAAATCAGTAGAAAACTCATAAGAGTTAATACGTGATCTCACAGTGGCATGTAATTTTTGCCGTACTGTGGAGTTTGTTTCACCAATGCCAATCAGGTTTAGAGTTTTCGCTTCTTTTTTTAGTTGCAGTCGTTGTGCAAGTTCCTCGGTTATAAGGTTGACTTGAGAACCGGAATCGAGCAGTGCTCTGGCCAGCTGATACTCTCCAGATTTTCCTTGAATGGTTATGACTGCAGTGGCTAGAATAATTTGATCGTCATTCGATGAGCTATGATTCACAGAGGCACGAGAAATAATAGGTTGTTCTGGATTATAAGATAAACCTGTTTGAGGAGTGTTAGTAGAATATTGGTGTAAAAGAGTATGGTGCGACCGATTACACACTCTGCAGCGTGACGCCTTGCATCTAGATACCGTGTGCCCTTTCTTGAGACAATTTATGCATGCCGAAGATGATTTAATGAAATTGAACCGTTCAGTAACTGAGAGGGCAGCAAAGGCGGAGCATGAATTTATTACATGTTCCTTCGCATTACAGAACAAACATCTACTTTCCTCTTGCGAACTATTTTTCTTGCACATAAGTGACGATTTTACATTCTTACCTTGCCAGTTGTCTTGTTTTGGCCTGTTCGATCGAGACCTTGACGTAGAAGCTTCGTCAGCAGAAATGTGTTGGTATCGCTTATTTAACGCAGTCTCGCAATCAGACCAGAGCGGCAGCTTATTGTAATCTAATTGTTCCTCCCATTTAGATTTCGTGGCGGCATCGACTCTTGACATGACTAAATGAATAAGAATCGCATTTGAAATGTTCTTATCATCTCCTATTGACAATAGGGACTCATATATGGCAGAAACAGTATCTATGATATTGCGTAATGCAGAAGCAGATGGCTTGTTCATTTCTGGCAGTTCAAAAAGCTGCGAGATACTATCGAAAAAGATTAGACAAGTGTTATCGTAAACTCTTTTTAAACTAGCTAATGCCTTTGAGTAATTAGTTTCAGTGAGTTGAAATGCCTTAACTGTACCAAGAGCTTCGTCAGACAAACACGAAATGAGATGATTGAATTTTTCAATATCACTTAGCGACTGATCATTGTGCACTAAGCTTTCAAAAAGGCTTATGAAGTTTTTGTACTCAGAATGTTTCCCACTAAATTTAGGTAAACCCATACTTGGCAGCCTGGAACGATGATTGCTGCATTCATGCGAAGTATCAGGGATACTAGACTTGCGGTTTTTACCTAACGCCTGTAGAAACAATGATTTCGAAGCAACGCAGATTTCTTCTAGATCTGGCCGAAATACATCAAACTCGTTGATACACTCTATTTTTTGTTGGCAAGTCATGGCCTGTTTAATGTATGAATTGAGAATGTCCAACCTACATTCCAGTTCTACAGGGTTTAAATCAACAGTTTTTTCAGAAATTACTTTTTTAATACGCAAGATACTGGCCACTACAGTTTCTCGCTGCTGGAGTAGTTTATCCAATTCTTCATTTTTTTGTGGGGATGATGCTCGCTTTTTAGTTGACATAGTGAACACAATTTACTAAATTTTTTAAGAGAGAAGGCAATGCAGCGCAAAGAACGATAAGAGTATTTGAATACTGTTGAGCGACGGTTGTAAGTAAATTCCAACAAAGTAAACGCGAGAAATTAGCGAAACGAAAGATGCACTCACTTTGTTTATAGAATAATAAAAAACGATAAATAATCAATATTGTGATTATGGGTAAATTCCAACAAAGTGGTTGCAAGTAACTGGCGAAAACGAAAACGAAAAATGCATTCACTTTGTATATAATTTGCCCCTGCAAATTACTCAATTATTTGTATTAAATAATTGGATTTACCGAACGTATTTGTTAATGAAGCTCAACCTCAGCTTCGTAAATTTGTTTCACGTTTGTCAAATAATTTATTATAGAAATAGAAAAATATATGTGTTTTAAAAGTGCAAATAATTACCAGTGCAAAGTTATTTAAAATACTTTCTTGACTATTTTGTTTAGTCAGAGCATGACCTGGTACAACAATTTTATTATTTGCACTTTCTTACCTGGCAAACGGCAGTGGTGTTACAGTTGCACTCCATCCAGAAAGCAGCAATGAAGAGCAGTATCGATCTGCAGTGACAGCGAACAGCAGCAGCGAAATGCAGTAGCAGTCTGCAGTAGCAGCGGCCAACAGCAGCAATAGAATTGAGCAGGAAACTGCAGTAGCAGCGACCAACAGCAGCAATAAGAATTGAGCAGGAAAATTTTTGTTGTAAAAATTGGCGAAAACTTTCTCACTTTGCTGGCACGAAAAACAGTTCCGGGAAGTTGACGGGAAAATGCAAATTTAATTATTTTTGCGACAAAAAATTATAATTTCCGAAATAATTTAAATAATTTCACTTCAAAACTTTATTTAGGATTTGGGCACGTTTTAATTTTAGGCTGGAGGATCGCAAAATGAAATTTTGATTGGAGACAAGTGCAGCAGACAAACGGTCTTCGTGAATGCAAGCGAATTTTTTTTTTTTTTTTTATTATTATTAACGATTTTTGTCTGGTGCTGATACTTGACACCACACCGACATTTACCGCAACCACTTCACACGTGGAAAAGGAAAAATTAAATTGAACGAAAATCACGATGCTGCCAATTGCAGCTCCACCGAACAATGTTCACTAAATTTCACTTTTTTTTTTTTTTAAAGTTTTTTACTACTTGATTTCAAGTCCCTGCTCGGGCGCCAATGAAAAATACAAGAGTTTTTGTATTTATTGAAGTTATAAAAAACGAAAGTTACAACGAAAGTATTTTATTCAAATTAATTACACTTTATTTAAGAAATTAAAATTTTAATAAATCACTTCGAAAATCGAAAATAAAACGCGTGCTGTTCATTTGGAACTTGAAATGCAAGAGAGCGATCGAGAATGCTAGTTCAATCTTGAAGCCAAAAAACTGTAAATTAATATTGTTTTTATATTTTAAAGTACCGTATATGTGCAAGGTTGACGAAAGTCAACATTGGGTTGCATATTTACCATAAAAAAATGAGCAGCACGCGCGTTATTTTAACTACTTTTAAAAGAAAGCAAATTAAACATAGAAATAAAATATAAACATTCAACATGCATATTTGTAACAGCATGTGTCAAAATATTTCTTTTAAGTAATATGATCAAAGTCAAAGCGTCAAACCGACAAAAGTGCATATTATAATTTATGACACATTTATTTTGTCTGAATGAACAGTGGCTTGTCACATATGATATTAATGTAGGTCATGGGCACTACACCATGTTTGTTTCTTCTTCCATTATCGCCACTGAAGTACACATCATAATTGTCTATAGTACAGCTTCCGTGGTCTGGCCATCGGTCTGGCCATTTCATGTTTGTGCATTTTCCGTATTGTATTATTAATTTTACCGCTTTCGAACATACTTCTGACATTCCAAATGCCAATTTTATAGGATTTATTATCACTGACTCATCTTAGCTGAACGGGAGATTCTTAGCACCGCTACTCCATTTAAGGGGCGCCCGTACTCGGGGTCAACGTTTCGATTCTCAGCGATGTTAGATAAATTGATTCATGTTTTTTTCATGTTACATTTGGAAAAATAATAGTGGTGGTTTTCTGGTATGGTATAACCATACCAGTTGTCTTAACCTCTGCCTATACATGATACTGAGAAACCAGCTGCCATTCCCCAGCGTCATCTGTAACCTTCCGTCGATACTACCTTCGGAAAGCTTTCAGTGGGGGTTTGTTACGAAGGTTACCATTTCCTGGCTGTTTGGTCCGCGGGAGGTATATCATTTCTCTCCTACCACCCATTACTGGGAGGCTTTCGCTATTCACCACCTCCGGCGCGCCTTGTAGGGATATAGTCTCCCCGGAGAGTCCCTGGTAGTACGTTCTGTTTTAATTGGGACGCAACACAGCTTATATGTTGACTTTCTTGATTGCACTAAGTCTGCACTCTTGACATATGTCGTTGTTTTTTGCGGTAGTTCGATTGAATGAGCAATTTCGTACGCTTCAGTGATATTTTTTTGGTTTTTTATTAATTATTTTATCACAAATATTCCACCAGTATTGTATCTAAGAATAGCCCATACTCACAAAATCTAGCACTCTCCTTTCTCTTGTTTAATTTTTTGGAAAGTAACGCTCTCAATCTACATTTATTTCGAGTCCCTTCAAAATGATAAATTAAAATATTTTTTATTTTGTTGTATGTGAGCATGTCAGGTCCAGTTGAGTTTTGCTTTCATATGTACACTCACATCTTCCAGTATCTTACTCAATTGTCGCGCCGAGTCCACACGCGTGAAATAATCCTACACTGAGGATCCCTCTTAACATATAATTTATATTCCGCAATCTTAAATGGTAGTGGTTTAGGTGTCTCCTCCGAACTTGCATTTAAATTTGTTGAATTGTTAACAGCAGCGCCTTTCATCGCTTCCGTCATCGCTAATCAAATCGTGTCGTGAGTAATTACATCATGGTCGCATGATATGAGACTCATATTAATGATTCCACTTCTGACAACGCTTTTGTATTTCTAGTTTTATTTCTTGTCCACGTTATAATAATGCATTTGCTGTTTCACTTGATGACTAAGAACAATTTTGTAAGTTGTGTTAAGTAGGCCTGTGTGTGTAGAAGGTGTGTGTGTAGAAGGTGCTTTTGTATTTCTAGTTTTATTTCTTGTCCACGTTATAATAATGCATTTGCTGTTTCACTTGATGACTAAGAACAATTTTGTAAGTTGTGTTAAGTAGGCCTGTGTGTGTAGAAGGTGATATGTTAACATGAGTATTAAATGAACAACATGATATTACCTCGCGTGTCCCACGTTGTCCAGGCAGTCTCCGTGCAGAACCTGCTTCTTTCACTGTGGTTCCTTTTGTAAAGTGGGCATGCACTTCATCATCCAAATTCGCGGCAGTAATATTGTGGCGCACCGTTTACACATTTATTTTTATTTTTATTTTAATTTTTTTAATATTAATTAAAAATAGCCTGTGCATTGCACGCACAGCAAAAAATGCAAGAAAAAAAAAAAGCTTTTGTACATTTTTTTTCTTTTGATGTTGTTTTGATTAAGAGTTGCGGCGAAAAGTTTTAGGCAAAATTAGGAGTTAAAATGATCAATGCTGCCAGAGCAATGTACAATAGTAATATTAATAAAATTATAAGAAATGATGCCAATGTTTTGGAAAATTCGGAATGTATAAAAATAATAAACCACCGTATTAACTGGTACTTTTTGGAAAAACGGTTGAAAGGAGAGGCGCCAGTATTAAACGAGTAACAGGAGTGTCTACTGAAAAGATTTAGGATATAAAAGGAGATATTTGGTGATAAAGTTTGCTTCTTTTTGATGGTTTGTTGCTTCGATGTGATCGTTTTTTTTAAGAAATCACAGAAATTAATAATATTTTAAAAGATAAAAAAAAGTGACTTTAATAAGTTTATTAAGTTTGGAATAAATCACTAGCAAAAGAAATGAAAACGGAAAGTCTCAGAAATTATAAATATTAAAAAAAAAGAAATGACTGAAAAGTTTTTTTATTTTTGAAATTCAAGAGTTGCGAGTAAATTAAGATTTGTGTTTAATTGCAAATAAGAAGTCTCTAAAGTTATAAATGCTAAAAAAGACTAAAAGAAAAATTTTCGGTTACAATATTTTGGTGAAATTTTCTGACCGAGCCAAGTGAGTGACAGAGCTTGTAATTCACATTCCATGGGCGAATTGACCAGATCAACAGCAGTGGATTCCCATCAAAAGCAGCAACTATATGGTTAAGTAACCCCCCCACAACTACATCAAATGGCGGCTGTTGCGGCAAGCTAACCTATTTGTAAGCGGAGAGTACAGGATTTAATATTTTACTTGTCGCGAACCCACTGGTGTCCAGAGAAAAAAAAAAAACCTTTTTAGTTTTTTTGATGTGCTTAATGTTAATTTTTTTTTTGGTTTAATTTATTATATTTTATTATTTGAATTAGTTTTTTTTACGCTTTAATTTAAAAAAAAAAGATATTTTTTTTACCTCATTTATTTTTTAAAAAAAAAAAAACACCTTTTGGTTAACTTGAATTTTCTATTAGTGTCATTTGTATATAAAAGAAATTTTTTTATTTTTTTTACATGAAAGTAAATTTATTTATTAAGAGATTGTACACCTTGTAAAAAAGAAAGAAAAAAAAAACTTTCTACCAACGCATCAGGTGTCTGGTTTTGTTTATTTTTAAATTTTTATATACATATGTATATATATGTAGATTTTTTTTTAAATTTGACTAACTAGGTACTCCAACAACATGAAGTGGCGTCATTTCGTCGATGAGGGTAAGTGCCTATTTACAAAATTGCTTAATTTATAAATAAATAAAAGAAAAAAAAAAGGTAGAAAAACAAAAGCCATCAAACTGATGTGCAGTAGATTTTTTTTGTTTTTTTTAATTGTTTTTTTTATTATTATTGTATATTTTTTTTTTATACACATAGTATTTGAATTTTATTTTGATACATATATATATTTATATATACATTTATTGAGAGTTTTTTTGTATTTTTGAGATAATTATTTGAATGATAGTTAACTGAATAATCCGAATAAAAGAATTGTTATTTAAAATTATATATATTCATATAAAGAATTGTTATTTAAAATTATATATTGAACGCTTTTAAATAAATACATATATATAAAGAAAACATATAATAGAAGGAGTATGTGCTAGGTCTTCATATTACGGAAAGGTGAGAAGGTTTGTCTCTGTTTCTTCTAATTTTCTATAGTTACTGATCAATCCAACATGATGTCTGGCTAGGAATATATTAAGCTCAAAAGGGTAGTACAGGGACATGTTATGAGGTGTGTATAAGAGTAGAATGAAATAGACTGCTTATGAAGATAGAACAGTTGACAGGACTGAAAGACTTAGAAAAATTACTAAATAGAATTATATAGAATTTGTCAATGGCACGATATTTTTTTTTTGTTTGTTGTCAGCAGGTGGCCAATAGTTGCCAAGAACTTACACCCAAAAACGGCGAGCATACCGGGCCTGCCAGCGTGCCATGCTAGGCTTCTAGAACCACCATAATCACAACATAGCTGACACAACAGTTGCCAAAACTTCACAATCAGTGTTGCCATATTAGTTAATACACAACAACACCTTTTTTATTTATCCGCTTAAATTTATTTAAATGAATACGTAGCAATTAATTTATAAATTATTTATTATTATATTGTTAATTAGTTAAAGCACAATAAAAATACTAGCACCTGCACCGAAACACGTTAATAATAATCAAAATAAAATAGCAACAATAGAAACGTCAGAAAAGAGTTCGCCTTAAGAGATGTACAATAAAGCTTCTGTGCAAAAGTATTAAATTGCATCAAAGTTCAATGAAGATTAATTTAAAGCTTTGTGTACACTACACAAAAGCTTCAGGCGGACGCACATAAAAGGCAAAACACTTTGCAGAAAGCCAGTGTATCTTGTGTGATCACTCTGTAGCATTGTATGTCAAAAGTTATAAAATATTATCGGGTACAACGACGATTTTAAGCCAATGTATACAAAATTACTGTTAAGCATTATTACATATATATATATATATGTTATATAATACCTAAAAATATATTTTTACTTGTCCCTTTTTCAAAACAGATAAATCAGAGAGCAAAACGCGTTAAACCTGCAAAGGATAAAAACTACGACACCAGCATTTTACCCAAACGGATTTTAGAGTCTCAAGTTTATAATCCTTCAAAGGATAAATCTACATCGTCAGCGTTTAACCCAAGCCAGAAAATAATCTCACATTTATACCACCTACATTTAATTATTTTCTTTTAACATACTTTTTTAAATCACATGAAATAATATTATTTTAAGTAAGTACTTTTTTTAAAATTGAACTTAACATCTTTCATTAGAGAAGTCGCATCCTTGTCTCTGGACAAAGGCTGAAGACACCCCAGAAAAAATTATAGCGAACCAAAAAATCCGGGTTGTTACAATCGTGTCGTTAATCGTTGAAGAACATTGGCCAATACTATCAGAGATATGAAAAGACTCAACATTGATATCCTAGGAGTGACCCGAACATTCTGTCCAAGCTCAAGTAAATGTCAATGCGATGACAAAATATATCTCAGGCAATGACACGAACAGGCAAAACAAGGGAGTCGGAATCATTCTTTCAAAAAATATCGCAGAGTTATTGAATACTTTCATCCCTGATTCCGACAGAACAATGCTTCAGAAGATTGACTCAAAACTATTTGCACTGAACATCTTACAAGTCTACGCTCCCACATCAGAATCCACAGAAGAAGAAAGCATACTGTCGGCTAGAAACAAGATCACATCTTCTACGCGATGTCGGCTAGAGACAGGTCCATAGATCCATAGGTTGTGTTTCAACTATGAATACTAGTCAACTGTAATCAGGCGGACGCATACAAAATTGTCTTAAATTGAAGCTCAAATTTAAGGCGAAAGAGCGTATGACAAGCGATGAATGGCTATGGATAGTTGATCTATAATATGCGAACTCTGGATACCTGTCGACTTCCAATTTTAATTAGACTTCTGACGATAAACAGCCTATGTCATAGGTGACATTCTAAACTCAAAATAAACACAAATTTTCATGGATTATTTAACTAACATTTGTAACGATTTCTTTATGGAATTATCTGAAGTCGAGTACATGCTGGCCTAGTGGTCCTCTTTATAGCACTACAGTGTGCGTCAAAATGGACCCCGATAGACCACCGCATTGTTCTTCGCTTGCGAAAACGGTGAACGTATCGGCGTACATTTCAAATCGATCTCAGGTAAAGCAACAGGAAATCATTGGTGACGTCTATAAATTCCTGAACCACTGAATCTGCTGATTCCGACACCGGCAAACTTACTTTGAAAAGATCGAAATTCACTCACCTCAGAAGAAGTGAATGAAGAAGGTTTAAGACGGTTATATCATCAGATCATAGCATAGCAGAGGCTCTAAAAATAGCCACGCAGTCCACGCCTGCAAATAAGCGGGTAAGATCGAACCAAGCCATCGTACAACCTAGCTGTTAAGGTCGTGTATTTAAGCTTCATGTCGGCCGATTCGTTTGGCGCTTCGCTCTCTGCAGCGCAAATAACGTTTTTCCAAGAAGCCATCATTGATGTTGCTATCGAGCAACAAAGTGACGATCTACAACCGGAATTTGAAAAGGGTTTACATAGAACGGGGTGGCTGCTTATCATTTGCAATAATTAAATAACCGCGGGGTTGGTCAAGGAATTTTCAAGTCACAAAGGGACCAAATGCAGACTCACCTAAACGTGGTAGATGAAAAGGATTTCCCACGAACTCATGTAGTTTGTGGCTATTTTCTTCAAGTTTAACCTTGTCAAACGAAAAAGTTCTGGCTACTTTGGTACCCAGAACAAATTCTCTACCAATTGTGGAAAGTAATACGCAGAGTGACACATGATCAGATGCTGCACCTGGCTTTCGTCATTGATGATGAATCTATATGTAAGTTGTTCGAACTAAAAAGTAGGATTGCATACCCGCTCGGACAGTTGAGATTGATGCTTAAGGAAACCACTCCTGCTACCTCTCACCCCGTGGATGACGCCCCAAAGATGCTTCAGGATGACAAAACCATTCAGTCATGCTCGACTTCGGTAAAGTCCCATACGGATAGTTGCCCAACAGTAGCTACTCCTGAGAAAGAAGAACTAGAAACACGTTTCTCCACTTGTAAGAATGTTAGCACTGCAAATGGGCGTGCTGTCCAGATTCTCACCAAAGGAATTAAGTCCACAATGTCCTCCACGGGCACATTAACAGTAACAGGTAAAGGGTGCCAAGGACAAAAGTTCTCGACGGTACAAACGTGGAAGTCTCGTCCGAAAATCTCTTAATAAGATCAAATGAAAACTTTTAGAGTGCTGCAGGTAAACCTGCACCGTGTTAAAGGAGCATTACCCACCTTGTGGGTATCGCTCTCGGACTCTAACAAGAACCGTGGGTGATCGGTGGCAATCTATCGTTAACTAACTTTATTTCTATGGACCTAGTAGTGGTTGAAGTTCCAGACATAGTGATGACATCTGCCTACTTCCCAGGTAAAGAAGAAACCGTTCCACCATCGGTAGTCCAACAGCTGATTACCTTTTGCAAGTCTACTGTGCGGCACCTAACATTAATAAAAGGGGTGAGTACCTATTAGAATATATTGTTTTTAGGATTAAATAGAGCTAATTAATAGCTTAATTAATAGAGCAATACGCTCTGGTAAGTTTGAAGCATGTAGAGTTGCAATCACTGACTACAACAAGCCAATCAGACAGTCTCAACGGGCTTCAAATAATGTCAAATAAAACTAAGTAGGTCTTTCAAAAAAACCCGATAGCTCCTTTACCACTAGTCGTGAAGACACACTCGAATTTCTCTTACAAACACACTTCTCTTACTCCGTAACCGGAGGAATAATATCACAATCAAACTGCTCCCATATGTCAGGAATACGCACTATCTTGTGTAATCTTCAACAGGGGCACGGTGAACTGGGCGATCAGGTCATTTAAATATCACTGGAGTCCATAATGAATTTTACTCCTCTACATCTCTTCATTCAAAAGACAGCAGCTTTGAGTGTAGCTAGGCTATACCCTGTTTTCAATATGCACGGAAATCTCAGCAGTCAAAATTCTATCTGCAGACTAGTTCCTGGTATAGAGATCTGCGATAAGACAGATTGCATGAACATTGAACTTGGCGTCGGAAAAAATTCGAAGTTCTCATTCTCACTCGATTGAACTGTAAAAATGGCACTCCTGGTTTAGAACTAAAAGTGAATCTAGAATCTAACTCGCGCTTGGTATATGGCACACTATCTTCCAAGTTGAGGTACACGCCATCGAGGTCTGTGCGCATATTAACATTACTAATCGGTTGAAAGGCACCCACACCTGTATTTACTCAGATAGTGAAGCAGCAATCAAGGCATTATCCTCCTTCAGGCTTCCTCCTGGAAGCCTGGTCACACAGGAAGCAATGGTAATGAGTCTGAGGACAGTATTGCGATATCAGGATCTGCCATTTAACTCTGTGGATCGGAGCCATATTGTGGATTAAGTTGATCTACAACTAGGTCTCTGATTGATAAATAGTTTTCAGCTGAGAGAATTCGCTACTGGGGCAACATTCCAGGTAACCGTTAGGCTAAAGAGCTGGTTCATCCCTTCAGTTATGTTATGGTATCTTTCTTCAGCAGAGTTGAGATTGCTGGTGGGATATTTAACAGGTCACCATGGACTGAGTTATCACCTGAAAAAAATGAGCCTGTCCGAGGAGATAGATTTTCGGTTCTACTTAATAGCAAAGGAGACTTCCAGTCACATTCTCTGTGACTGTCCAGCCTTGATCTGGGGCAGTAGGCGGTCACTGGATCAGGAACTACTCTCCCCTTCTGACATTAAGAGGTTTTCAACGGTCGACATTCTGGCTCTTATTCGGAAGGCGAAACGTCTTGTGTTCGGTTAGGGTCTGTTGCAGCACAAAAAATCAGCTATTGCCGCAGGGCTCCACTTCTTTGGAAGCTGGTAACCTATTTATTTCTATTCTATGGTATTATTATTTCCATTATTGAAATGAGGGGCGACAATTTTATTCAATTCTTTTAAAAGAAACTTCAAAATAACGAACACATGATTCTACTTACATCCGAGAACACTTTACACTTGGACGTCACGTCAAGATGAAGAAGGTAACATCGTACGCAATCAAATCTCGACTACACAGAAGTTTTGCGGCATCAGTCATCAGTGCTAAGATCTACTTAGGAGCTGACGAAAAGCAAAGATCAGAACCAAAATTATATCTCTGAAATGGAGGGCTGTTAAAAAGTACGATTTGTAACAACTATAAAATCCAAGATCCCGTTAAAACATGTCTAATGAAATTAACACCAAACTTGTCAAGATAGATCACCAAAATACAAACTACTTGGAAGTTTTAAGTCAGACTGCAGAAATTCTTGCAAATACACTAAACAACTTGCCTGCTTGAAAACATCATGCCAAAGCAAAATGGATGATTAAAGACGTTTTAGAACTAATGGATGAGAGACAATCATATAAGAACAAAGATTACAACAAATATGGAAATCTCCAAAGAACTATCAGATCCAAAATTAGACAAGCAAAGACTTACTGGCTGGAACAAGAATGTAGCGAAATGGAAAGACTAAAATACTTATTAATAAGTTATTTGAAAATAACGCCAAAAGCACCACCACTAACGATCACAATCAAGAATTTTGGTGAGGTCCTTCAATAACCATAGGTGAGATCCAAAAAACCATAAAATCATCAAAAAACAAAAAAGCAGTTGGCCTAGACTTTTGAACAACCTATCCTATCTCCACAGTTATTCAACATTTATTCAAAAGCAATCTTAAAGGATTCCATAAACGATCTGGACAAAGGCGTTAAGGTAAATGATAGATTTATAAAGAACAATAGGTACGCAGACAACACAACACTCATAGGTGAAAGTAGAGATGAGCTTCAATTTCTAACTGAAGGGAATCTTAGACTTTAAAAATCATAACAATGAACAGAATCGAAGATTTTAAAATGTGGTGGTACAGACATATTCTGAACGACAGAAAAAGTGTCAAATAAAGACGCTCTAATAAGATTGAGAAAAGAATATCTTATTTTACAATAAAGAGAAAATATTTATTAATAATAAATTTTTAACTTACAATTTTTGAAAATTAAAGCACATCATATTTGCTGTACGGACGTGCTAAATGTATTCGGCTTCTCTTCTTGAAGCAATGTACATGTGGTCCATGTAACAAATTGTAACGTTCAACCCGCTCAGCACTTCGTCCATGAACCGCTGAAAAGTCACGTTAAATTCGAAAAACCCAAACGGTGTGGTTGTTCTTATTTTTTTCTGCCTTCTGGTATTCTGCCATTTGTGTGCCTGTTGGATGTTCTAGCTGAGTTGTGGTTGCGCCCAATTGTGTTGTGTTATAAGAGTCCACCCACCAAATAAATACGCTACTGCCGTTCGTTGATGGATTGTTACAGACGTTACCACTTTTCATTTTCATTTTTATTTAATTTATTTAATTTGTCTTTGAAGGATTCTAACAGTTAAATAAAATCAAAGCTTAAGTTTTTTTTACTTTATTTAATTTTTCAAATTATTATTTAATAGTTTTTGCATAATTCGCAGAAACGTCAATAACTTAAATTGCACTCGATATTTTTTTTATTATTTATTTTCAATGTAGCTTTCAGCTTGAAACAATTAACAGAAAACCGAAAATCAGCATTTCTTACCGTCAAGCTGTAGAGCTGGCCTTGGCTACTGCTATTGTACAAGTCGTAAACGGCACTGCCTACTTTTAGGCATGCCTTATGATGAAATATAAACCAAGAACGTTCTTCATAGTCTGAGATCATAATTTTTTGTTTGAGTGCCTTTAGCTTATGGCTACAGGTTTCTGAGTCTGTAGCTAACTCCGTCCTGTTATAATCCTGACAGTCCTCAAAATACGTTTTACATCCGTCACCATTAAGTTGGTCGTGCCAATCCTTGCATTGCCTTAAGGCATTTGCATACATAACGATGGGACTTCTCTTTAGTAGGTATACTTACGGGTGTCAGATAGCGGCTTTGAGTGGGGATCCATATAGAATGAATAACTCTTAAAATAATACAAAAGAGGATTGCTTTGTCGTTGAGCACCTCGGCAACTATGTCAAGTGTGTTAGTTATAAATGAACAAACGGCTACCCCGACAACCAGGTGTTGCACTTTACAAACTTTTGGAAAATGCGGGAACGCAGACAGTTTATTTTTTTGCGACGATGACAAACGATGCGTGTTGAGAAGAGCGGAACGAATAAAACTATTTCGAACATCCACATTATTCAATTTAAATAATGTGTCAACTTTTTATAAAATAAACTCACTAAATTTGTATTATGATTTTAATAATAAAAATGCAGAGTATCGAACATTCTTAAGAACGTTAACGTTCGACGAGAACGTATAGTACGCGGAGATCAGCTTACCAAATCCTTTCATGATTAAATATCGCTAATCCTTTCTCGGTCTCTAAAAGCAACAAGGCTACACTAAAATGAGCTAATGAGAATGTTTACCTCCGACCCACTGACAATTAGCCAGTAGGCTGAATAAACCAGCGTACTTGCACCTTACAAAGTAAAATCACAAGTCCTTGAGCTTTTTTTTTTGCAGTAGGTGAAATACATCGAAAGCCACAGTATGAGATTTGCACCCACTAAAACCACCTCTTAGGAATGAATGGAGAAGATTTCCACAGCATGGAAACTTCACTTCAGGAATCAGGCGAGAGAGATGAGAGTAGATAGTCTAGGTTCATCTAAACCGGAGAGCAAGGGCATGAAGTAAGTAAAATAGTTGATATTGAAGGGGGTAGGGTTACGGCATAAAGCCGGTGTGTTATCGTAATTTGTTTTCAGTTGTGTAAAATAATAATAAAACTAAGGAAATGTTGCTTGTGATGTGTTTTGGTTGTTGTAAAAAAAATTGTGAACAGTGAGTATTTAAGTGTTGAATTTTTATTTATTGAATCTATGTTTGTTTGCTAAATGTGTTCTTTATTGTGTTGTGAATTTTGTATTGTAATTCAAATTTATAATAATTAAATTAAATTCATTTTTCTTTATATAATTCAGTTCGTTTTATTTTTACTTCAGGCTTCTTTGGAAGATGGGTATCCATGCTCGTGGCTTGTTTGACCAGAAGATCGCAGGTAATGTCAATACAATTTGTTTTTAACTTATTTTTTAACAAACTTCATATGTTTCAGATAACTTTGGTGCTGTTTGACTCGCAGGAGTGTCTTACTGTAGTGTTTATATGTGTGATGGTCTTAAGTACCGTACTAACATTCAGACACTGTTTTCTGATATAAATTTGATTGGACATTTCTATCTTTACAGTAATAACGCTGTGTAATAATTTGAACTTGTTTCATTATAGTTTATCAATAATTTTTTTTGTGATTTGAACGGAACGCTCCGCCATATTATTAGATCGCGGAAATAGTGGAAGTATATTTTTATAGTTTCCGGCTTCAACAATATTATTCAACAATATTATTAGTTTGTTTTGCTTCAACAATATTATTCCGGATAATATTTAACAAAGTGAATACGTCATACTTCTCTGGCTTATAAACATACACAACAGTTGTCTTAAACAGCTGTATAACCCTAGCTGTTGGACAATCGGTCCTAAAGCAAGAAGACAACACAGTCCAACCCCAAGGTCTATAGACTGATTAGTTTTTCTTCGTTTCTTCTGAAAATTCATCTGCAGCACTTTTCGCTGCATTGCAACATGCATACACTAGCAGTACATCTGTCAACATAACGCTCCATGCTCTTATTTTCGAGGTTGATCATTGCATCTACCTCAGAAAATATACGTTAGCCACTTTTCTTGATAACCAATGCGTCTTCAATAATGTCCGCCCTAATAGTATCACAAAATCTCCTTCCAATCTAAACCTTAATGATAGTCTGGTGAAATTTGTAGCAGTACTTATTAAAAGTTTTCAATCCTACAGATTAATCTGCTGGGAAACACCACAGGGTGGGGTTCTCTCACCACTTTTGTGGAATGTAGCGTTTCAGGACACAAAAATTTGCTATATTTTGGTGACCCCGAAGTGATATTGACGCGCAGCACATGAACTTATCATGCCGGCAACAAATTCCGATGAGGAATCTCGATCCAGAGCATTCCAACAAACCAATTCAACTGGTCGCATCTAACAACAGGATCAGACAGAATGACCATTACAAAGTTTAATGTGCCAAGAAGTATAAAGAACCATGTAGCAAGAAGTTAAACTATATTGTCTGCCTTTAACGGCAAACCAGACAGAATATCTCAAGTATGTCGCCGACTTACTGCATACGAAAAAAGCTTAAGTTTGAAATTTTTGGTTGAGACGGGAGCTGAAGTTAGTGTTATTTCACCCAATGCTAAACAGGAACGCTGTCCAGACCACCATATACACCTATTCGCAGCTAACAAGTCCCCAATTCAAACGTTTGATAAGCATATACAAAATTTGGGCTTATGCCGCTCTTTCTACTGGAACTTTACTATCGCTAAGGTTTTGCAGCCTATTTTGGGGTCAGACTTTTTTGGACACTATAACCTTGTCGACAATTTCCGATATCAGAAATCGCTTGATAGCTATGTTCTTACTGCAGTCAATCATTCAATATCTGGTCTGTCAGCAATCAATAGCAACGATGAATTCCATGTTATACGAAAGTATTTTGAGAGTTTTGAGAAAATTTATTATTTGGAGGGAATAAGAAAATTAGAAAAACGCTGGACTAAATGCATCGAGTTAAAAGGTGATTATGTAGAAAAATAAAATGTTCATTTGGCGAAAAAAATTTGTTTTATTCAAAAAGTCACTGACTTATCAAACCGCCCTCGTATTAAAGAAATTCCCAGTAATCACTAGCGATTTACCGGTTTTCCCAGCCCTAAATCGTGATGTATTTCACTATATCGCCACCAATGGACCTTTGTCCTGAGATGACGAAAGCTGCTAAAGTAGAAATTCAATCTCTACTGGACACTGAAATTTGTAGGCCATCTAATAGTCCTTGAACCACTCTTCTGCATTTGGTAAAGAAGAAACGCGGAAAATGGAGGTCTTGCGGTGATTACAGAAGACTTAATTCTATAACTGTGCCCGACCGTTAACCCGTTCTACATATTCATGACTTCACGACTATTGATCTTTGTAAAACCTATTATCAGATTCCTGTTCATCCTGCAAATGTTTCCAAAACTGCTATTATTACACCATTCGGTATGTTAGAATGCACTCAGATGATCTTTGGTTTATGCAACGCTGGTCAAATTTTTCAACGTTTTATGGAACACATTCTACGTGATTTTAATTTTGCTTTTAGTTGTCTTAATGTTATTCTCATAGCTTCAAACAACATTGATGAACACAAGCAGCACAAGAAACTGGTTTCTGGGGGGCTTCAGTAATTCGAAATGAAAATAAATCCTTCCAAATGTAACTTCGGTAAGGATGAAGTTATTTTTCACGGATTCGCAATCAACAATGATGGTGTTAAACAAACATCTGACAAAATCGAAGCTGTAACCCAATTTAATTTACCGTAGCGCGTTTCTAAAACACTTTTTGAAGATTATTAAGTTCTACCGCCGATTCTTTTCCGGCGCGACGACTCAACAAGCAGCTCTAAACAAGCTCATATTTGGCAATAACAAAAACGACAAGACTGTTATCGAGTGATCTGGCGAGGGAAAAACAGGTTTCGAATTATGCAAGATTCAGCTTCTTGCATAATGACGCAACGCATTTAGCCTTTTCACAATTAAATGCTCAATTGTCTCTTATAATGGATGCATCAAACATTGTCGTTGGCGCCGTGTTGCATCATGTATTTGAGGAAGTTTTCCAACTGTTACGTTTTTATTCCGAGCGTCTAACTGAGGCTCAACGAAACTATTGTACCTACGACAGGAAACTTTTAGCACCTTCACCACATGCTAAAACGCAGAGAGTTTTGCATCTATGTAGATCATAAGCTGCTTCAGATTGCTTTCATCAAGAAGCTCAGCAATGCTAGTCCTAGGCAAATCCGGCACTTGGATTTTTCAAGACAACTCACTACAAAATAACATCGTTGCAGATGTTCTCTCAAGGATAGAAGCTATTCATTCTAGTGAAACAATTAATTAAAAATAACTTTCTCGCCAGCAAGTGACTGGCAAAAAGATAAAAATGCTCCTCAACGGAGATTCGAGTTTGCAAATCAAGTCCGTCACCTTGCCCAACTCTGATGTGTCAGTGTATTGTGACAATTCTACTGGGAGCGTGCGTTCTGTCATGACGAAAAAATTTTGCAAAATCGCTTTTGATTCTATCCACAACCTTTGCCACTCAAATGGTAAAAAAACTCACTATTTTTTTTTATTTTTAAAAAACATACATTTATTTATTGCATCTTCTCTTACAATGAGACTAACAATAACTTGTAAAATAAATAACTAATTACATAATGGTGTCCGGAAACTTGCAAGACTAATAACTACACATTGTGTAAAATAAAATAAAATAAGTAAACCTTATATCACGAACCTCACTTAGATAAAGGGGTTAAATTTTATTAGATTGAATCTTAGATCTTTATTAAGAAAGCAGTTCAACTTTATTACTAAAAAGAAAGTTGCAATTTTTACTTCAGCCATTGAGTATTAAATAATGGCTGAACGGTCCGCTTTTTTTAGACGGGAAGTAGTGGATAGAAGTATGAGATTCTTTTTTAAGGGTTTAACATATCCTGTCAGCCATTTATTGTATTTTTTTCTTATATTGTCAAATTCAGATTTTACTAGAAGAATTTGTAGATCTCGGTGTATGCTTTCATCCCTAATATGTTATGAGGCACCAGTGATTGTTTTCAGTATTTTTGACTAAGCTCTTTGGATAATTTCAATATTTGAAGCACTAGCATTACCAAATAGTTGGATATCATAAGTCCATATTGGTTTAATGATGCTGTTATATAAGAGTACTGTTGAGAATACACCATAAACCAAATATGTATTTCAATTTTATGTAAATTATGTATCACATGGCAACCCTGCCAAGCACGAGCCTTCGTGCATTTGTAATTAAAATAAAGCAGTACTTCCTGGATCGCCAAACGAAGTAGTCACACTTTAAATTTGGTTGTTTTTTTTTTATTCTGTAGTTATTCAAAATCGCCCGTGCGCGTATTCATAAATTATTAGACTCAAATCGTACACGTACTTCATACTCTAGGCACAGGGAAGATCTGTTATTAATGAGCCAATGTAATTTAGAGGTTTGGAGCTTCATCTGAATTTTTTTGGCTTTAATATGTTTGCGCCAAGTTAGTCGTCTGTCTAGGTGAATACCTAAGTACGTTATATTATTTACTTGTGGTATGGGAAAGTTATTCAGTAAAATTATTGGAGATGTAATCCAATTTAAAGTAATAGTGACGTATCTACATTTGAGTTCATTAATTTTAATTCGCTATTTTGACAACCATTTCTCCACCCGGAATAAGTGAGGATGGAGTTGGTTTGAAGCTAACATAGCGTTTTTGTTTCTGCATAAAATTGTTGTATTATCGGGAAAAGTTGTGGTTACAACTCAACTACTTATCGGGATATCAGATGTGTAAAGTACCTACAAGATAGGGCCAAGAACACGTCCTTGTGGAACACCAGCTTCTATTGCGAAATTATTAGAAGTATATGATTTACATTTCAGTTTAAAGATTCTATTATGCATATACGATTCTAAAACGGAGTGGACATTTGCAAGTAATGAACAACGTATCTTATAAATGACCCCATTATGCCATACTATGTCAAATGCTTATTTAACATCGATGAATACCGTGGAATAATATTCTCCTTGCTGAAATGCGTGCGGTATCTATTGACATAATGCTGAGTCGGAAAGTCATAATTTCCAGTTGCAGTATTTGGTTGAAACACCTCTTTAAGGTAATCAGTAAAAACGTTGGAGTTTTCTTTATCACTTCGCGCCCAGTTTACGAGAGAGTTTCTTATTGGAGAATCGGATTTTATTTTGGAATTTATACCTTTACTAGCAATCAATGTGATTGGTTTTGTAGAATAAATAACCAAAAATATAACGAAAAAAATTTTTTGATGTTACATGGTTTCTGAGTAAAGCATTACATCCACACTTTCAGGGGACGTAAAGTTTGTCAATTCTAGTTTATATTGGCTTAAGTCCTTTGCATTCAATATACAAATTTTGGAATATACAAAGTTTGTGAGTTCTAGTTTGTGTTGGCTTAAGCCGTTTGCATTCCATATACAGATTTTTAAAGTAGTCATTTATTAGACAGAACCATTTGCATTAATTGGCTTTGCATTTCAACCATCTCGTTAAGAGTAGTTTGCACGATTGACATAAACTGAGTTAAACTCTGGGTGAAAGTGGAGATCATCATTTACAAACTATTACTTCGAACTGGAGGTGCTTGTTGTTTGTCAGATTTAACGACATTATCACATGAAACACCTGGTGTAACAGACTTAGAAGATAAAGGTTGGGGTACTTCAACTAATTTGATGGGGTTACTTTTTGTTCTTTATAAATAGGACTGCCTCTTTAGTTTGGGGTGTGATTTCCTTTGCAGTTGCTACTGCAGTTTTTAAGGTTGGAATCCTTTAATACTTTTTTATAGCATTCGAAACTATGGTGAAGCTTACCACACGCTACACATACTGTACGAAGAGTGCAAAATGATTTAGTATGGCCATACTCGTGGCAGTTAAACTCATAAACTCTCAAATTACACTAGTTTACAGCCAAAAATTTTCAATAACGAGACTTATATTTCCTATAGGAAAATTTTTCGTAGAACTCGAAAATCACAACGACTTTTTTTTCCTGTCTACCGTTTTCGAGTTATTTGCAAAATATCGTTATTTTGATTTTTCTTAAAACATCACCTTGCATATGGCCCCGTAACTTTATTTTTGAAATTACCATAGTGGTGCGTGATATATCAAATTGAAGGTAACTCTCGTAATATGGCGTTTACATTGGCCGAAAATGGCTCATTTTGAATGAGCCATTTGAAAGTGTTTACATTCGTTCTATTTCATTTGTTCTCATTTCAACAGCTGATTTTTCAACTTGCATGTTGATTTGATTTTTGGCCTGTGCCAAAAAAATGTTGCATGAAAGTTAAATATGCCTTCAAACCTTACATTAGAAACTTAAAACATATTTTTAACTTCGATTAATTACTTTTTGGGAAGTAAAAGTTCTAAAAAGCAGTGCATCGTTTTCAAGAAAATGCAACCACCAAACATTTGTTTACCTTTTTTTGTAAATATGTTAAAAACAGCTTTTTCAAACTGTCAAAATGCCATGAAGAGCTTTCATTTAGGGTATGTTCAATGGATTCCTTCTTTGCATTTGGAACGTATGTGGAATGCATTCGAACGTCATTCATACAGAATGTGAGAAAATTGCTCATTTTGTGCTTGAAATTTTATATGCAAGAATGAGTCATTCGATACTCATTTTCGATTTTTGACCAAAATGAGCCATTTTCGGCCAATGTAAACGCCGTATAACTCTCTTTACTACATAGTATAAAATCCTTCCTTTCTATCTTCCCAAGATAAATGACATTACGCTATGTTTAAGCACTTGATTGAAAGAGCACGTATAATGATATTAACGGGATCGTCATATAATGCTTCTAGATCGAAAAGGTATTTCTCTTTCCGACACTGCACCTTGTAGTGATACTGTTGTAACTCCAAAGCCCATCTTGCAATTCGACCGGAAGGGTTATCGATGCTATTTAACCACTTTAACACTAAATGATCAGTAAAGACTACAAAGTGGTATCCTAAGTATTGCTTCATATTGCGAACACCCTTAATTATCGCCAGACATTCCTTTTTTTAGTGTCGTGTAATTTTTTTCAACGGGATTTAAAGTACGGCTTTCATAAGTTATGACTTTCTCCTCTCCAGATACTGTCTGCGTGAGCCCAAAGTCACTGGCATTAGTTTGTAACACGAGTTGCTCATTGAAATTTGGGCATGCTAAGACGGGGGAGCTTGTTTCTTTTTCTTTCAACTTCTCAAACACCACTTGTTGTTCTTGCGTTCAATCCCAACGTTTATCTTTTTTTCAGCATCAAAGTAAGAGGTTAAATCGTGGTGAAGAACTGCATACCAATGCATCTCCTTAACTCCTTCACATTACTTTGATTGCGGCTATTTTTTCCGGATCGGTGTGAACGCCTGGAGGTGTCACTAAACGTCCCAAGTATTTGATTTCCTTTGTAAAGAATTGACATTTTTTTCATTCAATTTAAATTTGGCTACATTCAGTTTCCGAAAAACTTCTTTCAAATTTGCAATGTGTTCCTCTAACATGCGCCCAATCACTATAATATCATCCAAATAGGTGAAGGCATGGAGAACTCTCTGAAATGTTTCGGGGGACGAATGCAATCCAAAAGGCATGACTCGCCATTGATATAACCCTCGTCCCGGAACCGTGAATACTGTGTATTGTTTGCTGTCTTGTGCCATAGAGATCTGCCAATAACCGCTTTTCAAGTCCAGACTGGTAATATATTTTGCATCTCGTAGTTGATCCAATATGTGCTGGATACTTGGAGTAGGGTATCCTTCTTTTTTACTAAGCAGCCTTGTTCAAGTAGTTAATCTATTTCACTATCCAATACTTTTTGCATTGCTAGATGTCTTAAATAATACATCTACTTGATCGGACGATCATCTATCAGAATCTACGAATTCTAAATGTTTTATTTACTACATCAATTTCATATATATATGGAATATATTTCTTTAATATTTTTATTTTTTTCATAAATTATAATAAATTATTAAAGCTTATTTATTACCAATTATAAAGTTTCATTTACAAGATTAATTTCACGTATATATATTAACTAGGTGACCCTGCGAACTTCGTACCGCGTAACAGTCAATGAATGTTATATTAAATTTTAGATTCATCAGCGATCAAATGTTGTGCTTGAATACACGTGCAGTGATGTCGTGCCGATCAGTTGATGTCTGTCCAGGAAGCAGCATTTGAACAATTTCTTTCCATTTTGGATTACACGAACAAATCAAAGATAATTAAAATCGGCCCAGCCGTTCTTGAGTTATAAGTGATCTAACTAACACGACTTTCTTTTATGTATATAGATTTAACTATTAAAAATTAAACAAAATAAAAAAAATTAAGCTTTTTTAGTTCGACAGTTCTTATATTATTTTGATTTTATTTAGCAAAATATGTTTGCATTCCTAACAAAATAAACTATAATTCATCACAAACCATGGTGACGAAGAATGGTATGTAGATTATTATTTTATAATAATATATACCAATATCTTGTTGCTGCGGGGTGGATTTCGGTAAGCTGATTTTCCTAATATTTTAAATATTAATTAACAACTTTTGTTACACGTGTCTTCGTTTTCAAGATTTAGTTTCAATCAAGTGGGTTTTTCTTTTTAACATAAGTGTGAACTGTGTTGGGAAATTCAGTCAGTCATCTGTGTGCTCGAAGTTGTAATTATTCAATTTTTGGTTTATAAAATTTAAGTCCTTTCAAACGTTAATTAAAATAATTTAATAAAAAAAGCACTACAATAAAATAAATCGAAACACTATAAGAAAAAATAAATAAAGTAAAATGAAATAAAATACAATAAAGTAAAATAAAACTCAATGAAATAAAATAAAATAAAATAAAATACAACAAAATAAATAAAACCCATGGTAATAAGAGCACGCTTACTGTTTTAAAGATTTTGTATAAAATGCCCATATGTTTGTTGTTAAACACTATTTTGTCACCTTAGCAAAAAATGCAATAGATGCCTCTGGCAGCTTTTAAGTGTGGCAATAAACTGCAAATTGGTTATCACAGACGCTAAGCGAGATATTAGCATCATTCTTTTAAACTGTCAAATGTTGTGTTTCGCAAAGAGCAAATCTTGCATATGTGTACATAATGCAAACAAATTACATTTTATATAAAAATAAATAATTTAAAATAACTAAAACTAAAAATTAAAATGAATCATTTACTTAAAGCAAGACCGTGTGCGAGTTCGAGTAAATTGAGGTAAAGTAAATTGAAATTTCCAAGGAAATTTTTGCACTGCACTTATGTAAATCTTTATTTATTTATTTTTTGCACTTATATAAGTTAACTCCCGCGTACAACAAATCCCGCCCTGTGCTTAGTTTCATTAACGGAGCAATCATGCGATATTATTCGAACGCATGGTTGCTACCAAACGGGACATCCACTTGTTTGTCTGGAAAAGTCCCCTTTAGCTTCGGTAGCTCCCAACTTCGCAAAAGTGCGCTCGGTCTCTCCTGCTTCAGGCTCCGAAGAAGCAACATCAATTATTTCTAATTTAACTAAAAGAATATTTAACTTATATTATTTCCGGTTAAAAGTTTTCGAATTTATTTATTTATTTATTAAACATCTTATAAAATTTTCACAATGGTAACACCTGATTTATCTAATTTTTATCTAATTTACCCTACTCGAAATTCTGGTACAAACCAACATTCGCTGCTATACCGACATAATTTACTATTTCCCTCAATTTACTTGAACTCGCACACTGCTTAAGAATACAAAAAAATTTGAAATTTCTTTTTACAGCAAAATTAATACTGGTTTACACTATTTATGCTTTAATAAGTATTGTAGCCAATGGCATCAGCTAATAAATTAAAAAATTTAAAGCACTTTTTAATCGCTTTGGTAATATTTTTTTTACAGTCGCTAAAATGTTTGGCCACTTCACAAATTAAAAGATGCCGATTGCAGCTAATGTCATTATTGTGTATGCTAATGCTACCGGGGAGATATGAAATGATATCAAGAAAGGATATGCGCATTCCGACAAGTGCTAGGCAGTGACAAAGTAATATTTTTCTCTACTTTCTTTGACTCAGAGGTATGACCATGGCCATTTGAAGAAGTCCTTATTCGATCTGCACCATGGCAAGGATATGCCACTAGGGTGGCTCAGAAAAACTAAAATGCGATTTTTAATGAGCGCATCCCCTAGGAATATGCCATTGACCAAAAAAATGATATTCCTAAAGTTTTAGAACAATAGGATTAAAAATGAAGTTGCGCCACTCGAGCAAAGTTGGGTTTTCAGTACAAAAAATAGAAATTTTTCAATTCAAGGTCATTTTTTTATCTTTGTTACTTGTTTCAATAGTTATTAATATATACTCATTTGATAGATAATTAAAATATCTTTTTAATAAGATACTGATGAGCAAAATCGGTTAAAAATTATGCGCACAACACAATAATTAGTTGAGCGACTGTGCTCTATTTTCTATTTCATACCTTTCAGCTGGCATGCACAATTACGTAATAGGTATATGCTACGATTTAGTTAATTATTCATAAAAAATTATAATTTCAAGAAAACCCCTTTTTTCAGTAATTAATATATTGTGTTTATTATGTTTTATAACATAAATCTGACTATGTGAAGGATAATTTTTATAATAATGTTCGACTACTTGCAGAACATAATGTTTTTCCTCTTCATATTTTGTCAAAATCTTATTATAATCCACCATAAGCCTAATTCCTCTTTCTATACAATCATTTATCATATGAAGTCTGGCACAGAATCAATCAATAAGGTTCTTTGAGGAAAATAACTTCATTAGTGGATTCCCACTCTTTATCTAACCAGAGATAGCTGGGAGCTTGGATCTGTGACCGGTATCTCTACAGTTACTATCTACGCAGATGGCTCAAAGATGGAAGGCGGTATGGGAGCAGATAAGACAGTGCTACCGAATCCCTGCTACTTACAGCGTCTTTCACGGCGAGATATATGCTATTGAAATACAGGTCAACATTAGACAACAAAGTACAATTCGTCCTTCAAATATCATGATTTTTGCAGATAGGCCGCACTGAAAGCAATTGAATCTAAATCATCAAATATCATAAGGTCTTTCTTTGCTGGACGTAATACATTTCGAATACTTGGACATAGCAATCTTGAAGGGAATGAACTAGCAGATGAGATGGCCAGAAGAGGTTCTGAACTGCATACAGGAGAGGCCGTCCTCTCAATACATACACCGATATGTAAACTGTTAGGATAATAGAGGAAATCAATACGGTGACTATCAATTTATAAACTAACCGCGAAGACTGTAAGGTCGCTAGAATCTTATGACCTAAGTTGCTCCAACAAGTGAATTATGCAGAAGTTGCCAAGATGAAGAGGAGATAAAATCTATCAACCACTTCCTATGTCTCTGTCCAGGACTTCAACCAAGGCTACTTTAATGTCTTGGGGATCCTTATTTTACTGGCTTGGAAGAGATAACGAAAGCAAACTTATAGCATCTCCTCAACTTCATCTGGAAAACCAAATGGTTTAATAAGGATAATAAAGGTTAGCAACTCGCATCTCCTGGTAAAATTTTTTAAGAGCATCCCAATGGGCAATATATGTCTCCGAGTAGAAGTGTTGACAACTGTCAGCACGTGCCTTCCGAACATAACCTAACCTAGTGTGGGTTAAAATTTTCACTCATATGCTCACCATAAAAATGTATATATCTCGTACAAATCATCAGAGTTATATGTAAATTGATCTCTTAAAATAAACATTTTTAGTAAGTACATGATTTTCGTCATCCATCGAGAATCTTAGATGGCACCTGGGCCATCTACAGGTAACCACACAGGTAACCATACCTAGTTAGTTAGTTGTGGTGGAGGGAGGACGAATCCTCCTCAAATAGCTAAGGATGAAAGCCGTTTTGAGTCCACAAAATCCTCGTAAAAGTGGGTAGTAGATAGAGTCAAACTAGAACCAACCAGAGGCATTAACAAAGGCAAGAATCTGGCCAATGCTGATGCTGGAGATATCGCTAAGTGAGTTGAAGAAAGGGGCCCCTAGAAACTTAAACCTAGTTCTGGCCAGACCTGGACAAAAACACATCAGGTGTTCTGGTGTCATTTCTTCAAGTGTTGGTAGACACGCACTACATGAGGTACCACAGGAAAGGCCAAGTCTGGCTCCATGCCGTCCTATGGACCAGTGACCCGTAAAGATAGATACTAGCTTAGAAACCTCAGATTTATTTCTACAGATTAAGTCAGAGGTTCTATATTTGGAATAAATGGGCCAAGTAGCCCTTGACCTGGCTGCTGACAGAGTAAGGGTCCACTCACTATTTGCCTTTCGCAAAAAATGGTCACAAATTAACCTACGCCCGTAGCTGACAGGGGCAGGGATCGAAATAGGGGTACCCGTGGAAGAGGCGCCTAGCCTAGCAAGCTCGTCGGCGCGCTCATTTCCCACAATATTAGAATGCCCGGGAACCCACACTAGAGTAACCTTGGACCTCTCACTTAGTTCAGAAATAATTTCCTTACATTCTTCTACTAATCTTGATGACAGACAGACTGCTGATAAAGCTTTAATAGCTGCCTGACTGTCAGTTAGAATACAGACCTCTTTTCCGTGAAGGCGCATATTTAAGGCAAGAACACATGCCCTAAGGATGGCAAAAACTTCAGCCTGAAATATTGAGGTGGAATCTGAGAGGTGGTATGATTTACTAATCATTAGGTCCGTAGAAAAGATTCCGGCTCCAACGCCCTCATCCATTTTAGACCCGTCGGTGTAGATCGCTATCTTTCCTAGAGTTGTAGGCAAACCCGCCTCCCAATCTCCTCTTGAAGGAATTATGGTGGCGAAGTTATTATCGAATAGTAACCGAGGACATAGGTAGTCTGAAACCCTGACATCATCTATCGGATAGAGTGATGCGATATTACCATGTCCTAAAGCACTCGAGCGCCAACAGTTTAGATCATTAAGCCTCTGCGCGCTGAGAGTAGCAGCTTGCTTGATGTAAATATCAATAGGTAGCAAGTTAAGTATTACATTGAGCGCATTGGTGGGGCAAGATCTTAAAGCCCCAGTGGCTCCCACACAGGCAGATCTTTGCATTCTGGTTAGTCTTTGAACAATGCACTGTTTGTTCAATGAAGGCCACCACACCAGACATCCATATGTTAATATTGGCCGAACGACGGCTGTGTAAAGCCAGAGAATCACTTTGGGCAGCAATCCCCAGCTCTTGCCGTACATCCTTTTGCACGCATAGAAAGCCACACAAGCTTTACGAATTCTTTCGTCGATGTTGGCTTTCCAGTTAAGTTTTGTGTCAAGAATTACTCCTAGATACTTAACTTTGTGCGAAAGAGTTAATCTTTGGCCATTTAATCTTGGCAGCGGAAAGTTAGGAATTTTATATTTTTTGGTAAACAGTAACAGTTCTGTCTTAGAAGGATTAACACCTACGTCACACTTTGAGGCCCATTTACTAAGGTTCAGAAAAGCGCCCTCCATGATGCTACTCAGCACCGAAGGGAACATGCCTGTTACCAGAAGGACAACATCATCCGCATACGCTACTGCTTTGACTCCACTCTGGTTAAGCCTTAAAAGCAGTGAGTTCATTGTTAAAATCCATAGTAAGGGAGATAACACTCCCCCTTGTGGTGTACCCCTACTGACGCACTTCCTAATGCTAAGATTGCCCATCTCTGCATTGATGATTCTAAACCCAAGCATAGAAGCGATCCATCGGGAGATACAGGCCGGGATGTTCATTTCGCTGAGAGCATCCTGAATGGCTACCACACTGACGTTATTAAAAGCTCCTTCTATATCCAGGAAGGCCGCTAAGGTAAATTGTTTACATCCAAGAGATTTCTCCACCACAGTGACGACCTCATGTAGTGCCGTTTCTGTGGACTTACCTTTGAGATATGCATGTTGAGCCCTTGATATTTTAGCGAAACTGTGTAAAGATCTGATGTGAGCATCGATCAGTCTTTCCATAGTTTTAAGTAAGAATGAAGTAAGGCTGATGGGTCTGTAATCTTTAGCCGTACTATGGCCTGTTCTACCTGCTTTTGGAATAAAAACTACTCTAACTTGTCTCCAGCCGCTGGGGACATGATTAAGTGAAAAGCAGCTACAGAAAATCGCGTACAGCCAATTTACAGCTACATCTCCCAGAGATTGTAACATAATTGGTAAGATCCCGTCAGGACCCGGACTTTTATATGGAGAGAATGAATCGATGGCCCATTTGATCCTTCTAGATGATACCACTGACTGTATAGTCTCGCCAGAATTGGCTGAACGATACGGCAATACCTTTGGGGGATCACCCGAGGAACCAGGAAAATGGGTATCCACTAATAGTGAGAGGGATTCCGTTAGGGATTTAACTGGATTTCCGTCTACTTTGTTAATGAGCGAGGGACAAGATTGGCCATTTGCTAGCAATTTGGCTAGTCTAGCCGATTCTTTAATGCTTTCAATTTGCTGGCAATGAGAATTCCATGACAATTTCTTGGATTCCCGAAGTGCTTTTTTGTAAACCCTAAGAGCATCTTTATATGGAGTCCAAACCTTGGTCCGATAGCTTTCGTTGAAGGCTCTTCTCGCATTCCTGCGGAGCAAAGAGAGCTTCTCGTTCCACCATGGTGGCCTACACTTCTTCGCATACGAGCGAGGACATGATGCTTCAAAGGAAGAAATAATATTATTTGTCAAAGAGTTGACCCTGCACTCCAATTCCCTAATCGAGTTAATTGGAGCGGGGGCTATGTTGATTTTTCTATTGAGCAATGACCTGAAAGTATCCCAGTTTGTCTTCCTGGGATTACGGTGAGATTGCTTAGCTACCATGGGAATATTCATCACAAACATGATATATCTATGATCAGAGAAGGAGTTCCTGGTTGAAACTCTCCAATCATTGATCGTTAAAGAGCACGAAGTCGAACAAAGGGTAATATCTAAAACCTCTTCCCAGCCTACACGATCATCCGTACTCGGAAAAATGAAGGTGGGAGTGTTACCCTTATTACATACTTCTAGATTACATTTTAATATAAAATCAAAAAGAGACTCACCTCTATCGTTAATTTCCGAGCTTCCCCACAAGGAGTGCCGGGCATTGGCATCACAACCCATCAGCAAGGCTAGCTTCTCGGTCTGCGCGAAATTTTGGACTAATAGTACCCCCTCTGGAGGTGCCTCATCGTCGTGTGGCATGTAGGCGGATGTTACCAAAATCGCAGGTTTTAGCTTCCGCTCTATCCGGATGGTGGTTATATCTAAAGAACTTAAGTGAGAGCAGAGAAAAGCATTAAGATGCGTTTTTGCTAAAATGCACGATCTAGGCTTACCCTGTCCTTTGTCATAAAAAAGATTATACCCATTGATGTTGAGCCCTTTGACACATGAGCTATGAACCCAGGGCTCTTGGATGATGGCAAGGTCGATGTCCTCCTCCCTGAGTAAGACAGCCAGATTATCCGTGGCACATTTAGAGTGTTTCAGGTTTATCTGCACGACCTTGGCCATTAATACATCAACAAGGTTTGCTATCGATGATGAGGTCATCTAGCAGCTTACTAGTGCCCTCAACCTCATCCAGAATATTATCCGGTGGCGCGTTTTTAAAGATTTTAATTTTTGCCTTCCGGATGCCGTAACGCAGCTTGCAGTCATTAGCCTCAATGACTGGCAAGCATTCTTCGTTGATAAGAAGTAAGTACGATTGGCTGTGTTTTTGCGGTTCTTCGGTCTTGAGAACCGACCAGTCTTCCATCAGGATTTCTGGATTTTGTAGCTTTAGCTGCTGCAGAATAAGGTCAGGAGGACCAAGGTTTTTGGGTAACCATACGCGCGCTCGAGGCCTCGATGGAATTTCCGCCGCAGGGACAAGTTTGAGCTTTAAACCGTCCCAGTTCTCACTAATCTTAGTGATCGCCTTGCTGAGAAAACTCCGCGAATACTCGTCGTCGCATCTGATCACTCGGTGACCACGGACGATATCTGCGCAGTCAAAAGAAGGAACGGACCCCGGATTAGTCATGAGCTCAGCCATAACCAATTCGGACAGTTTGGTCTCAATCAGCGCCCACCTCTCCATCAGCAGCTTGCCGTTAGAGTTGTGTTCGTCGATCAAGGCCACACTGAGATGGTCTCTCGCCACTTCACTGAAGGGACGAGAAGCTTGTGCCGGTCTTGACATTAGCTTTCCATCCCCCGTTCCATCTTTGTGCCGCTTCGCCTCCTTGCCGGGATCTTCCTGAGATCTGTTACGCTTGCCGCCATCTCCGACGTTCTTGCCGGTGATAACAGACTGGCGCAGACCTTCATCATGAAGATACTCCTCCACAATGGCGCGGTATTTAACAGCGTCGGCTTCGTCTCGTTCATGGACCTTGCCTTCTTTTTTATTGCCCTCAATTTTCTTTAGCATAAAAAGCGCTCGCTGGTAACGATTTTTGCGTGCCATGTTGGCCGTTTTTTTCCGAGATTTTGTATTGCCCTTACTGCTTAGACTGGCAGTTTTAAGCGTTGGCGTGCGGTTGGCACTCGGTCTACTTTGACTGGTAGACGGAGTGCCGTCGATTTTTTTGGTTGTTGGTTGGATTGGATTGGACGCCGGTGTACTGTGACTGGTACAACCGGTATTGGAATCGGCAACGATCTCGTCGTCCGATTTCAATAATTCGTCCTCCGTAAGTTTGGTGGGTTTATACTCTCCAGCCACGAGTTCCGAGACATTGTCGGGAGAAATCATAACATATTCATAATCGTCCACCTTACCCGGTAAGACAGGCGCGGCGGACCCGAGGATATTTGGACGAAAGAAGCGACCACCACAGCAGCGTCCCATACCATGGCTAGACCACAGTTACTCCCCAAGGCGGTCATATATTGGAGAGGCTCCGCAAAAATACAGTCGGACAGACCCCTTGACTGCAAACCTACTCGGTGAGCACGGATCGCGTAACACTCCCGAGTTAAGGGGACCTTCAAACCATGATCAGAACGCATTGAGTGGTGTGCAGCTATTAAAGAGCTAAGGACAATCACTCAATTCCTCCTGATCTTAGCTGGGCACCGTCCTGACAACGTACAGGACGAAAAAACTGTGTGACCCATTTCCAGACGGCACCCTCGTGGAGGGTTCAGTAGAAGGATTTTTCTGCCAACCATACCTACTACTACAAAATATGTATAGCGTAGCGATCCGAAACCTTGCATTTTTCAAGGGCGGAAACTAAACTAGGAGTGATAAATTTAATCGTTATGTCTGCGTTATCCCAATTTTGTTGAACTGTGATTAAAGATTCAGCTTCCATTTTGAAACAAATTTCTTCATCGAATTTACTCCAATTAAAATCAATAGAATTTTTAACCGCTCTTGCTTCGTTTGCTAAAAGGATATTAACTTCAGTCATACTCCCTGTACGACCATTTTCTCCTTGCTTACGAAAAAATTCTTGTTTTGACTACTTTTTCAATTCTACTTAAATATCTACCATATATAAATGATTAAGTAGAAATATATTATTTTTATTTTTTATTTATGTTTCTTCCGTTTCTTGTAAACATTTGCGATTGCATTGTGCATGCCAGCTAAAAGGTATGAAATAGAAAATAGAGCACAGTCGCTCAACTAATTATTGTGTTGTGCGCATAATTTTTAACCGATTTTGCATCAGTATCTTATTAAAAAGATATTTTAATTATCTATCAAATGAGTATATATTAATAACTATTGAAACAAGTAACAAAGATAAAAAAATGACCTTGAATTGAAAAATTTCTGTTTTTTGTACTGAAAACCCAACTTTGCTCGAGTGGCGCAACTTCATTTTTAATCCTATTGTTCTAAAACTTTAGGAATATCATTTTTTTGGTCAATGGCATATTCCTAGGGGATGCGCTCATTAAAAATCGCATTTTAGTTTTTCCCCTTTTAACGTGAGCCACCCTAATATACCACACATTATTCGTGAAATTTTAAAAAATTGAAGAACCTTTTTTAGACGCTTTAATGCATTCACGTTTTGAAATGTGTGATATGCGAATTATACGTTAATATTCGTTTTGAAACAAAATTTCCTGTCAATGTATTTTAAACTATGCCAAATATTTTTTTCCCAATATTTATTATTAAATTTAAACATTCTTGTATTCTATTTTAATTAAGATATGTATTGTATGCAATAATTAATCGAAGTTAAAATATATAAATTTACATAGCCATTTTAATATACAATTAAGTTAAATTAAAGTGAGTTTCAATTCAATTTATTAATTTCAAACAAATATAAGATTAATCATTAATTTGCACATGCAAACAAGATTTGCGTTTGCGGCACGTTTACATGTGCCGGAGTATCTCTGGTCATATCTCAGGCTCCATAAATGATAGAAACTTGAAATTTGTAACATTAATTAATTTTTAAAAAATACTTGTAAGGACAATACCGTCCAGAAATTTTTAGGTTTAATGTAGCATATTCTTTGTAAATTCATTTAATGGGAAATTTAAATTCATTTAACGTGTGTACTATACACGTACTTGATGTGTTTTGTGGGAGTAAAAAAATTTTAAATACTTTAAAAAAAATAATGCCATCCTGAAAATGTTTGCTGCCTATTAAAATATAACACGAAACCTAAATAAAATACAAAAAGTAAAAATTTTCGGGATACATTTTGAAAAAATTTTTTTTAATAATATTAATATTAGGTAATATTAGTACTTAAATATAATCAATCTTAATTGTTTAAACTATTTCTAAAAATTTCAATAAATTATCTTTAAAATGCCACAAATTTTAGGTTCCTATCATTTATGGAGCCTAGGATACGAACATTTAAAAAATAGACACATTTTGCTAATTGCTAATTGTCAAAAACCCATGGTTACATATTTCCTAGAAAAAAGATTTCAAAACTTTTTCCCGGGATACGAGCCTCCTTATTTTATGAAGGCGATTTCACGCAATAATAAATCAACTGTAGTATATTTCAATAATTCACGTTCAAAGATCGCAAGGCTTTTGGCGCTTTATTGTTTCAGTTGTCGCTAGTAAATGCGCCTCAGCATTTATGTGGCGATTAAATCTATCTTGATGTAATTTGGTTTACATTGTTGACACTCCAAGGTCACGATGTAAACCAGAATTTGTGGAAATTTATATTATGCTTGCGCAGCCCCACAGCTGGATTCCATATGTCCAGATTGGCTACAGCATTAATTTATATAATACAAATTTATTGTGTAGCGATAGATTTGATTTTCTGCCGATTAACCATCTTAGTTTAGCGTCTAACGTTTAGCGTCTAGCTTTTGACATTTCGATTTGTGAAGTTTACATGCACTGATTTTTCTTTATTTAGGTTGATTTTTTGTGTTGGAAATGGACAAAAAAACTGAACAAATTGCAACTCACGAAATCGTGTAATTGTGTAATTTGTGTAGCCAACTTATAACCTTATCCTAAATAAATAAAATTAATACATACGTAAAAGGACGCTCTAAACACTAATATATATTGAAATATTTTTAAATACACAAAATGAAACTAAGCAGAGAATCAACTAATTCGGTGATTCTCAGATACGTACAAATTTGATAAATAGTGCTGCCAGTCCCAAGTGTCGTAATAATAACTTAAAATGAACTTTTGTATAGAAATTTGTTAGCTATCTCTCTCAGCTGTTTGAATTGTGTGCAAACAATTTTCGCTGTTAACGTATGTTTCGCTTTTGCTGTTGATGTGAGTGCTGCCAAGGCATTTACACACAACAAACTAATCAGATTACGCGTTTTGGGTTGTTCAAGCAACTGATTAACATCAAAATGCTAAATTTTTTTTATATGAAGTTTTTGAATCAACTAAGCAACCAATCAGTTGCCTGAATACCCCTATTATATGAGCGATTATGAAAGAATTATACGACGGCATTCTCAGATTAGTGAAAATGGCCTAAGTGGCTATATAATGCTAAATTCAGAACACGCTATAATAAATGATCAATCTGCAATTAAATCCCTAAATAAACCAGCAATAGAAAGAAATGTATCAAAAATAGCTTGTGAAATAGCAACTGCAAATAAAATTAAATTAAATTATAATAAAAAAGATAATTCAAAAAACACTTTGCCAATCAAAGAACAATAATGTATGAAAAAAAATCATCACACAACAGTCATTAACTAACACGACTTCGAGTGTTCCAAACAAGGAAACACCCAAATCAGCTGAACAAAGTCACCAAATTCCAAAAAGATCGAACCTCAACAACCCCTCTCGGAAACAATCGTTTCTTCTTGCTGGCTAATGAGAATAAACCAAGTACTAGCAGTAAATCCACTGAAAAACTCAAACCTCCACCGAGTTATTTGAGCGACCGTAGCTCAAAAGCACTTATTGAATACTTAGCACAACTGGTAGGAAATAAAAATTTCTATGTCGTGCCTCTTACAAAAGGTAATGTACATAAAACGAAAATTCAAGTAGACAGCAAAGCAAACTATCGTGAAGTTATTAGAGACCTACAAGCTATAAATTGGAAGTACTACACGTATCAACTTAAAAGCAGTAAGGATGTTTCTGTGGTCATAAAAGGAATCGATCCCAACGTAAACACTGATGAGTTAAAAGAAGCTCTTGGTGATTTAGGATTTCATGCCAAGTCAGTTATTAATATAATGAACAGCGACAAAACTCCACAGCCAATGTGTAAGGTAGAGCTGCTGCCAAATCCCTGTTACGTTCAACATCCTTTACATTCATGTGTGCAGAGTTAGAGTCTGGCACGGTGGCAAGGCCAGCTAGCTCGTCAGAAAAGGGTTGGATTCTTTACTCCGCTATAGCACATCCGAACCGTAACAAAAAAAATAAAGAAAAATCGTGCCAGAGAATTTGGTTCAAAAAAAAAAAATTTACAATCAATGATAGTAATTTTATATAATATTAATACCCTGTGTCTACCAGTTTTTTTTTTCTTTTTTTTTTTTTTTCTTCTTCGTATTGTCCCTGTCCTTGTTGGTCGGTTTGGACCTACCCACCCTCACTACATTACCGTAGTTACCGTTGAGCTGAAGTAACAGGCCCTGTTAAATTCTCTCCAGCTCCCTATTTTCATGTTCGTCCCTGTCCTGTCTAACTCATTTTTATTTTACTGCAACCTAACATTGCCCCCTTCTTCACTTTCACCTGTCACCTATATCTATTGAACTTACATCATTTACACATTTAGTTTGTTACAAAAAAAAAAAAAAAAGAAAATCTTATGAATGGAATTATTTTTAATTTTGTTTCTTTTTTTCTTTTTATGGTTTATTATTTTATTATATAATAATACAAAAAAAATTCGACTAAACTAAACTAAGCAAAATTCTCTTCAAATAAAAAAAATACAAAAGAATATATATATATATATATACATAATGTATTCATAATAAAAAACTTACAATCTACTCTTACTATTTAATGCACAACTATATGTATATCCATAATATATTTATAATAAGAAAATAGATAAATATAACGAGAATAAAAAAATAGCTTTCTATACATCAACTTGTTGTTTTGTTTTTTTTTCCTTTTTTTTTTTTTTTTTCTTTTACATTTAGACTACCAATATTTTAATTACTTTGATTACTCTTACCAACATCGTAGCAGTGACGTCACTCCGCGTTGCTGACCTAAATAGCTACAAAAAAATTAAAAAAACAAATTGTGGATAATCAAAGAAAAAAACAACAAAACAAAGACACCTGATGTGCTTGATCACTTATAATATATGTACATCATTTAAAGTAAAAAAAAATGTATATATTCTAATCTTGCGTGACTAATATCATATCCAAAATAAATTAACAATGAATATTATTTCTACTAATAATTTCATAAATAGAACTAATTAATTCAAGAAAATTAATAAAAAAAAACTTAATGTATATATAAAAAAATTCAAATTATTAAAATAAGTTGGAGAAAAAAAAAATTTTTAATTTAGAAACAAAAAAAATATGAGATTGAATATTTAAAAAAAATTGTAAGACATTATAGACGGCAATAAGTCATAGATAATTGAACAACTGAGTAAGCATAATAAAATTGCTTAAATGAATTTAATGAATTTAATTAATTTAATCATAAGCATTAACGTAAAAAAATCATATCCTGTAGCACTTCCGCGCGGTCTTAGTATTCTCCGTTGCTATTCTACAACTGTAAGGGTAGCTTACCGTACCAGTTGCTGTTAGATGTACTTGCAGTGAGTCCTAGGGCTAATTCCATATGTTTATCACTCCTTATTGAACTTGACTTATTACACATATAATACGGCTTGTTAGGTTGTTAAATCAAAGTTTCACCGACATGTTATATTTATATATGGCTAATTCCATATGCTTATCAATCCTTATTGGACTTGATTTATTACACTTATAATACGGCTTATTAGGTTGTTAAATCAAAGTTTCACCGATATGTTATATTTATATATGGCTAATTCCATATGCTTATCAATCCTTATTGGACTTGATTTATTACACATATAATACGGCTTGTTAGGTTGTTAAATCCAAGTTTCACCGATATGTTATATTTATTTGAATTTTTTTCGATCATCAATTTATTCAAAGTTTTGATCATTTAAACCTCCGATTTGTAAAAATATTTTTTTTTTTCACTTTCATTTTTTATTCACTTTAATTATTTTTGTATTAATAATAATTAATTTTTAAATGTTCACTTTAATTATTTTTGTATTAATAATAGTTAATTTTAAATGTTCACTTTAATTATTTTTGTATTAATAATAATTAATTTTTAAATGTTCACTTTAATTATTTTTGTATTAATAATAATTAATTTTTAAATGTTCACTTTAATTATTTTTGTATTATAATAGTTAATTTTTAAATGTTCACTTTAATTATTTTTGTATTAATAATAATTAATTTTTAAATGTTCACTTTAATTATTTTTGTATTAATAATAATTAATTTTTAAATATTCACTTTTTACTAATATATTTCAATATATCGTCTAAAATTTTTCAAGTCGCTCGCGGACATCAACCGTCTTCTTCCAAAGACTTCCTCCAAAAAAAAAACTGCAACCAATATCTCTATCTTATGTATATCATTCTCCTCCCGTAATTTAATCCGTTGGACACTCATCCCGTACACTTTTCGGGGTCGTTCCTTGAACCTCCAGTTAATGTTATTTTTCTTTCCACCTTCCGAACACTTTTTTTTTCTTTTTATCTTATTTCAATACTTGCATTACACATTGCTCTGGCAGCATTGATCATTTCAACTTCCAATTTGGCCAAACTTTTCGCCGCGACTCTTGATCAAAACAAAAGAAAACAAAAAAAATGTACAAAAGCTTTTTTTTTTTTCTTTCTTGCAAATTTTGACATTTCGCTGTGCGTGCAATGCACAGGCTAATTTTAATTTATAAAAAAAAATAAAAATAAAAATAAATAAAAAAAATGAGTAGACGGTGTGTCAATAAAATATTACTGCCGCGAATTTGGACAAGGAAGTGCATGCTCACTTTACCAAAGGAACCACCGTGAGACAAGCAGGTGCTGCACTGAGACTGCCTGGACAACGTGGGACATGCGAGGTAATATCATGTTTTTAATTTTCTTACTCATGTTAGCCTATCACCTCCTACTCACACAGGCATACACAACATCCCTCAAAACTAAAGTAGAATGAAGATCATCCAATTTACAAATAACGGTACTTGTTGAACTATTGAGTTTTTGTGGAACCCCTTACCAACAGAATGGACCTGTACAATGCGTCAACTGCCAGGATTTTGGTCATACAAAAACCTATTGTACGTTATTCAGCATACTTCAGAATGCGACAAAAAAGTTCATGATGACAAAAAGGTGGTAAATTGTAATAACTACAATGCAGTGATGTCTGCTCTAAGGTGCGGAGGTGTGCGGCGCACATCCTAACATAATTTGCAAAATGTTAAATAATAAACCATATATAAATTTATTAAATAGCTTTATATCGAGAATTAATATTATTTATTACATTTCCATATATATGTATATATTTTTAAACATTAAAGTTTTACTCGTAGCAAAAACAATTAAATATAATTGTCTTTGAAAACTCAATCAATTTTCTTCTCTTAGCTTCTATAGATGTTAGATGTGCCCATAACTTTGCAGCACAATTAAAGAACATTTCTATTGTAATTCATCTTTCTCCTTTGGGCAGTTGCATTCACAAATTTCTGTCGTTAATTGTGCTCAACAGAAAAATGAATAAAAAAATGTGCGTGTGGAATTGTATGAGAGTAATTTTCTGTTCTATTCAAATATCAACTGCATGCATACGAATCCAATATACTGATTTGCCGAAGCACTTGGTTGTGCGGTCTAATCTGCAGCACACTGTGGTGTCCACCCAAACGTATTTATGATACGTAAGTGAAACCAAAGAAATGTTTTTGTCTTGGTATAATAAACATAATATACCAGAATTTATATTCTGAATGAAGGAAATTTGGATCGTAATTAAATTTTAACAAGGAGTTGAGAAATACAACTCTGTAATTGTAATCCAATGTCAACCTATGTTTCACATGAGGTTGATAAGAATAAAAATGCAAGAGGAGACGAAAAGAATTTGATTGAGCAGAAAAAGTAAAAAGATTTTAGAAAGGTTGTTGGCAAAGTATATATAAGTGAAGATTTAAAAAATTAAGCAAATTGTAACTTTATATTATAAATAAAAAAAGTAAAAATAATTGTCTATAGTAACGACAAATTGGTGACCCCGACGTGATTCCGGGAATTAAAACCATATTTGGTGACGCCGGAATTAAAACAACAATTTGTAAAAAAGCTAAGTAGCAGCCACAGAGTCTCGCAACGCAAATTCTTTAACAAGCGGAAATATCATGAACGAAGGCGAAGCAGTCAGCGCAACAACCAGCACTACAGTACAACATGGTACAACACCGGCAGAAATTTGCCGTATAGGTGTCAAGCCGCCGGTATTTTGCAAACGCGACCCTGACTTATACTTCCTGCAGATGGAGGCGCAATTTCGCGAAATTGACGAAATACGACTACGTGATTGGGTCGTTAGATGGGTCTACACTAAGAAACGTTGCGGATATTGTAAGATCACCTCCATCTCAAAACAAATACGACGCAATAAGGAATCGCCTGATACAAGACTTTGCTGACTCTGAAAACAAAAAATTACGCAGACTCATACTCGAGTGCGAACTGCATGACAACAAGCCATCACAATTACTTTGCACTATGCGCGACCTAGCAGCTGGAGCCATGAATGACGGCGCACTGAAACAATTCTGGCTAGATCGTTTGCCCGTTGCAGTGCGAGCTGTTGTGTCCATCGCTGACGGTGATCTTGACAAATGCGCACTTCAAGCTGATAAAATGATGGAGATGGGGAGTTATGGTTCTGTAGCCACTGTAGATGGTGCAAAAAATTCTCAATCAGCACAGTCATCATCAATTGAAGAAATGCAAACCATAAATAACGCCGTTTTACAACTGAGCAAAGATGTAGCTGAAATAAAGCAGCGACAATACTCAAATAGAAGACCTCGATTCCGAACTCCAGATCGTGATCCAGTCCAGCACATCCGCACATGTTCTGCAAATCAGGTTAGTAAGCAACCTCTTTGTTTCTACCATTACAGGTTTGGTGCCAATGCAATCAAATGTACCAAACCTTGCAAATACAAGGCACCGGAAAACTAAAAACAGCTTTGTCAGAGACGGTAGATGAAGCTAGTTTAATAAGAAGTTCGTTTAATAAGAAGCTCATTCAGTGAGAAGCTCATTCAGTGATAACTTATATACATATTTACAATAAGCTTACAATAGGTAAAATTCAACAACTTTCCTATTATCAGTTGCTAGCGGAGAACCTAAAACATTTTAATTATTGCGACTGCACTTCACGACTGCTGCTGCTGCTCGTTTTCCACTATTTCTAACTGCTTCTACACCACGTTTTGTAACTGCTTCCGCTCCACGTTTTGTGAGAAGTTCGTTTAGTATGAAGCTAGTGGTTATAAGTCAAGCCGTCTGTTTATTGTTGACAAAAAGACTCAACACAAATTTTTGGTAAATACGGGCGCACATTTCTCGGTTTTTTCGATAACCGCAATCGCTAATCCTAAACCCAAACCCACAACAAGTACACTGTTTGCAGCGAACGGATCACACATTAAAACATATGGTTCCAAACTTCTGACACTCAATCTGGGGCTGAGGAAAAGTTTCGCCTGGTATTTCACCATCGCTGACGTGTCAAAGCCAATACTAGGAGCCGACTTCCTCAAAAATCTCAACTTATTGGTCGACGTCGCTAACAAGCGAATTATTGACAATCAAACGAAGTTGCAGACGTTGTGCATAGCCGAAATTGTAGCTTACTCTCCAGTTTCTTCAGTCAACAGCGACAACAGGTATCAGAAACTCCTGGCCAAATTCAAGGACCTGACTTCACCACTGACATTTAATTCGTTGGACACAACAAAAACAACGGTTCAACATCACATTTACACTAGCGGACGTCCTGTTTTTTCACGCGCTCGGCGGCTGAACCCAAGTATGTTACAGATAGCTCGTCAAGAATTCGAGTACATGTTAAGTCATGGAATTTGCACCCACTCGAAGAGTGATTGGGCTAGCCCGTTGAATATGGTTTCTAAAAAGAACGGCACGTGGCGACCATGTGGAGATTATCGACGACTCAACTCACAAACGTTACCAGACCGATATCCTATCCCACACATCCAAGACTTCGCACAAACATTCAACGGCAAGTCAATCTACACTACGATAGACATCGAAAAAGCGTATTTCAACATACCGAATAGCTGCAGAAGACAAAAAAAAACAGCGATCATCACACCATTTGGTCTTTTTGAATTCAACGTGATGACATTTGGATTATGCAATGCCGCGCAGACATTCCAACGCTATATGGACCAAGTTCTTTCAGGTCTAGACTTCGTCGTCTGCTACATTGACGATATTTGTATCGCGTCCAGCAGTGAAGAAGAACACTACCAACATGTCACAACGGTATTCCAACGCCTCCAGCAGCATGGGTTAAAAATTAATGTAAGTAAATGTGTTTTCGCTAATAACGAAGTGACCTTCCTAGGACATCGTGTAAACAAAGATGGTGTTAGTCCTCGAGTAGAGAAAATCAACCACATTACAAAATTCAAAAAGCCAGTACAAACACACGAACTACGTAGATTCCTGGCCATGCTGAATTTTTATCGACGATTTCTTCCCAACGCAGCGGTGATGCAAGGTCAATTGCAAGCGGTTATCAAAGGCAACAAAAAGAAGGACAAAAGTCTTATTGTCTGGACACAAGAAGCTGAGACTGCATTTGAACAATGTAAGCAAGCAATAGCCGACGCAGTAACCCTGGCACATCCACTACCAGAAGCACATTTAGTTCTAAACGTAGACGCCAGTAACTTCGCCGTTGGTGCAGCAATTCATCACGTTTGCAACGAACAAATGAAACCATTAGGATTCTACTCCAAGCGGATGACAGACGCACAGAAGCGCTATAGTACTTATGATCGTGAACTGCTTGCAATATATCAGTCGGTAAAGCATTTCAAACATATTATAGAAGGAAGACAATGTACTATTTTAACTGATCATAAACCGATCATATTCGCTTTTATGCAAAAACCTGAAAAAGCATCTCCACGTCAACTTCGACACCTCGACTTCATTGGTCAATTCACAACGGACATACGTCACATCTCAGGAAGGGATAACATAGTGGCAGATCTTCTATCTCGTATCGAAGTGATCAGCAAAGACGGAGATATAAATTTTGAATCATTGGCTTAAAGTCAAAAAACAGATAATGAGACCAACGATTTCTTAACCAGCAACAATACCGCGCTCAAACTCAAGCTTATAACTATTCCAGGCGCAACAATATCCATCGCCTGTGACATGTCAACAGTGAATGCACGTCCATTCATTCCTAAACCATTTCGACAACACATTTTCAATGTCGTGCATTGCCTTTCACATCCAGGTAAAAAAGCCACTGTTAAACTCATTAGTAAGCGGTACGTGTGGCCGAATATGAATCAGGACATCACTCGAAAGGTACGAACATGCATCCCGTGCCAACGTGCAAAGGTCATTAGGCACAACAAAACAGCAATTGGCAGTTTCACAACGCCAGAACAACGGTTCGCAGCAATACATATCGACCTAATTGGACCACTACCTGCCAAAAATGGATATACATATTGCTTAACCTGTATCGACCGATTTAGTAGATGGCCGGCAGCAATCCCAATTGAAGACATTCATGCTTCAACAGTCGCTACTGCAATAATTAATGGTTGGATAACACATTTCGGAGTACCAACGCAAATCACCAATGACCAAGGTCGTCAGTTTGAATCCCAACTTTTTAACGAGCTGGCACGCACACTAGGCGTAAGACACTTGCGATCAAGTCCTCGCCACCCACAAAGCAATGGCATGATCGAACGCTTCCACCGTACGTTAAAAACAGCCTTAAAGTGTAAAAATGACCAACACTGGACCGAAGTACTTCCACTTGTCATCCTTGCCCTAAGAAATATTCACAAGGAAGATCTGGACGCCACACCCGCAGAAATCGTATATGGTAGCGCACTAAAGCTGCCATGTGATTTTTTTGAGGAAGTCAAAGACGACCAAGTATGTTCAGAATTCGTGAAACGCTTCAGACAAGCCATGAACAACATTCGCCCCGACCCAGTATCACAACATTCAAAGGACAAGGTTTTTGTACAACACCAGTTACAAAAATGTACTCACGTTTTCCTGCGTGATGATGCAGTACGACCACCTTTGAAAGCACCATATGAGGGGCCATACAAAGTTGTAAGTCGGTCTGATAAGACATTCGAACTACTGGTAAAAGGAAAACAAGTACGCGTAAGTATCGACCGCCTAAAAGCAGCATTCTTACCAAACAGCGAACTGAAGGCGAATGTAAACGACACACAACTCTCCGATACAAGCACACCAAGTGAAAATACTGGCAAGGCAACACGAAGTGGAAGAACCACACGTCTGCCCCAAAAATACGTTACCTTCAATCTATCGTGATATCGTCCATAACTCAATCACTGGCAGGGGAGTAATGTGGTGTCCACCCAAACGTATTTATGATACGTAAGTGAAACCAAAGAAGTGTTTTTGTCTTGGTATAATAAACATAATATACCAGAATTTATATTCTGAATAAAGGAAATTTGGATCGTAATTAAATTTTAACAAGGAGTTGAGAAATACAACTCTGTAATTGTAATCCAATGTCAACCTATGTTCCACATGAGGTTGATAAGAATGAAAATGCAAGAGGAGACGAAAAGAATTTGATTGAGCAGAAAAAGTAAAAAGATTTTAGAAAGGTTGTTGGCAAAGTATATATAAGTGAAGATTTAAAAAATTAAGCAAATTGTAACTTTATATTATAAATAAAAAAAGTAAAAATAATTGTCTATAGTAACGACAACACATTTCAGTATATTTCTTTAAATTTCGTCTCTCCCCTTTTAACTGTAGCACCAGCGAAAACAGCCCCCTGATGTGCGGAAAAATTGGCCGCACATTCATACATTGCAAGTGTGTTCGATTTTGTTCGATCACTGCATAAACAAGTACGGTTCTCAATACAAACTTTTGTTTGAAAATATTAGGTTTGATGTTTTAAGAATAAGAAGTATGTAAAAAGTTGTGTTTATTCCATATTGATACAATATTAAACTTATATATACATATGTATATAAATTATTAATTTAATTTGTATGTTAAATATTATTTTGTTAATAAATTGTTAATATTATATTGTAAATATTGTTGAAGTTAAAGCCTCATACAATGTTAATAACACTACACATATATAAATATTTTTGTCAAGCTTTAATAAGCTTTTATTTACTCTTATATAATTAATTTAATAAATAACGACAGTTGTTATAATACACTCGAAAAGAATACAACGCGTTTTTATTTAAAAGGTGTGTTCTACATTTAAAAATCCAACAGGTTATGGACCCAGGCATAACTCAACCAATATGAATTCAATATATAATATTGACAAACTTGATGAAAACAATTACGACTCATGGCGTATCCAGATGAGGAGTGTCTTCAAGGGCTCTAGTGTGTCGTAAGTGAAAAAATGTCTGAAGTGATCAGGGATGGAAAAGATCGGGACATATATGAAAAATGGAAACAGAACGATGAAAAGACGTTGGCAGTAATAAAGTTATCAATAAAAACTGCAGTAATTGGACATGTAAAGAAATGTAATACCGCAAAATACGCTTGGACTGGCTTAAGAGAAATTCAACAGCCCACTGGACTGGCAAGGAAGGTATCTTTATTTAAGAAAATGCTATATGAGTGAGGGTGATTCCATGCAGCAGTATATTCCAAGTTTTGGTTGCTTGTTATAATGATTTTAGTAATTTTGCTAAAAAGTTACGAAAATTTTGTTGTTGCCTTAGAAACACGAGATCAGCTTCCAAAGCTTAGTGATTTAAACACAGAACTATTTGAAGAAAACGAACGGCGAAAACACAATAAAATAGTTGAATCAGACGGTACTGTACAAGCATTAGTTGTTCCATCAGGCCATAAATATTAAAGGAAATATTACAACAATGATCACACCATAAGAAATAGCGGAGGTAAAGAAGATAAGAATTTGAGAAAAATCAGTAACTTTAAATGTTACAAATGTGGGAAGAAAGGCCATTCCACTGCAGAATGGAGATCAAAAGAAACTTCTGTTAAGAGAACTGAAAAAACATATAAACAGCACAGTGTGTCTTAAATGCAAATGCTATATTAAACCGTTTCAATCGTCTCAAAGTAAAACAAAAAATATCTTCGATTTAGTCCATAGTGATGTTTGTGGACCAATAAATGTTAATTCATTAGGAGGATC
>NC_051847.1:106017698-106087309 GCF_002237135.1 Teleopsis dalmanni | reverse complement strand
AGACAATAACATCGAGACTATTGTGCGCCAAATCTAGAATAGCACCATTAAAGAAACAGACACTTCCACGACTAGAACTCTGCGCAGCATTGCTGGGAGTCGAATTAGCAGAAAGAGTTAAACAAGATTTAAAGTATCAAAACGTGCCAACCTACTTTTGGTCCGATTCCAAAATTGTTTTGTCATGGATAATATCTTCATCTGCCTCATTGCACACATTCGTAGCAAATCGTATTAGCAAAATTCAAGAGATGTCACATGCTGATCAATGGCATCATGTGGCGTAATCCAGGATAATCCAGCTGACATCATTTCCAGAGGAATAAAAGTTAAAATGTTCAATTATTCACATATATGGTTTTTTGGTCCACTCTTTCTTCATGGAGGCAACGAATTTTGGCAACAGCCAAACCCAAAGGCATTTAACATCTCAACTGATATCGAAAGACGACAAGGACATACAGTTAACATTATCATTCAAACGACTGGTTCTGATCACATGATAAATCAAATTGATCATCGAAACTCATTCAGATACCTCCAAAGAACAATTGCTTATGTTCGCCGTGTATTTCATCGCACACAATCACCAACAAGAAAACTTTCTCCAAAGGAATTACGAGATGCATTAGTCTTCATAATTAAAACTATTCAGGGCTCAGAATTTGCAAAGGAAATCTCTGACTTAAAACAATGTAAAGCAATCAACAGTTCGAGTCAACTAAATACTTTAGCACCGTTCATTGACGAACAAGGTGTACTTCGTGTTGGAGAAAGGCTTGAAGCATCAACATTGCCATATGATGCTAAACACCTAATGGTAATTCCTTACAATCACTCAATAGTGAAATTGATGTTCAAAATGAAACATGAAGAAAATTCCCATTGTGCTCCACAATTATTGCTAAGCATAATGAGACAAAACTTCTGGCCGATTAAAGGAAAGATTATGGCGCGAAACATTGTTCACAGCTGTGTCATCTGTTCAAAGGCAAAACCAAAACTGATGGACCAACTCATGGGCAACTTATCGACTGATCGAGTTACTCTGACTAAACCATTTTTTACCACAGGAGTTGATTACTGTGGTCCGATATGGATTCATTATAAAATTAGAGGAAAAAGGCCAACAAAGGCATATTTAGCAGTATTTTGCTGTTTCGCGACTAAGGCTGTTCACCTAGAAGTGGTGAGTGACCTGACAACAGAGGCATTCATAGCCGCTATTCAACGTTTTATCAGCAGAAAAGGAAGATGCCAAACAATTTATAGTGACAATGCGACTAACTTTGTTGGGGCGAGAAACCAACTACAAGAGCTCCAGTCTACCATTTATTCAGAAAATGGTAAAGAAAAGATCATTAAGACCAGTAGTAACAAGGGAATTGACTTCAACTTCATTCCACCAAGAGCTCCTCATTTTGGAGGACTCTGGGAAGCTGCCGTCAAGTCAGCTAAACATTTAATGATTAAAGGAATTTTCAACGCTTCATTGACTTATGAAGAATTGACAACAGTCATAACTGAAATAAAAGCCATGTTAAATTCAAGGCCAATAACAAAAATGTCATCCGATCCAAATGATCTAACAGCGCTTACACCAGGACACTTTCTCATAGGCGAACCACCTACCACTAATGTGGATCCCTATCAAAAGGAGAGCCGAATGAGTTTATCATCACGATGGCGTCTAGTTTCTGAACTCAAACAAGAATTCTGGAGAAGATGGTCAAAGGAATATCTCAATGAACTCCAATCAAGGTACAAATGGAAACAACAAAAGGCAAATCTATGCCAAGGTGATTTAGTCATTATTAAAGATGATAATCTACCCATGTACAAATGGCCTCTTGGCAGGGTGCAACAGGTGTATGAAGGAGAAGATGGCTTGGTCCGTGTAGCTGACATAAAAACAGCCAATGGGATTTTTAAACGACCATTACGAGCATTGGCCCCCCTACCCACTGAAGGCAGCATTAATCAAAATCCAACAAAACAAAATTCTACTGTCACACAAACAAGACGAACGAATGAACCTAGTGAAGTGTTGCCAAAGCGTCGAAAGATATATGATGGCACATCTTTAATGATGACCAATATTGACAATATTGTGACAATATTGATGATGCCATTAATACTTTCGAAACCCATTGAAGAAATATCATTTCCAAACAAACCCGGAATATATTTTGAAGAAATTGGCACCGTAAATCAAATCATTGGAAGATGGAAAATTATCACTTACTTTGAGTTCGCGCCTATTCGAAAGGAGATTGAAAGGTTTCAAAATGGCACAGCAGCACTTCAGCAATTGTGCTCATTGTTACAGCAACAAGAAAGCTGTTATGAGCTCGTCCGCCAATTCAATAATACTAACATAGAATTACGAACTGAAACGAAGGTTATGACGAGACACCAATCAGCCAGAGGAGCTATCAATATAGTTGGAAATATTGCTAACAAATTATTTGGTGTTTTAGATTCAGAATATGCTGAAACGATTTCTAAAACTCTAACTCAAATCAGCAATAATGAAGATGTACTATCAAAAATGATCAAAAATCAGACTACAGTCATGGACTCAACGCGAAATATATTCAGCAAAACTACAGAAGCCATTGCAGTTAAAATGAATCAACTACAAGATGAGACAAACAAAATAGTAGATTACACTAATCATAATATGTACTAAACGTATTAACCACCTAGAGATCTATACATCACTGGTAACCCAACTTATATGGATGGCACATACATTAATAAAAATTGAAGCTGCGATATTTGATGTCTTAACTGATACTCAGCATGGCAGAATTAATTCTCTTTTGATGTCTCCACAGCAACTTCAAGACCAAATCATGAAGATCAAGGGCCATTTACCTCATTCACTTCGTCTTCCATTTAATCAAGAGGACGTTATTCATTTATACACGTTGATGTCTTCACAAAGTGGAATCACACAAGATCATTTGATAGTTGTCTTACAACTGCCATTAACCGATCATGAGGATTTCGATTTATTCAATCTCGTCCCAATTCCTGCAACAGTCAACAATACAATGATGACAATAGTTCCAGAAGCTTCATTTTTAGCTGCCACGCCGCATAGAGACCAATATTTTGCCTTAACTCGTGAACAGTATAAGGAGTGTATGACTTTCAAGCAACCAGAAAACAAACTACTCTGTTCGGATAAACAATCAAAATATAACATCGGCTCACAGGCGTACGCTTGCGAATTTAACCTATTAAAAAACATATCTGACAATACGTGTAATGTGCAGGAAACAAAATCGAACATTATTTGGAGTCCCCTGTATCATGCGATCCAATGGATATTCGGGTCAAAAAACAATACAACAGTTACGGCCGTCTGTAAGGGCATCACGACTCATTTAGAACTACAAGGTGCAACACTTCTGAAATTACAAGACGACTGTGTACTCAAACACCAAACGTCTACAATTCAGACACATCAAACGCTTATCGACACCATGTATGAATCTTACATTGCATTTGGTGAGATACCTGTCATTAATAACTCAGAATTATGGTCAAATTTTAAAGGAAGTTCATTGAATGTCAGCAATGAACTTAAACAGTTAAAGCTACTTTACAATACTCTGAAAGATGAAAAATTCGCTGAATTACCACACAAACTACAGACGGACAGCATGCACCACTACGCAATTAATTCCACAACCCTAATTCTTGTCGTTGGAGCCATCATATGGATGATATGGAAAATAAAGCAGGTAAAGCGTCCAGAAGTCAATCAGCCAACACAAACTCTCACACCAAACGCGATGCCACGAACAAGATTTACTTTGGAGCCTGAAACAATTACATAGCTTCTCAAATTCTCATGATGCTATAAACTCTAAATTTTATATTTTTAAGTTTATATAATATTGTATAACTATTTATTGTTTAAAAATTATATGTGTATTTATATATCCACAAAATGTTGTAATTATTTTAAAATTTTGTCTGTTGATTTTTAAAAAAAAACACATAACGCATTGCAAATCAAATCAATCATTGCTCATAGATTCATTCTTGAATAACGTAATTCAAGCCGGGCAGAATGTTAAGTTTAACAAACCTAACATATTTTAGCTCGCTTGTAGTTACACTTATGCAGCAAATAAATATTGTAAATATTAAATACATTGTTTACGTTTATAAGTTCAATAGCTTCACATATTGTATTTATGCTTATGCAGCAATATGTGAAATTTAAATTATTATTTTAGTTATCAATAATTGTAAATATTATTATGCTTAGTAAGTAATTCTATACTATATAAGGTAACAATATTGATAATAAAACTCGAAAGCGAAAACAATCGTCTTTCCTTTAAAAACAAAATTTGGTTATTGGTAGATGTGCCTTTTAACCACTATAGCAAGTAAATAAAAATTATTTACTTACTTGGCTAGCGGTTTATGTGCCTGCAAGCCTTTCGTCATAAATACCTGATTATTGGTTTATGTGCCTAATAGTCAGTGTAACGAAGTAAGAAAATACATTATTTGATACCACCTCAGATTACGTGGTATTACAAGCGTTGAGAAGTAATATGACAAATGCGTAGAATTTAACTCTGTAGTTTTGGTGAACTTTTGTCCATTAAGTTTTCGCAACATATTCCAATACGTTTTGCTATCATTAACTGATCTTAAGGAGTTAGCTAACTCCGAGTAATATAAATTTTTTTTTACGTTTACAAAGTAATTTAAACTCTTTATTTGCACTTGTATATAATTGTTGGATTTCAACTTCTTGCCGCTTTGCAATGTGGAATAAATAAAATGTACGTATAACATTACATTATCAAGATCCTGATTCCATCAGAGTGCCGAAGACTTTTCTGCAATGCTGATGTGGGGACAAGTGGTTTCGAATGCATTAAGTGTTTTTGAATGCATTAATCATGGCAGCAGTAATTGCCTTGACTTCTGACTCTACATTTCATGTGGTGTCGAGTTTCTTCAGCAGCCTATTTTGTAATAATTCCTTCAACAGTTCTCCTCGTATGTTATCTGATCCGTATTTTCAGGAGTTCTTACTAGCGTATTACTTTTAGTGCGCTTATTAAGACGACAGAGTATTTAAAAGCGTATAGCCGGATGATCCGACATTTTTCGTCTGTCAGCGACCCTTCATTTCTCCCGTTGGTGCCGTATTGCAGCAGGTATTTGAAGAAAATTTCCAATCGCTAGGTTTTTATTCTGAGCGTCTAACTGACGGAACTATTGTACCTACGACAGGGAACTTTTAGTACTTTCTCCACATGCTAGAAGGCAAAGAGCTTAACGGTATTATTGAAAGGATTCACAGGTCTTTGAAAGCAGCTATTAAGTGTTATCAGAATGAAAACTGGACAGAAATCTTACCTGTCATCCTTCTCCGATTTAAAGTCGTAGTGAACGTGTTAGTAGTGTTATCAGAATGAAAACTGAATAGAAATCTTACCTCGAATCCTTCTCGGATTTAAAATCGTAGTGAAAGAAAATATTCCTTCACAACGAGTTTATGGTGCTGGCTTACGTTTACCTGGAGAATTCATATCGAAAGCAAATGGCGACATCACAACCCCTCAGACGGAATTCGTCGGAAAACTGCAAAGATTGTGAGCGCGTTAAGATCTACTAAAACTGCTCATCATTCTAGTGAAAAGGTATTCATTGAAAAAGATCTTTATTCCTCGGGTCAGGTTTTTGTCAAGAATGCTATGATTTGTAAATCACTACAAGTTACATACGAAGATCCTTTCCCTGTACTTAAGAGTTTTGACAAGTATTTTGTAATGAACACAATGTTAAGGAACAAGGAGTTAAGTCTTCAGCAACGGATGAATCCACTGACTAACATAACATAAGGTATACACTTCACGCTACGGCAAGCTTGAATTGAATTCAAAAATATTGACAATAGAATATTTTAAATAGAAAGAAAAAAGTAAGGAATAAGTTTCTTGTTTTCAGTTTCATAAATTGTCGAACTACAATAAAGTAAATTCTGTATCGTAAATACAAGATTTGGGACTTTTATTCTACTTAAGAAGAATACAAACACAAGCCACAGAAAGCCGCTGTATGTTTATATATTTTTAACTAAACCCATTATAGGCGTGAATACTTTTTTACCGTTGCGAGCAAATCCCATATAAAATTTAGTACGATATCTTAAACATATCTTTATATCTTAAACATTGTTAGGTTTCAAAAACAAAATCTAATAAATACACATTTGAAAATTAATATATAGACACTGTGTTCTCATTCTTTAAAAATTTATTGCAACGAAACAGGACCAAGCACTATGTTTATTCCAGTAAATGGGGACGAACAAAACGTGTCGTTACAATACTATTAACAATTTCTAGTGACTGCACTCGTTTTTCTAAACATATTGTCAGCTCTTCAAATTTGAGGATTTGCTCCGAATTGGATGTTGACAGCTTCCAGGTCGCTCGTGTTTTAGTTTATTTAACAGCGTAAATACTGATCAGTCATCCCAATGTTGTAGTGGCCGACCAAGGTGTTCCAAAGCAAGCTGAGCAGAAGTAATAGTATCACAAAGTATGCACAAACTTTGTGGTGAGCCGTTGGGAATCGTTTTTACATTTCTTTGAGGTGGAAGTTGATGATTACTCTTTTATTCTCCTACTTTCTTACAAGTAACTCCCATGCTACTGCAAAATATGCATATATAGTACAAATATTATCTAAAGCGTGTTCAGCGCCCATCACCAAAGCTTCTTTTAAATACTGAAGATTTTGTGTATTGGAAAGCGCAGAGTTATTCATGACAACGGACGTGAATAAATCCTTAAACGAACACCAACTTAAATAATTTCTATCGAACGAGTGGACTTTAATGCGCGACAGATATGACGATAATTCCATATTTGCGTTGTTTTGCTAACAGAACTCTTGATAATAAATCAATCACCTCATGGTTTCAGAATATGTCGCATCAATATCAATATGGATTTTCCCACTGACTAAAGATAACATTGACCCCCTTGCTTTAATGCTCGACGAGACGTCATTGTTTTTTGCAAGTCACGATTCTAGTGCTTCATTATATTTTTCCCAATAACTATCCATTAACGTCTATCGGTCAATAAAGTAGCCTTTCGCTTGTTTGATTTTAGCCACTTTTTTTCGTATTTACAGAAAATCTCTTTAGAGCGGCTGGTTAATTTTTCCACACTACGTTCCTTTTTTATGGGGAAGAAAGAATTATCAAATTAGCACGATTTTAGCAAAACACATTAATAAAACTGAAATAAACAATTGTGCACAGCGGCATCAGTAAAGTATTTTACAGGGCTTAGTTTTGAAACTATGGCAGAAGCAAGTCACGTGGTTTCGAGCTGTTGATGAATATTTTACTAACTTATTTCACGATAGAGAGCGTAGCGCCCGTAAGTAGTGTAAGTTTTATTGTTTTATTAAAACCCAATTTATTATTAATAGTTATTGAACACGTTTACAAAGTTAATCGTTTACTGAATCGACGCTTCTTTTTACCGAACATCTGTTTTTCTCTTTTGACATTTTCTGTCAGTTCGTTGGTGCAGTGCTGCCATAGTAGTAATAAAGTTTAGCAAGTGATCGCAAAAGCTGAAATTAATATTGCTCTCCACAAGGGATGCCAAAATATTTAAAATAGTAACGGAAATAATAGAATTTTATCTGCACAATGTTTTTTTTCCTTTTATTAATTTAAACGCTCTACAACCGCACACATGAGAAATAATAACTTTTGATATAGAATTAACTTGATACCTGGATTTAAGTGGTCAGTATTTACAAACATTTTGAATCGATCAGATGTATTTGTAAACTTTTTTACAATTAACATCTAAAATTATGTTTGAATATTAACGACGCAGAAACAGATGTAAATTGTCGATTGTCGATATTTTAAAGCGAAGATATTTCAATACAGCGAATATACAATGAAAAATAATTCATTTAAAAAATAAATACAGCAAAATTGATGATAGAAATGAGAAACTGATAATAATAATAATATTATAAATGAAAACAGCTTAATATCTGTAATAAATGTTAAATTTCTAACAACTATTTCATAATACTTAATTCTGCTGCTGATGTGCCTAGATCTTCTTTTAATGCTAACCTCAAGCCCAGTAGTACTGATGAAAATAACTGCAACCATGTTTGTTTGGGTTTAGCTATGAGAGCTATTTTCAGGGTAGATCGATGAGAGCTCCAAACAAATCTGTTTCAAACTGGAGGCCTTGATCGGTTGAAATTAGCTTATGTGCACCGAAGCGTGAAATTCACGTGGCAAAGAAATTTGCTGTCACTGTGTCTATTGTCATGTCTTTGAGAGGTGTGACTTTCGGCCACCGACTGAATCTATCGATCGTTGGTCTGGAAAGAATATTGGAGCTGGTTTAGTACGTTTATTGACTTTGATCGTTAGCAGGTTTGACATTGACGAATCCATGATTTCACATATTGACGAATTAACGGTCAAACATACCTTGACGTTAATTGATGTAATGTGGCTCTGGCACCAGAATGCAATAACGAGTATAACGGGTTAAATATGTCTCTGCTCAGTAATTTGGGGATGAATGATCTTATTTTCGCGTTTGGCGAGGTGATAGTTTTATCACTTTCTGTCTGAATACAAAAGTGAGTGATATTTGACCAGTTTAATTTGTAAAATGGAGCGCTTCAAGCATATATCGAAAATGTTTGATCGAAAGGTAAACTGTTAAAAGTTGGGCTGCTTTTAACCTTGCAGAGTAAAATGCAACTGGCTTTCACTGATCACCTATTTATTGTTCAAGAACGAAACCAATTGCGGAATGCGTCCGTCAACAATCGTAATGGATATGTTGGTGACAAGAGTACTAATTTGGCAACTGATGAGAAACTTGCTTTACATTGTTCGAATGCTGCATTGAGCCCCGACGACCACACTACTTTGATATTATCATTCCTCTCAGAATCTTTTAGGAGATCGTTCAATGGTGCTTGTATTGCTGCAGCTTTTGTCTGATTCCATGTTGCTGCTTACTGACTCGAATTCACTAATGTCGTTGCTTATTCTTTTCGGGGTCAACAATGTGGTACTTCTTTATTACCACTTTTTTATTAATTAAACATATCTGTTATAAGTAGAGGAAACACGCTAAATGCTAATGAACGCTGGACCATTAAGTTAATTGCTGTTTATATTTTGGTTTTTACATTACGCCAGGATGGATGGAAATGTCCTTCAATTAATAAACTGTAATAACAGTTTTTGATTACGCAGATGTTACAATAAAAAAGAAACAATGTTTTATCTGCGTATAATTACAAAAACTTATATTAACTTATTCAAGGAATCCCATTCATTCTAGAATTTGAGTTCCTTTCATTATTCTATTGTTTTAAATAACAAAAGTTAACGCTTTTGTAGAAAAAACCCGTATGGATAAAATAAATACATACAAATTTATATATGTTAAATTATAAAAATTTTATTAAAACATATTCAAAAAACTGATCAACCCAAGTGGATGAAATAAAAAAAAGTAAAAATTTAAATATATTAAATTTATTTTAATAATTAATATATGCATTCTATGAAATAAGAGAAATAAACGATAGTTTAACACAGTGTGATGTCCTCGAATCCATATTATATTTATTGTGTGACACACCTAAAACTATGCTACACAAAAGCCGATATTTGCACAGTTCTACACATCTCATACTATTGCATCTAAACGTACTTGAGACAATGCCGTTGTGAGAACAGACGAACGGCACGGAACACTTTCGACAAATTAATGCCGAAGAAGTGCACTCGCATTGGAACAGGATTCATTCGGGCTTGGACGGTCAGCTGGAAAAGTTAGCATCTGGGAATTACTGAAGAGACGACAACATTGGGAAACGACTAAAATTCTATGCGTTCGACTTCAAACCACATCATTTGAAATTGAGGCTGCTTTCGTGGTAGCAAAACAATGGAAGCTGCAATCGGTAGTCGTTTTTTTTAAATACATTTATTTATTGTATCTTCTCTTACAATGAGACTAATAAGTTTTAAAATCTTATCACTAATTACATAATATCACAATTTTTATTTTAACTATACCTTGTATAATATAAAATAAAATAAGTAAACTTTATATCACCTTACTTAAATCAATGGGTTAAATTTTATTCGAGTGAGTGTTAAGTGGTTTATTAAGAAAGCAGTTAAACTTTGTTAGGTTACTAAAAAGGCTAGTGGGGTTTTTACTTCAAGCTCTTTTTAGGCGGAAAGTAGTGAGTAGAAGTACGAGATTCCTTGCTTAGGGGTTAACATGTTCTGTCAGCCTTTTATTGTATTTTTTTCTTATTTTGCCAAATTCAGCTTTAACCGATGGAATTTGTAGATCTCGGTGGATACTTTCATTCATAAAATACCATAGGGCAACAGTGTTTGTGTCTTTGACTAAGGTCTTTTCGATTATGTATAACCCCTTTTATATAAACACATTTTGTTGACTTATATTGCGTTTGTGAATTAGACTTAACACATTTTAATTTTTTTATCGGCAGTCACTCGACCATATCAAAAATATTAAGCCTCACTTGTTTACAGAAATTCTGATGCGATAATGAAAACATTATTTTTTTATTATTGATAATAAATTAAATAATCCATTTAATATTAAAAACTGTCTTAGATCGCAATATAGATATATAACTATCACTGATGTAACGAAAGAACATAAACAACTATCACGTTATGTTAATACTAAAGCATATCAGAGGTCGACATGTATGCATTCGAAAATCAGTATGGAACATACTGCTAAACGCGAATCGTTTTTGCACACGAAGGAAGAAATTCGCACTACTCAGTTTCGTGAGAGTCTACGAGCCTATTTGAATGACAGAGAACTATATTCACTATTCACTACTTTGTACTATGTGCTGCTACGAACAATGACGCGTACAGAAATAACCTGCATTGAGTTTTGCGCATAATTCTGCATATCAAGTATTTAAGAAATTTTGGTTTGCAATAAAAATATTATATAAATTGTATTTATATGTTTCCGTCTTGCAATAGAAACCTAAACAAATTTGAATTTATGGGGACAATCAAAAATGAATACTTAAGTAAGTTTCTGTTAAATGATTTATTTAGTGGCAATTTTATTTCAAATATTAGATGTCAGTGCAGACCTAGTGGCATTTTAATAATACCTAGTGTTTAATAACACATATTTAAAGTTTTTATATATGTATTATATTTAAAATTTCTGCCTCCATTATTTTGTCTGTTTTGACAAAAGAAATCAAATTTCGAGTATAAACCATACATAAACTATTGTGTTCTATGTAGATGTATTAATCGAATAGTTGTGAAATTACAACAAAAATTTTTTTAAACAATATAGGCTATATTGGCCAGATATATTATAACATTATATCTATATAAAAAATATAGATATAATGATTTTTACCCAGGTAATTTGCATATTACCTCATTGCATAGTGAAAAGCAGTAATGTGTTGCATGATGCAGTACAACACAATACGTTATACAACCTAGAGTAGTGCATCAATTAGCGAACGAAAAAGCACAACATCGCACGATTCGCAGTTGTTGTAAGCAAATGAATATTCAAGAAACGCAACGAATATTATTGTTGGCACCATAATGTGATCCATTCGTTGCACTTTTCTGAAGCATATGCATTAATATAGAATAATGCTCAATGGCAACGACCAACTGCACTAGAACTTATGGAAAACTAACTAGAAGCAGCACTTGTGTTTACAATATTATATATATTTTATTTTATCTCCAATTTAACCAAACAAAATTTGCATGTTACTATGTCTAATGTTATCTTATAATAGATGTAATCGTCAAACGGACTAGCTTTATTTTATTAAATATTAATATTAATATTAATATGAGATATTATTTCAAGAAAATCTTCTAATATCCTTCTTCCACAATACTAATCTGCTGATTTTAATATAAGTACAGTTTTAATTGTATTAGTATTAAAATCAACGAGTATAAAAAAAGAATAAAAAAAGTTTGTAATACTCACGGCAACAATCACTTACATATACAAATAAAATTTTCTTTATATTAAGAATTAAAAGGACCAGTAGTGTTTATACGTGTATTAGATTTAGCTATTTAAATGAAACAATTATTGAATATGAAAAAATAAAGATATCACATAACTGACAAATTTATGTGAATTAGTTATGTACAGCTGCTGAGGAATGTTGTATACTTCTTTCAAATTCTTCTAAACTCAAAGCTTGATTTATGTTAATCAGTGGTAGTTTTCCAGCGGTTGCTTGAGCTAGTAATTCAGGAGAAAACCATTGAGCTAGTTGATTACTAGTAGGAGACAACCGCCCGTCTCGTTGATAATTAATCCCACCATTTTCACTTCCTACATTTGGTACTAAAATATTAAAAATTAAAGTTTATTACTTTTATTGGCAATTACTTTTAACGTATCCTTACTTGTTGGGTGGCAACTATTATCTATTTGATTATGCTGCTGGTGATGATGTTGTTGCATGGCATGTTGTCGATGTCTGTGAACATTTAGAGCACGTTGTTGTTGTTGTTGTTGCTGCTGTTGCTGTTGATACATTTGATGCTGTGTCAAATGAATTGGCATGTTTGATGAATGTGACTGCGGCATTTGGTTTAAGAAAGTCTGGTTTGAAGTTTGCTGATGATTTATTATATTTTGACAATTAGATTTACTTCTTAATCTTTGTTGCTGTATTTGCTGCAACTCCATTTTTGAAGCAAAAGAGATTTCAGCCATTTGTTTTGCATTTTGTTGTTTCTGAGGCTGATGAGTAGATAAAACTGGCATATTACCTTTCAATATTGGACGACCTATGATTAAAGTAAAGGCGCATTTATAAGATTTGTATTTTTACAAGTTATTCTTGATCTTCCATATTTATAAAAGATAAATTATAAAGTACTCATTTACGTTATTAATTGTAAATAATTTTAAACTTATTTTATTTAGGATATTATAACCTTTATACGAAAATTGATATCATATTAAATTGAGTGTTAGAGGAACAATAAACAAAACTTCTACTTTTCCAAAATAATAATCCAATCAATTGTTTTTTATGCGGTTACGCTGTCAAAGAAGTCTTCAAGAACAAATATAAATACTATCTAGAGACTGCAATCAAAAATCCTGCAAGCAATAGTAGATACTAGATGGTATATCACAAACGACGATATTCATAAAGACCTGAAAAAACTCTATATCTAAATTGCTACAGCACACAAACTTGGAAATGATTAAGTATTAAATTAAGTTGAATTGTTTTCTTCACAAACAAAAAAAATATTTATGTATTGAAATTGTTTGAAATGTATTGAAATTATCATTAACATGTTATCTTAAATGATGATTTAAGATCACTCAGACTTCCAAACTTTATTTGTTAAAATTTGATTTTATTATATATAATTTTTTTTAACGAAAAGTCCTTGAATGCAAATACTATGTTAAATTAAGTTATAAAAATATCTGAATCACATGGGAATGGGAGTTTTTCCCTTTTCCCAGTTTCCCTATTCTAAATCATATAGGAATGGGAATTGGAATTTTGCACAAAATCTTTCCCAAGCAAATAGTGTGGGAGATAAGTTAAAAAGAGTTTAATTTAATATGTAAGTAACTTATAATGATGAGATTTTTAAATATATTTGAATAAAATAATTAAAATAAATTTAATATTTTTAAATTTTTTATTTATTTATTTTATCCACACGGGTTTTTTCCACAAATTAAAACGTTAACTATTGTTGTTTAAATCAATAGAATCAATTGTTACATCTGTGCTATTATAAACTATTATTACAGTTTATTAATTGAAAGACATTTATAACCTAATTATGAAAGCAAATACTACTTTTGGAAAGAAACTCAAATTTTAGTTAAAACATCATTAATAATTCAAAATAATAAATAAGATATTTTACTTTGTTTTTTTGTATATAAGAGAAAAATAAATTATATAGATATTTAAATAATAAATTAAATAATTAAAACAAATAAAATAAAAGCGTTTTGTTTTTCTCATTCTGACGTTTTGTATTGTTTTTTGTAATTTTTGATTCGGAACTTTTTTAACTTTTTGCAGTTCATATTATTTGCTTTGCTTTATGTATGATGGTTTCAATTTTTCTTTTTTCAGTTTCCCATTTTGTATAGTTTGGTTTTTAAACCAAAAATAAATTGGTTACGTAATGCTGTACGAGGGTCACTATATATACTTTGAACCTAATAATGAAAAAAATACTAACTTGCCGTTGAAAATTGCTTTATTGTTTCTCGAATATTCTCCTTTATGATTAATACACTTTTGCATGCATTCAAACCATTTGTTTAAGCATCTTTATATTCTTTTTCAGACACCCCTAAAACATGGCTTTTAAATGCAACAACGGTTTCTTCTGCCGACAAGAAGAAATCATTGGATGCCAAATCGAGACTTTACGGCGAATGACCCATCAATTAAATTTTTTGAATGTTCGAATAGTCGGTTGTTAGATGAGATGTGAGCACTCGCATTGTCTTGATGGAGAATGATCTTACAACGCTTGTTTGTTTTTCGTTTTTCACTAAAGACTTCCGGTAAACAAATGTTGTATACCCTTCGGAATTGACCGTTTTATATTTCTGTAATGGTATACTCGTAGTTACCTAATGACCAGACTAGGCTATAATTAAAATCATTGTACCAACGTTTCGCAGTGACAAGGGATGGAGTTTCATCGCCAAATGTCGAAGTAAGTTAATCAATGCACCCTTGTCTTGATAATCTACGTCGACTGTCGTGATAAATCATTGCACGAATATTTTTTCATTTTGTTGCGAACATTCAATTTACAAATCACTAAGGTAGATTATGTTTAATAATGTCAAACTTTCGTATGGAAATGTCAGATGACACTTGACAACAATCAGTGTTGCCAAGGCTCAAAATACAAATAGTGGCTCTCGTATCATTTTGAAAGTTGAAAGAAAAGAACACAATATGTTATTTGGAATATTGTCACATTCGTGGGATATTTTGGTTTCTTTGACCATTTAATTACCTCTACGATGTGGATTTTGCTAAAGTCCATTTGATTACATCTACAACATGAATTTTGCTTAAGTCCATTTGATTACATCTACGACGTGGATTTTGCTTAATAATAATAAAAAATAATAATAATAAAAAATAATAATAATAATAAAAAATAATAATAATAAAAAATAATAATAATAAAAAATAATAATAATAAAAAATAATAATAATAAAAAATAATAATAAAACTAAGGCGGTTCAATAATCTTTAATTAAATGTTTTTTGAACACCCAAAATTTTTCTTATATTTATATATAATTGTTAGCGCAACTTTGCACAATAAAATTTTATTATTAATTTTTAGAAATATAAATATTTGAATTTTATAACTAAATTTATCACACAAAAGTTTTAATGGTTTAATATTATATTACTGTTAAGCAATTTTGAGGCAAATAACTTCTGGAATACTTATACCCTTTAATACATAGTTATGCTTTTCTTTGGTTTGTTTTAGCAATAATTATATTAAAAAAAAAATTGCAACTCATAATTAGTTGCTCTTATATAATAAAATCTTAAAATCATATTAGTTGTTAAATGAAATTTTTTCGTAATAAACGATTTTCACGAATGTGAAGTAATACTCATAAATGATTCACAAATCATTTGCATCACTTTTGTGTCAAATGTCGGTGTTTATGAGTATTTTATGAGCAGAGTATAAATCATTATAAGTACTGTCAGCTGTTTGTATAAATTAGGTGGAGTCAAATCAACAAAAAAGAGAGTCAGAATGCGTATAAATGTCCTGAGTCCCAAGATATCCTGGCAAACCTAATAAAGTGAAGTTCTTGAGCACGGGGTAATTTTCAAAATTTTTTGGGTATGTGATTAATTAATGATACCCGAAAATAAATTAATAGTTAAAAGTGTCCTCTACCATCAGTGTTTGGAGTGATCAAAACATTAAATGTACTTTTCGATATAAAAGTAAGACTTCGCCAGACAAAAACAACAGTTTCTTGTGAAATGAAGCGTAAAGCCTTTGTTATTATTTAAAACAAGCTTTTAAAGTGAAACAAGGTTTCAAAGTAACTATTAAACTTTTGAAAAGTGAACGAATTTTATACTAAACAGTGTCTCAGAATGGGTTAATGTCGACACTATACGTGATCTCGTTGTAAAATAGCTAAAAGTAGACTATAAGTTAAATTGAAACAATAAAATTAATGTTTAACAATAATCATTTTGATTTAGTACAAGATTATCTTTATAATGCCAAAAATGAATCGCACACCACCGAACACTCCAGCATGTTTTTCGCACAAGTTGCGGTACGAAAAAAATGCTGAAGGACACACCGCCTGAATACCAGGAAAGTATGGAACTCAAAAAATCAGTGGGTAATATGCAGCTATCAGATCTAATTGGTGTATTATCAAACCTATTAAATGATAAACTCAAAAATATGGCCACAAAAGTAGATCTTCTTAGTAGATCTGGAAAGTAGATCTGGAAGACATAAAAGCAAAGATGGGTAATATAAACCATAAAGTTGAAAACCTAGCTAAGAAGAATAGCGAACTCAAAAAGGAAATAGAGAAAATAAGCGCGAGAGCGAACATGAGCCATTAGAAATAAACCGCCTTATAAACCAAAGTAAAAGGAAAAATGTAATATTTAAAGGCTTAGATAAAGCTAACAGTCCAAAAACAGCAGTTGAATTGGTTTGCAATCAGTTGTTAAAACTGCCAGAGGTAAAAATCACGTCAGCAAGAATTATTTACACAAGAAATGAAAGAATAAGCGTAGTAGTAGAAATGGGTTCTGAAGACATGGCAACAGAAGTTTTTAAAAGTGTCAAAAATTTATCAGGACATAAAATAACAATAGAGAGGGACTTAGATAAGAAAAGACTAGAATGCAAGAAAAAACGATGCAATCAAGATAGGCGAAAACTGGTGCACATTCAATAAGGAGTTCATCTTAATGTGTGGAGTTCAAAAGGCCGAAGACATCCTTAAGCATAAGTATGGTGATAGTATTAAGAAATTTACTTTAGACTTTAAGAACCTATTAGAAAAGTCAAAAAACTAGAATATAAAATAAGTAAACAAATAAAAGAAATAGCATAGTTTAAGTATAGTATCGTATAATATCAACGGATTAGAAAATAAATTAATGCCTAGAAAAATTTAGACAAGTAAGTAGCAGCCAGAACAAAGAGATTTACTTAAAAGATAATAAGCACTATAAAGTTATATGTCCAGAAGCCAAACAGAGATACTACCAACAATTGGATGCTAAGATACAAAATGTACAGACAAACAAAGACTGGTGGAAAATTGCGAGAGAAATAAATGGAAATACAAGTCCAACGATTACAATTGAGGCAGAAGTGCTGAAATTATACTTTAGTAATTTAATAAACTCGTCACAGACATCGTTAGATATACAATATGCTCACGGTTATATGGAAGTTGAGCTAGACATAACTATAACACTAAGAGAAGTGAAAAAGTTTATTGAGTGAACAAAAAGTAACAAAGCTCCGGGAGAAGACAGAATACCATATGAATTCATTAAATATGCATCAGATGAACTTCTATCGAGACAACAATTTTTTTGTAATGACATGTTTAACAACGTTATAGTTTACGAATCGTTTGTGAAAAACATAATATATCCCATATATAAGAAAGGTGATGTAGGATTACCGTGTCACTACCGCGAAATATCCTTTAATAGACAGGCTAACAAATTGGACCGAAAGTAATAGAATAATAAACGAATTTCAGGCTTGGTTCTGGAAGAATTATTCTACAGAGGATAATATTTACAACTTGTCATCAATAGTACAGATAAATTTTAAAAACAATAAGAAAACGTATGCTTTTTTTGTAGATTTTTAAGCAGTCTTCAATAAGGTCTGTGGAAAAGCTTTAATTAATAAACTTCACGCAGCAGGAGCCTCAACAAAAATGGTTCGTTTTATAGAAAATGTGTACTCGAACATTAAATGCGCAGGTAATTACTAATGAATTTCCAGCTGTAAGCGGAGTGAAACAAGGTTGTATAAGTTAACATCTAACGAAGTTAGCATGCTGGCCTTATCAAGAGCGTAGGGTGGCTTGACTACGTCTCGTTATTTGACTGAGTTATAATTATAAAGATTAAATTTCTATTATATTCAACCAGTAATTATTTACTTCAATTGTAAAAATAGTACCTAAATACCTAAAAATTGTTAAATCTTTAACAATTTTAACTTTTCTTGGGTGCAGGTTCTAAATGATCTGGAAAATTACTGCGGTATAACATAAATTGGAATCAACAAACAGCATTGCGAATACTTTGAAAGACAAATAATGAACTGGTATTGACATTTCTGAAAACTGATTTGAGAGATAAATATATAAGAAAATGTCAACAAACTAATTGAATTTATAAAGACTTAACGCCATCACTTTGAAAGGAATATATAGCTGACATAACACATTAAAAATAACGCCTGGATACTTAAAACAAGAAGTAACACGATACAGCTAAACTCAAACAGATTTGATGTAGATAGATCTGTGCTCTGTAGTATGTGTAATTTAGATGAGACTGAAGATATTGTGTATTTTCTTGGCCGTTGTCCTATTCTACAATATTTTTGATTAGTTTACTTTAGTAAAGCTATTCTATCTTATGAAAACATTATTTTAAACGGCTCTAAGGAGGAATGGGTAAAAGTAGCAGAATATGTAAAAAATTGTATAGCATATCGGTTTATTTAACATCATAATATAATATTTAATAATAATTAATATATATTTTATAGCACATCTATTATTTATAACGTGTATATTAGAGTGTCCCTTATTTTTCGAATTGTTAAATTTCTAACGCATAGGTCTTAGTTTTGTTCATTTACATCTAAAACACTCGGAAATAAATTTTTACCTTATTTAGAGTACGATAACCCGTGCCGACTTGAATCGAATCATCTTCATATATGCTACGCGTGAGAAGCGGTGCGTATTCACGACATTTGTCACTTGTTCTCAATTATTCTCGCGGTTAAAATGTATTGTTTTACATTTAATAGATAGCAGTGGAATTAAGAAGCAATAAAAAATCTGTTTTCTTAGTTGGTAACGTAATTTATCAAATAACAAGCGCAAAGTTACCGTCTAATCGTCAAGTTCTTGCAGTACTTTTTTTTAACATTTACGAAGTTAAATTGACTGTTAGTGAAAGCGCCAATCTCGTCATTCGGGAGTGTATTATATTTTGGGAAAAACTTAGAATCCCTACCATAGCTTTACCTAACTGTGTAAAAAAACTTGTGAATCTACACCATGCATGGACGGGGTTGCAAAAAAATTCAAGATATTTACAAGCATCGTGAGGACGACTTTAAGAACAATTTAGATCATTTATTTGATATAGCACACGCTGATGCTTTGGAACGGATGAAAATTAATGAAGATAAGATATTTTGTACAAAAACAAAGAGAAACAGGGACGTTAGCCGAAAAAGAAGATCAAGATAAAGGAAATTAAATGAAGAGAAAAAAAAGTGTGAGCAAATGAGTTTCGAAGGTTTATCGTCATCTGTTACTACGCATGATTCTATTCAAATGTAAAAGTTATATACTCTTTGAAGATATGTGTGTTATATTCCCAGTTCAAAATTAGCGCCAAGGTTACGCAAGCACTTCAAGACGTCTGTTTATTCATTGCGGTTTTATATGTAAAACCATATATGTGTGTTTCTGGGAAGAGATACATTCCACCTGAAGAAGATATGTCTAATTATTTGTATAGTAAGTAGGAATACAATAAATAGTACTATTTTTTGTACTGTTTTCAATAAATTGTTAATAATCCTACCTTATTTATTGTTGCAGGAAAATCTTTAAGTGATTTTGTGTCTGTCAAGAGCACAAATTTATTTTCTCGATTAAAAATTGATCAACATTTTTTCCAGAGACCCGATTCTACATGAGATGAAGATCTTGCCTAATCGGAGGCGAAAAGAAAAGTACTTTCCTTAAGTGCAGTTAATGATACGGCTGAAAGAGCTGTAAAACTTATATAAGATTGTTTTGGTTTGATCACTGCAAAGGAGGAGCAAAAGCAATTTTTGCTACGCTGTATTCAGGAGCACAGAAATCTGTATCCAGACTGTAAAAAAGAGACCCTTAGAAGAAAATATCCTGGCTAATCAGTAATTTTATCTTCTTTTAATAAACATTTCATAAAAATTTTAATATTTCAATTGATTTAGGTATATAACGGAAAGGGTTAAAAACAGCAATTTTCAAAATCTTCAGAGTTCTGTCGGTACGGGTTAACGTTGACGAAGGAAGATGAAATTTTGTATTTAAGTAAGTCTGTGTAGTTTAAAAAGAAATAGGAGGTATGCATTTCAATATCTAAAAAAAAAATTTTTTTCATCCATATAAGGGATACCCTAGTGTATATTATCATATGTTATAATATACATAATATATCATAATCATAATTATACATAATATATCATAATCATAATTATATCATAATATGCGTGTGAACCACACCTAATTTTAATTATACTGTAAGATTATCTTCTTAGTTTTTAAGACAATTACTATAATTTTAGACTTTAAGATTTTTGAGAAAGAAATGAACAGATAGTTATAAATGTACTACAGCGGAGTGGAGTACTTAACTATATACTAGTTTATAATTATACTCACTTTTATACAACTATTTATAATACTACTATTATATTATAAGTCGACGGACGACATTGTCACAGTCACTTTTTTGATTATATTTACTTACATATTAATTTAAGATTCACTAAACATACTGTAAAAATGATATTTTAAAATGAAAATAAATATACATACATACAAGTAGCATAATCGTATTAATCCGACCCTGCCTTTCCTTAGTAATTGTTAACTGTTTCTATAAATTTGGAGAAATGGTTTAATGGCATGATCAACTCATCGCCTTTAAATTGTTGTTACTTGTTTACTCTAAATTTATAGAAACGGTAAAGTAGCATGTTTTCTGGACTAATGTATTTTTTGTATAAGGAAAATAAAAAAAGATTATTATTATTTCAACAATCAAGTTGAAAAGAAGTATTTAATTTAAAATACATTACTGGCGCAGTCGGATTTTTTTTTGAAGAACCATGTTTTAAAAATTACAGACATTTCCTCAAAAATATGTTGATCGTTCCTGTTAAAATTTTGCGAAAAATATTTAGTTTCAGTGAACAATATAATATTATTGCGCAAAATAAGAAATACTTAATAATAAAACAAACAAACAAAAAAAAAACAGTTATTTTTTCAAACGAATGCATTATTAATAAAACAACATTGTCAAATTAAAATGGGAAACAATTGTTTAACAATTTATAATTTTTATGAACAAAACTTAAAATAACATCATTTAGTATCGTAAATGAAGTAACAGTTTTTGATAATGAATTAAGGAGTTAAAATCACAAAATTTTCAACTAAAAAGATGGACTCAAAAGAAATTTATTCGGTAATAATGGATAAATAAAATGTGTATCAAAAAACAAAAAAAAAAAATAAGTTAAATTAATAATAATATAAAAAAAGACAGAATAATTACGACACATTGGGTCGCATTTATTCACGTTCAAGTAAACTATAATAACATAAATGCAGCTATAGCATTCATTTTTAATCGACAATTTATTAATTCGAAATAAAATAAACTAGATAAAAGCAACTATCCAGAAGGTCCCTATATGCTGACGATTTGAATTTAGAAACCATGCGCGAAGTATTCAACATTCCAGATGGAATATAATTGACACAACACTTTACGGATGCAGTGCAACACGTTGGTGATATATAGTGAATAATTCTTTACATTATGAAAATATAGTTTAATAATCTGTAATATAGTTAATTAATTAATATAGTAATTCTTAAAATACATAACTTACATACATGCGTATAAATGAAACACAGTCACTGATTCGAGTATGATTCGAGCGTTGAGTACTCATTGCAGGTCTCTGATGTCTACTCAACCCTCTAAGCCCTTAAATAATACTATTACGCCCTCGTTATTTTTTAGCTGTTAGGTGTTAAACTATTTCGATTGTTCTTTTTATTTAATTATCATCTTTTGATACTGGTGTTTCTTCAAACTTGTACTTTAGTTTAATTTATCGTCCCTTTTTCAATAGGTACAACAAATAAATTTTTCTACAGAGCTCTTTCTTTATTATTTCCCACAGTTCGCTTCTAAATAATCAATGGTAACACGAGTACGAGTACAGGAGAAAAATGGTTTTCGAACCCAATATAAACAATATTACAAAAAAAAAAAGACCGGGCGGTAAAAATACACAAATAAAGTCCAAAATTGTCCATTTAGAGTATTATGTGTAAAAGTTACGCATTTACTAATACTTATTAAAACATATTAACAATGCAATCTTATATATATTAAACAAAATTAGTCAAGGCTACAATAGATAAAATAAATTTCAAACACATCTGAAGATGTTGGCAAAACCAAAAAAAAACCCGAATGTCTTGTTTTAAAATGTCTCAAAAAAGAGTAAAATATTAAAATTATATTTATATTTATTAACATTTAAGAAAATGCCAATACCCCCACTTAATAAATAAATCAAGAACATCAATTTGCTTTCAGAGTTAAGCTCAGCACAATTGAATAATTACGTGGAAAAGAATCATTTGCTAGGAGGTCATTTGGAAATAAGCATGTTTTCACCTAGATGTAGAACAAGCCTATAATAAAGTATGGCACGGTGGTTTAATGTATAAAAAATAACACATATACGAGACTATACAAGCTATTACAATTGACATATACTAAAAGTTTACAGTGACGAATATAATTTTTGGCACAGTAACCATATTGAACTTTAATACTGTTTTCACCCCGTTATAAATACAGCGTTTTTGAATCAACAAAAAAAATTTTTGAGATAAAATTCGTAATTTGTAATTAAATTCATTTTATTTCATTATATTATCTTTTATATATAACTTATTAAAATTAGGCTGAACAAAATCATTGGCACACTTTGGTCAAAAACATAGAAATATATGTTCTATGTTTTTGCTTAGGTTCTTAGAATTTAAACATTATTTTATCGATCTGACAAATTTTTTCATGGAAAAGACCTGGTATTTCTACATTATAAATGACGTGGTCGTTTAACTTCTAGGTAAAACCTCAATAATTACTAAAATAATCACTAAACTTAATCTATTTTTAACAAAATCTTAATCAAATCGAAGTAAACTAAACTGAACTCAAAAATATTTTCTATCCAGATCGCAGCTGAAGTTAAGGGAAAATTTGGCAATATTCATCACATAACTGTCAGAAGGATACTGCATGAAACCAATTACAGTTGGTGTGTTGCTAAACGAAATCCGTTTATTTTCAGGTTAACCACTAGAAGCATTTAGCCTATGCAAAGGATTACTTAAGCAAGCTAATCAAATTTTGAAACAATGTAATCTTGAAAGAAAATTTAATATATTTCGATCCAACGTCCCTCAAATGGTTTGGAAAAAACTAAGCACCGAACTGCAAAAAAAAAATAATCCTGCTATGTCTGTGAAACATGGTGTTTGTTTGATTTGGAATTCATTGACGGCATTGTGGAAAAAAAATGTTATATAGCCATACTCAAGAGAAATGTCAAAGAAAGTGACGAAATCTTAAGTTTACTAGTCACATTTAGCTTCCAATATGACAATGATCTGGAATATACGGCTTATGATGTGCGTAACTTGCGCATCATGGAATTAATACACACATTGTCGCATCCGCTCCAATTAAATATAAAAGATAATATAATTAAATAAAATGAAATTTTATAAAGTTCATACAATTTTTATCTAAAAAAATATTGGTTAATTAAAAATCGCATCATTAACGGGGTAAAAACAGTGTTCAAGTTCAATATGCTTGCTGTGCCAATAATTATGTTCCTCACTGTATATATTTTTATATTTCTATTATTTTGATTACTGATATTCAAAGTTATTTTTCAATTATTTTAAAATTTTTCTTAAATATTGATAAGTGTTTATTTTTTTATAGGCTAATTGGTCAAAACTTTTTTATTAGTGTTGTTAAAAATAAAAACAAAAATTAAGAATTCACAATTTGATTTTTTAATCATTTTTTATTTTTCATCGATATTTCGACTTTAGTCTAAAGTCATTATCAGGAAACTAAAACATTATATTCAAATACTAAACAACTTATAATACATAATGGTGGACAAAAGGATAAATGTGTGTGTAAAAATATATATATATATTAATATATATGTAAATATATGTAAGGAAAAGTACAATGTTTTATTATATAATACCAATGTTTAATACTAAGTTATTAATCCTGTACTTGTTTATTGATGTATAATACTTTTATACACATATGGGCACAGTTGTCTACATCAGTTTTAAAATTAAGCCTTATGTCAGGTGGAATTTTTAGAATTGCGAGCATCTTCAAGAAGTACCTTTTACGATGATTATTTTCTTGGTGTAAAATTTTTACATTTTCTAAATCTGGCTCATGGTGTGTAGAAATACAATGTGAAGCAAGGGCTGTTTTGGCTTCCACACCGACTTTATTTTTTATGCTGTGTTTATGTCCAGCCATTCTTGTTTTTAATTTATTTTTGGTCGTTCCAACATATACTTGATCACATACGTCATACCCATCACCTTTGCAATTAATTTGGTATACTACGAAATTCGTTAACACTTCCAAAATACTTCTTGGAGATGCTCGCAATTCTAAAAATTCCACCTGACATAAGGCTTAATTTTAAAACTGATGTTGACAACTGTGCCCAGATGTATAAAAGTATTATACATCAATAAACAAGTACAGGATTAATAACTTAGTATTAAACATTGGTATTATATAATAAAACATTGTACTTTTCCTTACATATATTTACATATATATAAATATATATATATATATTTTTACACACACATTTATCCTTTTGTCTACCATTATGTATTATAAGTTGTTTAGTATTTGAATATAATGTTTTAGTTTCCTGATAATGACTTTAGACTAAAGTCGAAATATCGATGAAAAATAAAAAATGATTAAAAAATCAAATTGTGAATTCTTAATTTTTGTTTTTATTTTTAACAACAATAATAAAAAAGTTTTGACCAATTAGCCTATAAAAAAATAAACAGTTATTAAAATTATTTGGTCATAAAATTATTAACATTTAAATATTGATATGATATCCATTCCTGTTAAAGTTAGACAAACTTTGTTTGTTTTATTTAGTTGGTCTAACTAAAGAAAACAAACAAAAATTCAGACTTATAAATAGTTTTAGTTAAATAAAAATTAGAAGTCAAGTGCCGCTCACTCCTCCCAACACATTAATAAAACCATAATAAGAAGTGAACTACAAATAATTAAATATATTAGCAATTTATTTACCTATAGGTTTATTTAAAGACGAGTTTTGATGCATAAAATTGTTGTGCCATTTTATATTAAGGTTGTGGGAAGTTTGATCGGGTGCAATGGACGCCTGTTGAGATATAAATTGTAGGTTTTCAACGGCATTGTTTGAAGGATGTTGTTGAGAAGGATGATTACTTCCGCCGAGTATCATGCGAGGTGCTGGTTGTTGCAATAATGAATTTTGCTGTTGTTGAGTTTGGTTTTGTTGTTCTGACTGATAAGGTTTGTTGGATACAGTTTGTTGCTGAGGAGTTGAGTTTTCTTTTTCAGCTGTCATTTTTCTTAAAACTGATGTAGGGGTAAATGCCAAAGGTGTCGGTGAATTTGTGTGTACAAAACGCTGCATTATAATTGGATTCGAATTTTCTTGTGACAGCATATTGACACCTAAAATTTAGTAATAGAAATAAATATTTATATTTTTTCAAAAATATTATACATATTTGTATATACTTTGTTTTTATTTACGGTGTGCCCTCGGTTTTTTTTTAAATATTAAATACTTTCATTTGTGACCAAAAATTATTATTATAATAATTTGTTATCGGGCTAATTGGTCAAATTTAAATATAAATAAAAAGACACTAATTTATTATTTATATTTAAAAATCGTTTATACTTTATTTCCGATATTTCGACTATCTTCGATAGTGAATCTTCAGGGAAAACTACACAAAATATTATAATATTTGTATATACGTTAAACTTTATACTTTTAATATAATAAAATTTGAACTTAAACATAATAAATAGTTATTATAATATATAACTTTAAGAAAACCTTATGCATACATGATACAGAGTTTAAATTTAAAGGTGTGTGAAAAGAAAAGTTATCGTTAGGTTTATTAACATGAGAAATTAACCCATTACCTGTCAATGGTGTGAAAACGCACCAATTTTTTTATGTTTAGAAATTCGTTAAAATTTGATTAAAAGGTTTTTGTGGTTACAGTTATTTTTGTACAATAGGACTATGTTTTACCTACATTACATAATTTTTTTGTGCCTGAGTAGTATATATACAATTTAATAGAAGATTTTGCAGATCCTTGTTTGTGTTATTTTAAAATTATAGGACTTTAGCTAATTTTTATGCTTGTGTTATATAAATGGAGAAAATTCGTTTTAATTTTTTACATAAATCTTTATCGCCATAGCGTATTCTAGCGAATCTATAGAAATGACAAGTTAAGTGGTGCACCAATGTCAAAAAACGAGTACCAAAGTTTTTTTCAGGTAAAGAAATTATTGCTTGCAGTAACTAGTCTCAATTAATTTTTTATCATAATAACCATTAAATAATAAACTTGTTGCAACTTATCGCTAAAAATATTCCCATATGAAAATATTTAATGATACGTTACGGTTTTTTTAGGGTATTTCAGCATTATTTTATAATTCTTATGCCGATGCTATTGAAAAAACTAATATGGCTTTAGAAGAATGTGTTGGTTAGTTGCAGTGACAGGCCATTAGGTAACTTTCATGTACCACAATTCGCGATTTTTCATCGTTTTGCTACCACATTCCTCGCAAGAACGTTAGTAGAGAAGAGAAGAGACTAAATCCATCCCGAAGAATTTAGGTAATTTAATAGGTCTGTGGTCTTCACCGATGAACAGTCAATTAATTTTTTGAAGAATCTTTATTTCTTCTACGTACTACGCATGTAACTCTACACAATTGTTAAAACCACTTCACCAATGACATTTTTTATATGAGACTTACTTCCTACTTTGATAAAAATAAAAATGTTTGGCCTAACAATAAAAAACAGGAGTTTGATATTCAGTATTTTTTTATTTTCAAAGTATTAACCTTTTTGATAAAGCATTTGTTATGTCTCATTTTGTTTCATTTAAAATTAACCAATTAGCATTGGCATGGTACTTCTTGTGTATTTGTTTAAATCAGTGGTTCCAATTGAACAGGTATGGGTAAATAGTTCATAGTTTGTGTACTGAGACCTCACTTATTAGAAAATAAACATACAATATCTCCCAGTAATTATATAACTATTTTATAATCTATATAATGTATCTATGCACTTATACAATTCATTATACATTATACCAAAGACGCCCAGAGAACTTGAGGCTCTTCTGCTTTTTTACAGCAAGTTAAACAATTGCAACATTCGGGAAACAGCATTTTTAGATGATCAAAAATACAATATGATTAGTACGCATTTACACGACAACATTAGAATGTATTTAAAAGTACTGACCAATTAATCGACACTTTCAGGAATATAAGGAAAGTGAATCAAAATGTATCTAAAAGCTTATTAGTATTATCATTTTGGCATTAACGTTGGGAAAGTTGCTAATGAAATCCAAGATGAGATAGTTGAATTACAAAATGACAGAAACTGCAAAGAAATATTTGAATCTGTCTCGCTTGAAGAGCTGTGGTGCAAAAATCCAGTTTCATATATTAAAACTCGCGAGATTGCCTTGCGTTATCTGACACTCTTTTCCACAACCTTTTTATGTTAACAAGAATTTTCTGCTTTGTTTTTAATTAAGAATATTAAGGATATTCTGCTAGTAAAGCAAATGTAAGCTCAAATATCACATTGAGGATGTTTCACATTACATTTTAATTTTTATATTTTTATTATTGATGTATATTACTTTAACGAACATGTTGAAGTTTCTAATAAAGCACATTAAAATAATCATACAGTTTATAGATTGTCGTATTTCGCTTTGGTGTTAATAACGGTTAGGCCTTCGTCCTGTAAGCACCTATTTTTATAGACGACCGGATATAGTTTGTTCAACGTATAACTAATGCATTTGACTCTAATAAAACTTTAACTTTAGTTCTCACATCTCTTATATCTGAAGTTTAATTGCAACTTTTAGTCGATGGAGCAATACACAAATTCAACGTGCATAAATTATGAAAATTTAAATTCAATTAGGCACCCTTTACAATCTACCAAAGATAGGTAGATCATGTCCAGTTCGAAATAAACGCAATATTGAAGCAGCGTTGGGAGGAACCCTGATTGTCGCAACACCGGCGCTCACAGGCTTTAAATCTTTCTCTAGCAATAATGAAAAGCATTTTAAGTCACGTTATCATAGAAGCAAGTTTATCATAGATTAAATTAACGAATGGTTCCCCGTTAGGCTCATTTTGAAAGACGGATTTGACGCCGTTTGGCCTTCAAGGAATTACACTTCCATTTGCAAGATATGATTTTTTACAGCTGATTAAATAACATTTGCACAAATCACTATAAATGGTTTTGCCAAAAAAAAAAAATTAAATAAAAAAAAATCGTTTTATAGATTTATTTGAAAAAAAAAACCTTCAACAGATACATGCTTGTTTAGACGTTTGTTTATTTTTATTGTTCACTTTTATTTCTTTTTTTGGTAATACTTTACGCACTCATGTTGTAACGACACTTCCCTCGGGATCATTGCTATGTGCTGGGGTATGCTCAGCCTCACCAAAGTCGTCACAATAAATTTATAAATTGTGACTAAAGTATTCATAGTCGTGATTCGTTTTTAAATTTCTTTTATTTATACTTTATTATTTAGTATAATTATTTCAAATTTTATAATTGAAAAATATATATAAAAACTTGAAGAAAATATTACAATAGAAAATAGAGATGCGTTTCCACGAATTCTCAGTATAAGCTTGTTTGAACGTTTTCGGCAGTTCTTTCTTCAACCTCCGGTGTTTATGATGAATCTGAGAGAATTTGGTTTAAGATATATTGTTTGTAGAGTGTATTTCATGTGCTATAGGAATTTATTTCAGACCTAGTCGACGTGAGACCACCTATCGTATCCTGGTGATTCGATATAACTTTTCCTTTGATCAAATATTTCCTCTATCGAAAGTATCCTTGTATATTAAAAGGAATTACTTCCGACACAGTCTTCGTGAGACCACATGTCATGTCTTGATAATTCAATGAAATTTTTCCTTTGTTAGAAGATTTCTACTATAGAAAATATCCTTTTGTATTTTAAAAGGAGTTACTTCAGACACGATCGACGTGAGACCACATGGCGTGTCTTGATAAATCAGTGTAATTATTTCTTTGTTTGAATACTTCTGCTAAAGTATTCTTTCGTTTGGATATTCCTTACTAGGGAATTAATCCCTTGTATTTAATAATTCGTTATATAGAATTATTTCGTAGCGATTTTGCCTTTGTCTTAAATATCCAATCGACCGAGCTTTTGTGTAGCGTATCATTTGTTGTCTACAGCTATTCTTGTGCTACTCTTGTTTATTTATTATTTTTATAATTAATATCAAACTCTTTTTGTCTTTCACTTAAACATGGTGCGGTTAAACAGACTAGTCCTTTCTATAAACAGACTAGCTGAACTTACAGATCTCACGCACCAACGCTTCAGAAACAACACACCCAGCTGGTGTTTTAAATTTTATCTTATATATTTATATATTTATATTTTTATGTATAAAATTTTTGTAAATTATTATAAAAAGGGGCAAAAATGGTATGATGGGATTATTTTTATGGATTATAAATTAATTATTTAATTTATATATTTATATTATAATTGCAGATATCTGCAATTATCTGCAGATATATTGCGAGTGCATGCTGGAATTAGTTTCATGCGTACTGGACTTTGGTAAATAGTTTATAATAAATATGATAAATATTTATTAAATTAACTTTATTTCAGATATGTTCAATATTTGTTACCAGTAAGTGCTATATTATGTGATTCGGATGATAGCAGTTGTGATGCTTGTAAAAATCGGAAAAAAAATGTTTTGTGATATTTTTTTTAGTTGTTTGTAGTTCAGTTCATGTCGTACAAAAGTGTTGTTTCTAGTGTACATTTATGTAGCAGAGTTTGTAAGTTTCCGTCCTTACAATGTTATGGTTGTTTTTACCAGTGCAGGCCACTTGCAAACAAATTTTAATAAAGGCGCTATCACACAGCTTGGAATAAATTTAAAAACATGTGCAATGCAACGTTTGCAAATATTGAAAACAGCAAAAAATCTTAATTTATAATTTAATGTACTATTATAATTGTTGTATAATTCAAATTCTGTGTTTTTTAATAACGCAACATTACAGGTAAAATAAGACCAGCTGCTAATTTAAAATGAAGGAATAAATATTTCCTTATATTTTATAAATACAGCAATCTTTTAAAAAACGATGGATATACTAGTCAAACAATGACGGACTGTCAAAAAATATGCAGTATATTGTCTGTTGCATGGTAAATTATATAGCTAACTATAACACATCACTCAATAAGTCGTGCGACTGACACACAGATAGCGCTGCCATTGTCAAATCCATATGTCATGTGTGAAGTACCAACCTTCAAAGGACTATGTGTAACATTTCATGACATTTTGATTAATCAGAAAAAAAATAATAGCTATTTAAGTGAAGCTACTTTTGTTATTTTCAAAATAATGGATTCAAAACAATTTCGAAAATACCGTACAAGCTCAGCAATGGCTTCAAAAGTGTTATCCGGACTCTGCTCCATCGAAAAGAACCATTTGTTATTGGTTTGCTGAATTTAAACGTGATCGTACAGACACCGATGATGGTGAACGTTGTGGTCGTCCAACTAAGGTGGTTACCCCAGAAAACATCAAAAAATCCAGAAATTGGTTATAACTGATCGTAAATTGAAATTGCGTGAGATAGCTGAGACCGTAAAGATGTCAGAAGGCAGTGTGTTTACAATTATGCATGAACATTTGACCATGAGAAAGCACTTTTTAAAGTGGGTGCTGCGTTTACACACAGTCGATCGGGTTGATGATTCAGAGCAGCGTTTGGCTATGTTTACACGTAATAAATGAGATTTTTTGCATCGATATCTGACAATGGATGAAACATGGATCTATCACTTCACTCCGGAATTAAAACGATCATCATCTGAGTGAACTGCAGCCAATGAACGACGTTCGAAGCGTCCAAAGGCACAGCAGTCAGCTGGGAAGGTTATGGATTTAGTATTTTGGGATGCACATGGTATAATCTTCATTGGCTATCTCGAAAACGAAAAACCCATCAATAGTAACTACTACAGGGCATTACTAGTTGCCTGCAGAACATGCCAAAAAGGTATTTGCACTTGGACTCCTTAAGATGGGATGGGTCTGATGTCGAAAGGAGATTCTATGACCAAATTCGCTTGTACAGTAACAGATTAGACGAATATCAGCAGACGGTGCGGTAAGAAAAACCACTAGGCTGTAAACTGTAAGAACACTGAAAAATGGGTTAAGCAAAAGAATGCATGCAACTGGTAGCGCAAATGTGCCGACATATAATGGACGCATTATAAAAGGTTGTCGAACGCAAATTGAACGCCTGCAGCAATATCTCGCAGGTGTCACTGACCCTTCTGATAAACAATATGGTTTCCGGCGCACTACATCAATGGTCGATGGGATTTGAACAGTTACAAAGGACAGTATGAACGGAGAACACACTAGAATGAAATACTGAGCAGTCATCACGCTGAACAAAAAAAATGTTTTTAAATCAGCGAACTGGTCTAAGATACTGCTTGTGTTAACCCTTTGGGGCAACACTCCATTAAAGTTGCCAGGTTTCTCCGGTTGGATCCAAGCCAACGTTCAATTTCAGCGCACCCACCCAATCCTCGCCATCCTCTTCATCACTCCATCTCCCCTAACCACTACCGACCTACTTCGTTTCGTGGTATTTGCTCACAGGTCTGGTCGGGTTATAATAACAACAAGATACTGCTTTGAATATCGGATATTGCAACATGACACAGAAAGAAGAAAACAATATAAGGTGATTGGCGGGGTTTCACAAGGATCAGTTCTGGAATCTACACTGTCGAATGTTATGTCCAATGGAGTCCTGAAAATAAAATTTCAGGATATGCGGATGATATTGTGCTAGTAGCGGTAATAAAGGCTTCGCCACCTGGAAGCAAAAAGTAACGATGCAGAAGCAAGTACATAACGATGGCTTAAAAATGCAAGACTGAGTGCAAGAAAAAAAAAAGAAGATAAAACTTATAATTAGCGGGCATAAAATACTGCTAAGCAAAAAAAGGGCTGATAGCACAGTTATACAGATGCAGTGCCCTGCGTTTACAGAGCAATATCCACTGATGCACTCATATTTACTTACAATATGACAGCAAAGATGGAAGCAGTTCTCCAAGAGACGATGGATCTGTGCTCATATTCCCAACATTAAACAATAGGTGAGGAGAAAACATTGTAAAGTGAATTTCAATTTGATATCAATATTAAGCGAACATGGAACCTTCTTAAAATATCTTCACCGATTTTAGCTGGCTTATAGTCCCTATTGTCCAAACTGTCATAACGTTCTTGAAAGCGCAACATATTCAGTTTTTCGTTGTGATCGCTTCAAAAAAGGAACGTGAATTCGTGGAGGTTCTAGGTTACCTACCATCTCCTCCTGTATTCAAATGGAATACAGATAAAACATTCGCAACTTAAATGATGTGGCGTCTTACACATTTCGAAGAGGAGTGGTGAGCTCTATCACAACTCGCAGAACAGCTACAGTGACACAACTGCAACGACAAATTAAAAGAGGCTGAAAAATATACTTCATTGAAGAAATGACGACAAAACAAAAAACAGACTTGAGTATCGTGCTCTAGAGAATATCAAATGGGTGCTCCTGACAGGAGAAACTGCCGGACATTGAGGTGATTTTAGTGCGTTGGAGTCCCTCACTGAATTGGGCCTTCGATTGCTTTAAACGTCGTTAAAAAAAAGGATTAATTTATTCGACAAATTAAAATCACTAGAAATTATTTAAAAAGAATCAATTTTAATTTCTTAATACGTGACGAAAAATTGTATATATATAATAAAAACATGTATGTATATAAAATTTAAAATATAAAATCAAAATGAATGTTTGATTTCTTAATATGTTAATGTAGTTAATATGTGTATGTAGGTAATTTGTAAATGTTGCCTAAATTTTTCTTGAAATATTTTAATATTTGTTTAAAACCACATAGAGCAATACACCTACACTTTTTATATCCTTATGATATGTAGTTTTAAATTTTATTTTACCTTGATGTAATTGACTAGGCTCAATTTGGTTTTGTTTTTGCAGATGATCGATGAATCCAGAAGCAATTTGTGGAGATATTAAAGCAATTAAATTTTGATCGGGATGTACATAGTTTTTTGGTACTGTTAACTGTTGTTGTGCAGCTAAGGGAAGCGTCAAACGAGTTTGTTGTGGATCTACTTGCATAACTTGATTATTTCCAATTTTTTTACTTTCATTAGATTTCGAAGTGTCAGACAAATTTAAAGAAACTGAGGCATTATGTTGTGATTCATTAGAAGAAAGTTCAATATGATTGGATTTGTCTACAAAGTTTGATAATGGCTGCAATTTTCTACCAGCACTCAGTTGCTCTAGCAATTTTTTAAATGCTTCAACTTCATGAGTAGGAGGTTGGTTTATTTGTGTAGTTTGCAAATCTTTCCGTAATTGTTTTTTTGGTGACTCAGCAATTTCTTTGCTACTTCTATATTCATTATTTAAAAATTTTGTATGACGCATTCTTGCTTCAAGTTCTTCAACGCTTGGTATAGCAACGACTGTAAAAATGTTGTATTGATAAAATTTAAATTAATCAGTTAACTATTATAAATATATGCTTACCGCTTGGTTGAGCAGCATCAAGTTTTCCATTCATTGGGAGCTTACTATTTTGAAAGAATTCCATTAACATATTTTTTTCACTACTTTTTTCTTCACTTTTTGGTTCCGTAAAGTTAACTGCAAAAAGTACATAAAGTTTAACATTATAACTCAAGAAAAACTTCAAGTAAAAATACTTTGATTTCTTTAGTAAAAAAATCTTATATAAATAATCTAATTTTGCAAATAATTTATAAAAAAGATGGCTAGATCAATTAAGTTAAATAATTCTTCAGTTGTTGGTAGAAGAATTTTGAAAAAATAAAATAACAGCTATTTCTATAGTTGAAAGGTAAAATTAAAATTAAACTACATTAAATACATTCTTTTATGTAGAAATCCTGAAATTTTGATCCTAGAACTAACAATAAACACTGTATGTAAGGAGGGAAAGGTTATGGGTTTTGCATATGTTCCGAGACACAGAGTATATATAACACCTTTACTTTTTTCCATAAGAAATGAATAAGAATTCACTTTGCTGACAATGTTGTTTTACTGTCAAACCATCACAGCGATATGCAATATCAACTTACTTTGTTAGAAATCGAGGCCAAGAAAGTTGGCTCAGTAATAAACTGCGAAAAGACGAAATCAATGAGATTAAATTCAAAAAGTAGCACAGAACTGCGCAGTAGCAGCATCGATATTGCAGATGTGGCCAGGTTTGAACACCTCGGCAGCCGAATCTCTGAAGATGGTAGAACATCGGCAGACGTCGACTGTAGGTTACGCAAGGTGCGCTCCGCGTTCGGCAGACTCAAATCGATCTGGACGTCTAGTCTACAATCATTACGCGGCAAACAAAATTAAAATTATTTAATGCGTGTATTAAATCAACCTTGATATACGGTTGTGAGACCTGGCACACTTCTTGGACTATCATAATCAAGCTGCAATCCTTCATCAACAGAAGCCTATGACATATTTTAAAAATCTGGTGGCCACGAACTATTCGCAACGACAACTGTGGCGAATCTGTCATCAAGAAAGCATTAAAAAGGAAATCAACAAGCGCAAATATGGATGGACTGACCATACGTTCAGGAAGAGTTCAAACGAAATACCCCACGCAGCGTTAGAGTGGAACCCACAGGGCCGGCGAGGAAGAGGTAGACCGAAAAATAATTGGCACAGAACTGTCACAAGCGAAACAATGAAATTTTTTAGCGAGCTTAGAGCAATAGCTCGGCAGTGCAATAACTGGAAAGCATTTATAAATTCTATAATATAAATTTGATGTACATAAAAGGATCTTTATAATTAGACTAAATTTATAATTTTGTTAATACATATTATATAATAATAATAATATACAATAATAATTGTTTTAGCATACAACTATTTATTTTTGTGTACCAGATTTAACAAAAAAAAAAAAAAAATTATATATTAAAATGAAATAAAAATATATATTTCCACCTAAAACAATCCCTATTTTAATGCACAAGAAATATTAAAAAACATAAACAAAACACATGCATTTACAATGCTAACCACAACAACACATACCAAAAGCATAAAACTAAACACAAAATTTCATACAGCACTCACACGAGTCATCGAGTCATTCATACTCCTCTGAGTATATGCTATGTTTCATGAATCATACGTATTATTATGAAGCTGATTCATTAGCACCAGCATTCGTTAACGAAAATACTTATGAATAATTTCTGTGGCGAATGTGAATGCGTATAAGTAATGTGCGAGAAAAACATTTATACGCATTTAGATTTGGTTTTTAACGAGTTCACTCTGAATGTTAAAATGATGACTCGTTGCAGTTCTCTGGTAGACATGTATGAAAAAATTATAAATCAGAAGGGGTTCATTTATGACATGCAATTGCAAACGATACCTTTTAAGGTACGAACATTTGTAAAATGCCCATCAACTTTTACTGGTGATCCGCAATATGTACACGAATATACAAAGGATGTCTTGACATATTTGCGTTTATACGGACGTCCTGATTTTTCATAAGTTTATTTTGTAACCCAGCATGGGACGAGATAAAATAACTTTTTTTGTTCGATTAATATTAAAGCGCTCTTATGTAGAGAACAACAATTACTTTTACAAAGTAGTGTCAAATAAAAGGAGTTATTTGGTCTTTTTCTGATCGCTTATTACATCATATCTGCTCACAAAAGAGAAAGCTCTTGCATTCAATGGCCCACAAGCAATCGCTTGAAGTGCTTAGTCGAATTCTTAAATATCTAAAATCAATTGCGCAACCATTCGATGGTGTTATTCCATTAGCGTACGATTTTCAATATTTTCAGCAGTAAAACCAAAATCAATGATGAACGATTTATTAGTAGCATCTATTTATCCTGTCACCAAACGTGTTTTACTTCCAGTAGAAATTTGTTATGGATGAAAATCCATTAATCAATTAGTTTAAAAAATTTTCCACAATATATCACGAATTACAAAAGTTATTGAGGGTTGTTAACACAAGCGAATTCATTTCAAATAATCCTTTCAAGTAATAATTTCCCATTATCTAGCTCGGTTTAATGTTGGTTTGCACAAAATTATAAAAATAATCAGTGGAAAATTCTAGTTATGACCTGATAACACACAGTAATAAAATTGGTACCACTAGTATTTACAGAAAAACGGACCATAAAACGTATGGATAAGTATTGAGTGTTTTATGACCCGGTTAAATGTTCGTAAGTAAAGTTAAGTATTAAGTTAGGTTTTATGATCTTATTATACTGTGTAAAGATACAAGGGAGCCAAAAAATTAACACAGTTTGAAAGAGTTGGAACTCTCAGTGCTGACAGGTTTATGGAAAAGAACAGGAAACAAATTAAGGAGATACTTATGAATAATAACTACCCTAAGTATTTTATAAATAAAATGTTTCAATCATATAAATACACAACAACGTCAAAAAATACGGTAGACAATGTCACTAAAAATAAACCTAGATATAAATTCCCCAACATACCTGGACTGTCTCAAAAAATTTCAAAACTTTTCAAACAAGAGGAAATATTTAATATTGTACTTGTACAACTTGAGAACAACAAATAATTTATTCTCAAAGATTAAGGACAAAGAAAAGAAAGGACAAATCTTATATGTAAGATTAATTGCAATGATTGTAATAGAGCTTATATAGGAACAACTAAACAATGATTGGCAAAAAGAGATGTTGAACACAAAAGTATATCTAAACGTAAAGATCATTTGAAAAAAACAGCTCTCTCTGAACATTTCCATTCTAATAGACATAATTTCAACTTTGATGAAGTAATAATTCTGAAAATCGAAAATAATTATCAAAAAAGGTTAATGAGTGAAGTTATTCACATCATATTAAATAATGAACAGGTGGTAAATTACAAGAGAGATAAGGATAATTTTAGCAGACTTTACTCAAATTTACTGGATAAATATCAGTTGATCAAAAATAAGAGATAAAAGCAAATGAAAGTTTGCGGTTTTTTAGTTTATATTTATTAAGAAATATGAAGGAAAAAAGAGAATTTTAATTTTCTATTTTAAGTGGTTAATTTAATTTATATTATTAATGACTATGGTTGAACAACATATTAATGCATTTTAAAGAATAAGGTATTTAAAAAGATTGAAAAAAAAAAACGAGAGGCCTATTTTTGAATTCCCGCGCTTATCCAATCGGTAATTTTTTTTATTTTCACGCTGGCAACACTATTATACATATTCTGTCAAAATTTTAACGCATATCGTACGATTAGTTTTTGTTTGGCGTCTATATAAAAAGTCGAAAAATTTTCGTGTGGCGAAATGAAACGATAATAAAAAATCATGAATCCAAAGACGAAATTTATTTCCAATCTAACTTGCATCAAATGGTAGAAGAATTTGTTAAATGTCATAATTTTAAAGAAACTAGCAGCTGAGGCAGGAACACCTGAGACCAAGCATGTAGTGAAGCCAAATGCTATAACATCAATTAAAATAATCAATGAAATTATCAATGAAATGATAAAAAAAGAAAAATTCACAGGAAGTAGAAAAAGAAGTAATAATATTTGAATTTATGACTGCAACTCGCAAGCTTAGAAAAAATTTTATAAATGTTAGAAAGAGACACAAAATATCAACACAAAATACGAGCTGATAAGCTGTAATAAGAAAAAAGTGATATTGAAGAAGGGTATAGAAAAGTCGAAATAGAACTACTGAAAAAAGTACAGATGCTAAGTGGGGTTAAGAAAACAATGAAATAGCGGACATCAAAATTCCCTTGTTGAATGGGATTATTGAAGAACGGCCATTATTTCTGGCTTATATGAAAAAATGTTATACGAAAACAGCGAAATACCGAAACTGGAAAACATGTACCATTTAAAATCACTCCTTAGAGATGATGCTCTTGCAACAATTCTGCAACAAGCGAATTTTGTTTTCAGTCCCTGATTGACAAGATATTGGATCAGCCGCAGATAAATAGTAGTATGGCATCTAGTGTGAGAGTATTATTGAATATTACGAATGAAAACATGCAAGCATTGCCAGCTTTGAATATTGGGATTGAAGTATTGCCTGTCTGTATTGTAAGAAAGGAGGACATGCAACCGAAAATTGCCGAAATTTCTTAGCTCTTTCGCTAAGTCGTCAAAAATTTGTTTTAAATGTTTGAAACACCTGTTTCTGAATAAAACAATTTGTGAATATTGGAAATTTTGTATTAAATATGGACGAGCACATCATTAAACGCTGCACAAAGACTCGTAATACTAAAAGCATAAATTGATCAAGACTCCCAGACAATATGCATTATGCATTGAAAAAGTATTAATGGGAATTGCGAAATCAAGTATAAAGCAGAAAGTTTGGTGTTACCAGCATTAGCATCAGTTCACCAGTACAAAAGATGGAAGGGCGAGAAAAAGAAATGGTAGAAATACAATCTTGTAGATCTCAACTTAAATAAATCAGAGAGAATCGGCATGGCATGGTGATTAGCGATAATTTATAAGTGGATATTATGCAAAGCGGAATATGTAAAAAGAATGTCAGGCTTGATCAACATACTAAACTAGGATTAATTATCTACGGACCTCTTCATGAAAAACAGTCAGTGAAACAACGAGCAATCAATATGACAACAAATCTCGAAATTGAAATTAAACATATTTAAGACAACAAAAACTCTCAGGAAGACGAAATATGCATGATAGAATATGAAGACATGACTAATAAAGATGAAGATAAACATTTTGTTGTAAGGTTGGCATTTAAAATAGAAAACGAGCTTGGAAATTCTTATAACCAAGTAATGGCGGGATTCATGAGGTTAGAGGTTAGAAAATTTGTTGACAAAATTATTAAAGTTTGTGTTTACATACTCTGTACTATTGTCTATTCGTAATATTTTAATTCGCTTCCAATATTGGTTTTCGACCAATGTTTTAAATTTAATAAATTTACTTCATAAATCGGATTTCTGCTTTATGGGATATACAAATGATTTTCTTTTCGTTAACAAACGTTACTAAATATCCCGCACCGCTAAATAAAATAGTTCTAAATGAACCGAGAATATGAGTGAATTAACTCCAATAATAAGTCTATATAGCAATGCTTGTGTTAATAACGCAATTTTTCTAGTTAAATGAATATTTTCAAATACGTCTATTAACGCTTGTTTAGCCGTGCCAGTCGTAGCTAAGTGGCTCAAATAACATGGGTCTACCATAAGCGTTATTTCAAGTAGTGCTCTTTCATCAAGTTCCTTGTTTCTTTCCGCATTACACCATCCTGAATGATTTTCCAACAACCTTTAATGATAAGCACAGATTTCGCTTGTCTTTTCCAAACATCATAATTTGCATTTCCAAACAACTTCTCGAAATTTAACGAGCTACTACATGTTGAAAGCATTTTCACTAAGAACAAAAAATATAGTGAATTATGTGGACGTTGTGCAAATTAAATTCTCAAATAAAAAGAATTCAAAAGATATAGAAATATAGCGGTATTTACTTTTGAACAAAGACTGCAAAGGCTATTCAGGAGAATACGTCGGTGGCACCAATATTAGAAGAACAGCAATTAAAATCCACTTTCTTCCGCCGACAAGTCCTCACTTCGGAGGAATTTGGAAAGCAGCAGTGAAATCAATGAGATATTACTTAAAAAAAATAGTTGGTGAGAATAAATTGACGTTTTAAGAGCTCAGCATAGCTTTGTCTTAAATTGAACCAATAAAGAATTCAAGGCTTCACTCCTGGTCATCTCTGAATCGGTTGCTTAATAATGGCATGTCATAAGCAAATAGATAATGGAAAAATCAGTTTTTTGGAAAGATACAAGCTGATGCAGAAGCCAGAAAATCATTTTTGGAATCGTTGGAAAAATGATTATTTATGTACCCTCGGCAGATTTCAAGTGTGGCAAAAAACAACAAAAAATTTTTAATTTTGTTGGGAAAAAAATTTTCAAAATTTCCTGTATTCATTCTGAAACATTGCTTTTAATTCATTATTCATTTTAATTTTATATTAATTATTTATTTTTATGCAAACTGTGTTTGCTTGCATTTTGTCCACATATGTAAGTTTTGCTCTTTGCGAAAACATAACATTTGAAAGATTACAACAGCGGTGCGAATATCTTGCTTATCGCCTATAGTAAGCAACCTGTTTTTTGCCTCACTTAAAAGCTACCGAATATACCCTTTGTCATCCTTGCAACAAAGATACAGATGAAAATTCTCAGGTTGCACTTGATATTGGGTGTGGGGTTCACCGCATATCCTACAAATAATAATGACACCACGTCTTTTAAATATAATGAAATGGCAAGTGGCAAATATGAAGAATACAAATCAATATATATTTCCGCAGAACACCAAAAGATTTAAAAGAGCACCTTTGGAATTCATAGGATCGCTTCAACATATCTTTTGCGGAGCAATGGATACAGATGATTGTAGGAACTGGGAAGACAATTGGTGAACGTTCTATACAACCAGCATGATTTGAAATTTCTTATTTCTTGTCGGATTTACTATGAATGTGTTTTGCTGTAGAATGGATAATATCATTGAAACAATTAGAGTTGTATTTTTTTATTCAAAGAGTTTATCAAATTCTTCATTCATGATAATAAAGAAACTTCAAGGAATTGTCGAGGAAAATAAGAAGGTTCGCGCGGAAATAATCGACATAAGTCGATTTTTAAGTTTTTTTATAAAACACAAAATTAATAAGTCCTACTTTATAAATTTTCGAATAAAATAGTTTGTTTTATAAGAGACGTATTTATCACCAATATTATGAACTTAACTTCTGTTTTAAAAAAAGGTTTTTGATTTGTAAAATTCAAAACTATCTATGTCACTTTATTAAATTACAAAAAAATTAGTTTGCATTATGTGAGACTTAGCAAGTACACAGTGTGCAGCTCATTTATAAATAAACGTTAATAATATAACTAGTCTATATTCTGTTTCCAAGTTTGTGCTATAATGAATAAAATGCGCATTAAGAATGGTGTCAAGATTTTTTAAAAAATGAAATACTATTGACTACTTAAGTATTTAAATACAGTAAAAATACAATTGCAAATTCAATAAAAAAAAATCCACAACTCTGCTGCTAACATGTGGAAGACACAACTCTAGAATAGTTGGGTTTGCAGTACAAGGAACAAGTTTTAAATTAAATTTTATTTTATTTCTTTACGCGATATTTTTCCCATTGCCATCCAACATAAGTTTATGTAATAGATATTTTAAAAACAGTTTAAAAACATTAAAAACAGTTTAATTTAAACATACTAATAGGTTACCTAAAACTTATAGAATGACTTATAGCATATTTTGGCGATAAATATTTGTAGCACTAACAGATCGTGAAGAAATGGGTTAGAATAATAAGTAACAAGTTTGTCTTTGTCTTGCTTTATTATAAGTTGGTTTAAAAGTCAAAGTTCTGTATACCAGAGAAAAAATATTTAATGTTAAACGTTCTAAAAATCGGGTTTTTGTAAATATAAAATTGTATGTTATCATAAAAGATGTAAAGCAAAAAAATTCTGTACAAAATTGATTTCATTTCATTTACTTGTGCATTTAATCTTTTTTGAGAAAGATTAAAGATCACCACGAAGAGTGGTGAGTCTGTGTATAATGTTCCACGCATCTCAAGCATAGATGATTAATTAGAAGTTTATGAAATCAATTAAAAACACTTAAAATCAGTTTCTTATAAAATAAATATATATAACGGTATTTAAAAAAAAATCAATCCAATAAAGATGATTAAAGATCAGTCTTATAATGGTCAGAAGGTAACGAATTTATATAATGACGAAGGTAATAGTGAATTTATATCACAGTTGGTCATTGCAAGGTATTGGTGCTTATAATAACTTAAAAAGGAAATTTAAAAAGGTTTTTGCTCATATTCCTTATATTCTACTATTACACGTAAAACATAAAAAAGATTTTATATTTGAAATATTTTATATAACATTATCGATAAAATCAGTCAAATAATAACAGCGCTTACCACAGTGCAAAAGTCGGCAATCGGTTGGTTATACTAAATATTATTGATAAATAAAAGCTTTTCATGGTATTTTGACAGTTTGAGAAAGCTGTTTTTGACTTATTTACAAAAAAAAGTAAACAAATGTTTGGTAGTTGCATTTTCTTAAAAACGATGCACCTCTTTTTGGAACTTTTACTTCCCAAAAATAAATTAATTGAAGCTAATAATAAGTTTTCAGTTTATATTGAAAAGTTTGAAGGTATATTCAACCTTTATCCAACATTTTTTTGGAACACGCCAAAAATCAAATCAACAGGCAAATTGAAAAATCAGCTGGTTGAAATGAGAACAAATGAATTACAACGAATGTAAATACTTTCAAATGACTCATTTGAAATGAGCCATTTGTGGCCAGTGTAAATGCCTTATCGTTTTGTTGACTTATAAGCATAATTGTTTGGTTTTAATTGATGAACACAGAAAAGGAGTAGTAGACCGCTTCGTACAAAACTATTTTGTTTTAAATAAAATACTTGTTCTAAATAATTGTAAACGATATTTAATTGCAAATTAATATTATTAGGCATTTTCTTTTTTAAACATGTCGCAAAACAACAAATAATATAAGCACTACTTTCGATGGAAACTCTGTACAAAATGGCGATTTTGTTAGGCTTTTATGTGCAAAACACGTAATAAAATTTAAAGTTGAAATTTTGAAAATGAGTAATAATTGTTTGCAATAGATCAATTTTTAGTGTTGGCAACTATGCGATTTGAGCTGCTTATTAGTTAAGCGGTTTCAAAAATGTTGGACTAAATAAGCCAACAGTGTTGTTGTTTTATATGTAATTTTTAGAATAAGCAGTTGTTCTTTGGTGATATGCTTACAAAAGAAAACACCTATTATTAACACGTACAATCTTTTACTGATTTTTTGATGGATAGATCCCGGACATGAAAAACCACATTTTGGTCAGAATGCCTCTGCTTTAAAGTGAATTTAGGCATCGCAATCTTGAACGTTAATGGCCGTGTCTGGCAGGATGAAGACTGTGTTAACCCGCCGTCCGGCGCATGGGATGAAAAAAAAGCCTTGAATTTTGACAAAAACGACATAATTCAACACTGACAAAAAATTAGCTGCTGTATTTTTATGTAGCTTCATAAAACTCTGTACTAAACTCATTCCATTGAGTTTTATTCAGTTTATGATCAGCGGTTATGAATAACAGGTGTTTTTTGTTTTGTTGGGTGCTTTTTGACCCCACGCGACTGTTTATGTTACAAAATTTTTTGGAAAGATATGAATCCAATTTAAGACGCTCGTATTTTGAGATGGCTAAATGAGGACTGTGATATTAAAATAATAGACAACTCTGATAGAAATAGCGGCAAAAAAGAATTTTTATTCTAATTTCGATAGAGTGATTTGCTAGACATATACATTTTTTTTATAGAAAGTGACATTTAAATTGATCAGGTTGAAATTTGTGAACATAATTCCGAATCAGAACAAGAATGTGATTCTAATACATCAGAAAATATAATACCAAGTAGTGATGATGACATTCCTCTTTCACAGTTGTATAACTCTAGAATTAAATACTACAGATCAAACAAAATAGTAAAATAAATCATTTGTTTATAAATAGAAGAAAGATCGCCCAGGTAAAGCTGTTCGAACACGTTAATATTTTATTTGTCATTTATGTTTATTTATTTGCTCTCTTATAATCAATTATGCATGAGAGTATGCTGATCTGTATTAAATGAACAACTAAATCAGGATATACTGATCATTATACTGATTTTTTGTGTATTACTATGTTAATAAATTTGTCATTAATTTACTGTTAGATTTATTTTCTGTTATTTGCTTTGTAGAATTAGTAGAATAAAAAGAAACCAAAATTCTTTTAAAAAAACATTTGTCAACCAAAAAGTTTGTTCCAAAAAAGTAAAATTTTAAGGGATAGTGAATATCCTGAAATGGAAAAAGCAGATGGTTTACGAAGCAAAGGCAGCAGCATGTCCCAATTTTTATTGATATATTGAAAGTAAAGGCACGTGAATTACATGAATGTATTAAAGAAAGCCGGGCACTTCCTTTAAGCCAGCAATGGATGGTACTTAAATTTTGACTGATTTGTACACTACGTTTGTTGGGTAATTGTACAGCCACTCTAATACCCATGGACAAAAATATTATGAAGTGGATAAAGTTATTCTATAAGAAGAGACTGTTGCAATATATTATTGCAGACAATACTAAAATCATTTAATTTACATTATGCTATTTTTCTTTTAACTAATGCATGGAAAAAAGTTCCATCACATGTTACTCGAAAAGCTTTTTAAACCTTAAAATTAAATAACGGTCAGTGAACTGATCCCTCGGGGGAGGCTGTAACCCCTGCAGGGCGCGTCGCAATCGTAGCAAAAGCCTTCCAGTAATGGGTGGTAGAAGGGAAATGAAACATCTCCCGCGGACCAAACAGCCAGGAGATGGTAAACTTCGTAATAAACCATCACTGTAAGCTTTCCGAAAGTAGTATCGATAAAAGGTTATAGATGGTGCTGGGGAATGGCAGCTGGTTTCTCAGTATCATGTTTAGGCAGAGATTGAGACAACTGGTACCGTTATACATGAATTAGCAGATATTGCAGTGGTATCCATATAAACGGTACGTGAACAACGGTGGAAGGCAACGGAAAATCACCACACGAATCAAATTATCTAACATGGCTGAGAATCAAAACAACGGCCCCGAGTACGGGCGCCCCGTTAATGGGGCAGAGGTGCAGAGAATCTGCCGTTCAGCTTAGATGAGATTCAGTAATAATAAGTCCTATAAAATTGGCAATTGGAATGTCAGGAGTATGTTCGAAAGCGGTAAAATTAATAATACAATACAAGAAATGCACAAACATGAAATCGATAGTTTGGGAGTAAATGAAATGAGATGGCCAGACCACGGAAGCTGTACTATAGACAATTATGATGTATTCTACAGTGGCGATAATGGAAGAAGAAACAAACATGGTGTTGTAGTAATTATAGCAAAATAACTCAAAAATATGGTAACAAATGTCGTGTATCATTTCGCTCGTATAATAATGGTGCAAATGAAGGAGTGGCCAGTTTACAACCCGATGACATGTTCATTGAAGAAATATCTATGACAATTAAAAACACAATGATGGACGTAGCAAATAATGAAGTGGGCGTGGTCAGATCTAGAAGGAAAGAAATTTAGATGAAATCTTCTAAGTGTAAGAAGTCAGTATAAAAATAAAGATACTCGCAAATATAAGGATATACCCAAATCTATACGTATAAAGCAAAAGAAGAGTTTCATAAAAAGGAATGTGAGGAGATATAGGGGTATCAAAGGAGATACGATGTATTTAACTTACACAAGAAAATTTAGAAATATGACAACATCTAATAGAAGAAAGAGAAGCACACTTATGAATAACAGAAAAAGACGAAACACTTCGCATGAGGAAAAACTATATCCAAAATCTATATGCGAGCAACCGATCATCTGTGACCTATAACCTTGGATGAACTTCAAAAAGCAATTGATGGTGTAAAAATAGGAAAAACGGTAGGTTTTGACCAAATCCCAACAGAATTGGTGAAGTTATTCAAAGATAATGAGGTACGTAATTTAACAAGATTTTTTAATAAAATTTATAATACGGGCCAGATACCAAACGATTGGCTTCAATCTACGTTTATTACGATTCCAAAGAAAGCTACACCAAAAACATGTGCAGATTTTAGAACAGTCAACTTAATGAGTCATGTGTTAAAGATATCCCTTCGAATTATACATAATATAATTTATTCAAAACTCGAGGAACAAATGAGTGATACTCAGTTTGGTTTTCGCAAAGGGTTTGGTACTAGAGAAGCCTTGTATGGAATACCAGTCCTAATAGAATGTTGTCGTGACTTTAACAGCTTACTTATACTAGAAGCAGTACGCAAATATTTGCATTAATAGTTACTTCACGCAAGAAGTAGAAATAAAGCGCGGGGTTCACCAAGGGTGCATTGTGTCACGATTACTGTTCAATATATACTTGGAGACTATTTTCAAAGAAGCACTACACGATGCGACAGATGGAATTATGGTTAATGGGGCACTTATAAACAATTTGAGGTACGCCGATAATATAGTGCTTATTGCCGACTCAATAGAGGGCTTGGCTTACAGAACCTTTTAGACGCTGTTGCATTAAAGTGAGACAATACAGCTTAAAATTAAATTGCAGTAAAACCCAATATATGGTGGTAAACAAACGATCCAATTCGGGAGAAAGATTAACAGTATTTGGTTCAGTCATAAAAAAACCGATAAGTTCAACTACTTGGGATGCCAGCTTAATGAGTAATGGGATAATAGTAAAGAAATACGTGTCCGAATTGAAAAAACAAGGTCTTCTTTTATCAAGTCTCTTTTATCAAGTCAGTCTGTTGCATTGATGAATAAACTCGAGGCTTTTGAAATGTAGTGCTATCGACATAGGCTGAAAATAAGCTGGACAGAAAAAATTACAAATACAGTGGTACTTCGGCGTGTCAACAAAGAGACAGAAATATTAGAAAGAGTAAAACGCCGTTAATTAGCGTTTTTTTTTGTGGTCATATTCTGACGCATTCGAAAAAGTATGGACTACTAAAATTAATCATTGAAGGCAGACGTGGCCCTGGAAGACGAAAAATATAATGGCTGAAAAATTTACGTCAATGATTTAATAAAAGTACAAGATCACTTTTTCGAGAGGCTGTAGATAAAGTCAAAATAGCAATCATGTTACCCAACGTTCAAACCGGAGAAGGAACCTAGAAGAAGAAGTTAACTGATAACGACAACATACCGTTGCATCAAATAAAAGCTAATATTATCGAAAAGCAACATCATAATGATCATTTAAAAAATTTACTTCATGAAATTATTACAGATCGAAGAGCAACATCATAATGATCACTTAAAAAATTTACTTCATGAAATTATTCCAGATGTTATTTCTCAATAGAAAATAAATAAATGGGTCACCGAATATTCTATGTAAAATGTGTCTATTGCTGAACAACTTGACACTGATTCACACTCGAAAACTGAGGACAGTATAATTATACCCAAAATCAAAATTGACGTGGCAATAAATGCACTTAACATATGCATACAATGGGCTGAGGAAAATTCAATACCTCTACAAAAGTTTTAATACTTAAAGATCTAAAAAATGAGGCAATTACAAAGAATCTTATTTGCAATAAAAAGCAAGCTGAAAAAACAAGTTGTTATCATAAAGTATAATTATAAATAAAGTATATTACTTTATATATAAAGTAATTATAAATAAAGTATATTACTTTATATATTAAGTAATTATAAATAAAGTATATTACTTTATATATAAAGTAATAATAAATAAACTATATTACTTTATATATAAAGTAAATATAAACAAAGTATAATCGATTATTGCAACAAACTCAATTATTGCAACACCCTCGAATTCTATTAGTTGCAATTTTTGAGGTCATACTGTGTAATCGAAAGAAGTAGATACATAAAAGTAAGCAAATCTTAAACTACCTAGAATAAATTTTGATTCCCCTTATAAAAAGTCAATATATAATTAAAATTTTTATATTCAATTTTAATATTTATTACTAATTTTATTTCTTCATTTTAAGCTTAAATGTATTACTATTTGATTAGTGGAGAAATTATAATAATTAAAACAGTAAAAAGTCAAAGCTGTGAATGTTAAAAAATGTCTGTCTACAAAACATTAGAAATCATCGTAATTTGTTGTTTATTAAAAAAGGCCTATTTTGTTTAGTGTGTTGAATAAATTTTTCTTTTTATGACCTTGATAACTCGTATAGATATTGAATTGACCAGATTTGTAATTTTATCTCTGCTAGTTTTCCTTTTCCCATTCCTCGAATGCAACGTTCTTTAGCATTTATTTGGGGTCATATAATGTTGACGTATAATATAACCTCTCCGACGCTCCAATAAATCTTATATATGTTCTATTTGATTCAAATCTGGCGATTGTGGACATTATAAAACAATCAAAGCTTGACTTCTGCCGTGTGGCTGGCTTCGTTCGTTATATTGTTGATACAAGTATTTGTAGCTGCAACTAGTTGGCTCTGCTTTGTTAGTAAAACTATTTTTGTTAATTGACGGCTTAAGAAATTCCATTTTTTTCCACTCCATTACTCTACCAGTTCCGTGTTTTTTCTTTGGATAAAACTTTTTGTTGAAGGCAATACGCGGTTGTCGTCAAATAATGTTTCGACCTTTGATGCTAAAGAAACAAAACTTACTTTCATCTGAAAAACTTTTTTCAGATCAGAAAAAATGACGGATATTTTTCTGTCATTCACAGCATTGATTTTTCCACTAAACAATTAGTAATAAGTTCTAATTTAAAATGAGCATGAGTAATAAAAGTAAAAAATAAAAATAAAAATAAAATAAAAGTAAAAAAAAAAGTAAAGAAAAAAAAATAAAAGTAAAATAAAAGTAAAAAAAAAAATAAAAGTAAAAAAAAAATTAAAGTAAAAAAAAAATATAAGTAATAAAAAATTAAAGTAAAATAAAAATAAAAAATTAAAGTAAAATAAAAATAAAATATAAAAGTAAAAAAAAATAATAAAAGTAAAAACAAAATAAAAGTAAAAAAGGAATAAAAGTAAAAAAAAAAATAAAAGTGAAAAAAAAAAATAAAAGTGAAAATAAAAAATAAAATTAAATAAAAAAAATGATTCATATAATGTTTTTATATAAGCACAAAGTATTTCTGCTAAGTATTTATATTTTACTGTATTAATAACACAAATAACACATACCATTTTTATCGCACTGTGTACTATTATTTTGAGGTTGGTCTCTTTTATTCGCAAACCATTGTGTAAACCGTGAATTTCCAAAGTCGTCAAAGTTTTTATGTTGATCGTTACTCTAGAAAGAAGTAATAATAATTACTCAAATACAATTTTTTCAGACTAATTATTTAGATTTATTTTTAGCTTAAAGATAATTAGTATACAACCAACCATTATTGTATGTTCCAGGGAATCTATACTCAAAAAATTCTCAAAATTAAATATAGCTTTTAAAGAATCGTTGCTATTGTAATTGTTAATATCTGTACTTTTCGAAAAGTTATTAGTAGATTTATTTTTTGCTTCGTTTTTTTTTGGATGTTGTATTTTTTCAAAAATGGTCTTGCTAGGTTTATTATTTATAACGAAATTATTTTCATTTAATATATTCTTTTTAGTGTGCTGGATGTCTGATATATTCCGTTCCAAGCATCTCAAATTTTTATCGTCATTTTCTTCTAATTCTTTATCTTCAATATAAGAATTAAGACCATCATCGTCTGGATCGGTAGCTTCACTTTTATTTGCATTGTTAAAGATTCCTGTATCATCATCAATTTCTTCAAAACCACGAAGTTCTATTGTATCTAATTTCGATGTAGGACCTTCACTGAACCATTCAGGTTCTGTTTTGCGCTCATTGAAATGATTACGTCGATTACGTCCGGGTATAAGTTGGCGATTTGATGTATAATCCAATTTAATACTTTCGTTTGAAGCCATATATCTAGTGTTGCCTGCTTTTAAAATATCATTTTTAAAGCTTTCAATTTTTTCACCCGATTCAATTAAGTTTCGATCATAGGCACGTCTTTCTATGCGTTCATTATAGCGTAATATATTGCGTTTTTGATTTAATTGATTATTTGATAACGAAATTTCTTTATTCATTACTGGAATAGTTCTATCCTTATCTTGTCCTTTATAGTCCCAACTTATATCACGTGATAACAAACGTCCACTTCCAATACGCCTTTCTTGATTTCCATTGTTTGGCGTTTTCGAAGGTGTAGTTGATAATAAAGATAAGGACGGCGAAGCCTCTTGTTCGCTACATTGATCAACGTCATTCTCAGCTAAAAATATATTTTATATTAGTTTCTGCACTGAAATTATTACATATGAATTTCATTGCGTACATACCATTTGATTTTTTTTTGGGTGATATGTTTGATATATCAGGTCTTTGATGATTTTCAAATGTACGTTCCTTGATTACTTGGCGTTTAATATAATTAGGATCTTTAGATTCATTTATGCATTCTGATCGAGGATTAGACATATAATTAGGAGTAGGACAATTCGCAATAATGCGACGTTTAGCAAATGCTGGCATTAAATGAGCGGAGGAAATACTACGATGATCTATATAAGTCTTCTGATTATTGTGAAATCCGGTATTTGTTGGCAAATATGTTGATAATTGTGAGGAATTGTTATTGTTACTGGCATTTGAACGAAAACTCCTATCATTTACAAAATTAATTATAGATGACTGATTTGCACTTTCATTCGTTACATCGTTTTGCAAAAAAGTAGTTTTCCAAAGTCCTAACATTTGCAGCTCATATCGAAGCGAACACTCTGGTCTTTTCTGTGAACGGGAGTCATTTCGCAAAAGATATAAAGAGGAACGGGTATAACGCCTAATAACACTATCTGAACTTAAAATTTTTTTTTCCATGTTAGAATTTATATTGCTGCTTGACGGCATTACATCCAAATTCATATTATAGAGATCCCGATTTCTAAATAAACATAAAACAAATAATTAATTGCATGTTTTATCAATAGAAACATCTCATTGAAATAAGTTTGTAGGCATATATATGGAACTACATACATTTATAAACATATACATATATATATATATATTTAAACATGCATATGGATGTATGCCTGAGTGTATTTGCAATTCGTATTTGTACGATATAATTTTGTGCTAACCAAAGGTACCGTTAATTCAATAAATTGGAATTTGCCCAGTTTTACTCGTATACTTCTATTTATTCTATAGCCAAAATATGTATATGCTAAAATTGCGAGATTTTCTAAATTCCACGAAGTACTTTTTTGAAGGTCTTTTTTAATTCTAAAATTTTTCTATTGGGATTAAAATATAAATTCACACTTCATTCAATTACTTTCACACTTCGGGGTCACAACTTTAAGAATTTGACAACGAATTATATTTATACAAAATCACATATAAAGAAAAAGCAAAGCAAATATATCGAGCTTATAACCACAGAAAGAGTGCACAAAACAGTGTCATTGTTCAGCACAGTTACCATATTCAAATATTGAAACTAGACTGGATTGCGTTCACATTATCAAGCATGTTTAGCGATGATGTAAGCGAAATTGATATGCTAGCAAGAACCTGAACACCAGAGAATACCGTATGGAAACTCATCCCACATGGATCAATATTAAGCGAAATATCTTTACAAAATTAATTCTTTTGTAATATTCTTGTCACACTTATTAAATAAATGTGATTACACCACACTTATACCGCTTTTACGCTCTTTCAGGGCAGCTGCATAACTTTTTTTCAACTGCTTACTGTACAAGTTTCATATAGGCAGGTGCTTCGTAAATACTCGTAAATAAGTAGAAGTACATATTACATATAATTTAATTATTAAGTTAAATGGGTTTAATTAATATTAACCTATAATTATGCTACATGTACGGAAAACATTTTGAATGGTTTTATATGTTGAAAACAATAAAAATCTAATTTAGCTTAAAATTGAAAAAAAAAAAATGTTTTGAATTTAAATTCTGCTTAATCTCATATTGATAATATTTTCCATGTAAATAGGTTATTGAAGTAAACATATCTGTAAATTAAGTATTTTATATAACGAAATGTAAGCTTATATGAATATAAGTAACAAATTTAAATGTATATATCTGAGCATGCTTGATTTTTGCCTACACAAATTTGATTCTTATTAATTAAGTTCGAAAACATCTGTCAAATTTTTAAACATATGTCTTTCAGAACATCCGAGTACAACTAAATCATCCATATATAAAAATGCTTGAGATGGTGTTAAACCAGAAAACGCAAGAGTCATCATACGTTGAAAAGTATTTGGAGCAATTTTCAATCCATACCGGAGTCGTTTGAAACTATAAGAGCCATTTTCTGCAGAGAAGGATGTAATATCCCTTGATGATTCGTGTAGCTCTATTTGATGGAATCCAGACATTAGGTCAAGACATGAAAAATATTTAGCTCTTCCCAATTGATCAAGAAAGTCTTCTATTCTTGGAAGAGGAAATTTGTCTGCAATCAATTTTTTATTTATTTGACGGTAGTCCACTACTAACCGCCATCTTTTCTCATTTGAACCGGGTAATGACTTTTTAGATACTAATAACAAAGGACTATTGTAATTTGACATTGATGGTTCTACTATGTCATCATCTACCAATTTCCTTGCTTGTTTTTCGACTTCTGTTTTATGGGTATGTGGTATTCTATAGATTTTTATGTAGCTTGGTGTTTTATCGCTTAACCTTAAACGCTGTTCGTAGAAATTATTTATAGAAATTTGTTCATTTTCTAAACCGAATATGTCACTGTAATTTGTACAGAGTGTTGTTAACTTGTCGCTAAATTTATTAGGAAAATTTTTGGATAATCTATTTATGATTTCTTTAGTTCTATGGTATGAAGTATCTTTTGGTTGTAATATATCATAATTTGATATTTTTTCAGTTTTTATATTGTTAGCCTTATTAGCCTTATGTTAGCCTTTATATTGAGTATCCTTATAAACGCATTATTACCTTGAACTCTAGTGTTTGCAATAAACACACCAGGTTGTAATTCTTGGTTTGGCACCAATAAGTCTTCTTGTTCTGCGCTGAGGTATACTCTCCTAATTACTTGAGATCTTGCTGGTAACATGATAAAATCATTGTCACAAGTGTTTTTAATTGGTATGGCTATATGCTGTGGAAAACATTTTGGTCGTAAAACGAGCCATTCCTTATTTTGCATGAAATCGAGTTTACAATTAAATTCTCTTAGAAAGTCCATGCCAATGATTCCATCGCATGGTATCGGAAAATCATCTTATACTGCATAAAATTTATGCGTTACGGGAATATTTTCAATTGTAAGATCTAACTGTGTAAGACCCAATGATTGGATCGAACCTTGGCCTATACCGCTGAGGGTTGTTACCTCAAATTTATTTACTTCATATTTATCTACATTTGCGATTTTTAGTAGAGACACGTCTGCTCCTGTATCTACTAATAAGGTTAGTAATTTATTAGTGGCATTATTAAAAAAATGAACAGACACGCCCAGGTTAAGGTTTAAACTATATATTGTGTTATGCTTTAATCTCTCAGAGGCTGATTCAGGTTTTCCGAACCAATATTGTTTTGCTTAGTACTATTATTAGTACTAGTTATTCTAACATTATGTTGGATCCTACGGTTATTTCCGCGTCCTCGTTGATTTCCATTTTGAACTGCAACTGACTCTCCTTTAATATTTGTCTTTAATGTATTTATTATTGCTAATATTGAGTTTTCAGTGGTTATTATTTGTCTAGCTGTGTCTTTTAATTTAGTTTTTGTTAAAGTGACTGCCAATCTTTCATGTTCTCCTTTTAATTCATCGACCATTTCGATGCCGTCAGGGAAACTTTGTAGATTGGATGCAGTTCCGTCATACTCAGGAATGATTGATACTCAGCTGATTGTGCCATATTTATAATGTTGTATTTTTCTATTTCTGATAAGTCTTCAATTTCGCTAGTTGCTTCCTCAATTGGTCTTAATATGTCGCTATCTTCTGTTACGAACAGTCTATGAACATCGAGCTGTATTGGTTCATCTAAGTTATGTGGAATTTTTTCCTCTATTTTATATTTAGAATAAATGTTTATTAACCTGTCTCTGGTTTCCCAAAATACAGAGTTAACAATTCTTTTATGGTTTTCTGTTAATCTATGGCTATAGTTTATATATATAGTTCTGATATTCTCTAAACTATTAACTAATTTCAGTAAGTGTTTTCTCAGAGTTTCTGATCTGATAAACGTGTTTTTATTTATACACTTGTATGCCTTGTTAAAATTTTCTTTTTCTATTTTAAGAAATTCTTCGACTTGAGACCATTTATCCATAAGACTTAAAGAATTTTACTGATTGATTTATTATTTCTTTTTTATGAAAAAATTTTCCGAACTATTTCATTCGCATAGTTAATTATTCTATTGTGTTTTTTCAAATGATTGTCCAATTTCTGTTTAGTTTTGCAGCTTTTGCTACATACAAAACAATTAAAAGTTTTAATTTTGACAAATCTAAAAAATATTTATTTATTTTGAAAAATGTTGATTAACGTGTTGCCTATCTAACTATTTATATTTTTTCTAATACAGTAGCGATATTTGCAGTTTTCACAAAATTCTTCTTAAGAGATCTACGATGAGCCTTATATAATTTAAGAGCTAAGTTTGCAGTGAGCAAAATAATTATTATTACGAAAAATTTTGTTGGATCGTAAGATTCTCTTCTATCAACTTCTATTTCGTTTACTACATTAGCTACAGGTTTATTTATTTTCGATTGAGGGCTCCCCATTATAAAATAAGAAACAACAAGGAAAAAAAAAATATCAACAGTAGAGAGACAAGAAAAAAAATCAAAGAAATACCGTAGTGATTAAACAATTAAAAAAAAATTTTTTTTTTTTTACATTCAAAACATACTTTATAATAGTTATAATTTTTAATGCAAAATATGTAATACATATATATATAATTTTTAAATTAAAAATTTATTTAAAAAAATTTTTTTTTATTTATGTATTAAAACAATTTTAAATAATCAAATTAAGATAATTATACATAAAATTTACATTAGCTGTGTTTCAGCAAACATGATCCGCTCAATGATCTGAATCATCTTTGCTGAAACGATACGGATCACGTTTGAAAATAATTGGCAACGCATGAAATATGACAGTTGGGTTTGTGTACAAAATTTTTTGATTTGTGTGAATAATTTTGGTGCTAAAAAAATAAGTGAGAAAATTTTGAATACAAAAAATCTAAAAAATGGAAAATAAATAAAATCTGTTGAAATGTCTGAAGTATTTACTTAAAAACTTAAATTTAATTCTATAGTTAATAAATGAAAATTGCATATGTTATTAGAATCATCGAGCGAAACTGACTCTTCCATTCCCTTTTTACTAGTTCAAGTGTATGGTATTAAGCTCAAGGGATGAAGTGTATCAGCATAGATATAGTGGAAGTTTTGTGGAAACGATCAATAATTTTTTCGTTAAAAATTATTTGATTGGTATTTGCGCATAAAAAATACAATTGCTATATATTAATTATGTTTCATATTTTAATAGATTTGTTAATAAAATTCAATCAGCAAATACAAAATAACCGTGGTGGTTACAATTGAACGAGAGCAATGAAGGAAATTTACATATTTTTGTGGTATATGGCAAATATAAATACTTTTCGCGAATTTGGTATTTGTTTTGGCATATCAAAAGCTTCTGTATGGAGAATAATTGAAAGAACTAGCGCTCTTTTCTTATGACAGCGACGTAACTCTACTACTTTTAATTACTTTTGCGCCACTGTCATACCTACTTTCCTACATTCGGCTATCCTGACGTCATTCGTCCCGGATGACCCCTTAAACGCTTTCATATGTTCTGCTACTGTTTCACATTTCTTTGACTGTTCGCCATTTCCGACTCTCTCAACTACATATCTACCTCGTCTTTTCTTTTCTACTATTCGATACGGTCCTAAATATTTCTGTTTTAATTTGAGTCCTGTTCCGTATTGGGTACGTTTGATGACAACTAAACCGTCTATTTCATAATTAACTTCTTCTTTCCTACCCTTGTTATATGTATTCCTGTTTTCTTCAGCTATTTTCTGTAAATTTTCTTTTGCTTGTTCACGCATTTCATTTCTTCCCTCAAATAACTCTTCCATTACACATTCTGTGATTAACGACCCTAATGCAACATTAGTTTTTATACGCATCTCCACCCCTGTCAAAATTTTAAATGGAGAATACTGAGTACTCCGAGCTGGAGTGCTATTGATAGCTTGTTGTACCCTTTCTACGTGTTTGTACCAACTTTCTGGCGAGTTCACACATAATTTACTGAGCATTGTAATAACTGTTCTATGTATTCTTTCTACCTGGCCGTTTCCCCGCGGAACGCCTGTGGCTATTAATAGGTGTTTGATCCCTTCGTTCGTACAATACTCTTTGAACCTGCTTGCTGTGAACGCAGTGCCTCGGTCACTGATAATCACAGCAGGATTTCCGAAAACCATCGATATTTATTTAATCTTTCGATTACCTCTTCTACTCCCACACTTTTAGTGGGGTATAACCACACAAACTTGGAAAATGAGTCTACTACTGTCAAAATATAGTTGTATTTTTTTTTAGTCTGATCTAACGGTCCTACATGATCGATATGATACGTTTCCAATGGTCTATTACCTTTATCTATAGGATTAAGAAATCCCTCTTTTTTTCCTGATTTACTTTTCACTACTAAACATTCGATACACCCTCTTACTACTTTGTCTACTTTTGGACTTATATTTGATATGTAATATTTTTTTTCAACAATGAGTTTTCTTTGACCCAAAGTGGTCCTGACGATGAGCGATCTCAATTATTTCGTTTTCCATAGAGGAAGGAATAACCATCCGTTCTTTAACATTATCTTTGAATAATACATCGTGTTTTAAGTAAAAATCGCCATAATTTTGAGTTTCCAAAATTTTTCGCACAGCTTTCGTCCAGTCATCGCTTAATTGCGCATTCCTTATTCTATGGCACAACGAATCTTCCAGCAACAGACAATAAACGCGGCTTAGTGCATCGACATGTTTCATGTTAGTGCCCATTCTATGCTCTATTTCGTAATCAAAATCTTGTAAGAATAGAGCCCATCTTGCTACTCTAGTAGGTACATCATCTTTTTTCAATGTACACGCGAAGGCCTTACAATCGGTAACGATTTTAAATTTGATGCCAAGCAGAAAGTATCTCCACTTTTTTAAACTTTCTATAATTGCTAATACCTCCAGTTCATATGAATGATATCTTCGTTCCGTTAGTGAGGTTTTCCAGCTTAGAAATTCAACAGGATGTAACTGGGATTTTTCACCCCACTGCAGCAAAATAGCCCCATATCCATCGTTACATGCGTCCGTATGTACATCTGTTTTTGCTTTTGGATCAAATAACTTAATTATCGGAGCGGAAATTAAATCTGTTTTCAATTGCTGAGCAGCCAATTTTTGCTCGTCTTTTATCTCGAATTTTACGTTTTTTCGTAACAAATCACTTAATGGTTTGGCAATTACAGCATAATTATACACAAATTTTCTAAAATATGATGTTAATCCCAAAAATCGTTGAATTTCTTTGTTATCTCTTGGCATTGGAAAATTTCTAACAGCTTTTAGCTTTTCCTCGTTTGGTTTTATGCTCGAGTTTTCAATGATAAAACCTAAAAAGTTAACCTTATTCTTTAAAATCTGACACTTCTCCCATTTAATGTGTAACTCGAAATTTTGAGCAACCTCCAACACTTCTACTAATCGTCTCATTCTTTCTTCTTCATTTTGGGATGTGTTGTGTCAACCTGGTTTTCACCTTGTGTCTTCTAATGCCCTCCATGGCACGGTGGCAAGCCCGGAATTCTCGCCGGTATTGGGGTTGGGTCTTGGCATCAGTAATCCATACTGACATCAACAAAAAATTCTCGTGCCATGTATTTGTATAAACAAAATTTAGTTAAATCTAAACTGTTAGTCGCGTCGGTCATATTTACTTCCTAGTCCATTTTTGTCTTAGTTATTGGTCGAATGCCAGAACACACTTCACCCGTCCGTACCACCCCTTTAGCAACTTATTTTTTAAGCATGGTAAACATAACAACAATTACAATATTCTTTTATTAGGTGCATCTTATTTTATTTCAATTAATCTTTAATTAGATACAAAAAAAATTACAATTATTATTCATAATCTAATAGTTTATATATATAAACAATAGCAACTTTATAAATTTACGTATGATATTAATGATATCAAGTATGATAAAAAAAATTTTATACTAAAAAAATAAATATATATATATACCTATACTTAAATTAAACTTAACTTAACACTTAAACTTAAGTGTTTATTTATTTCTATTTATTTTTATAAAAAAAAATACAAAAAAAATCGAAATAATAAAAAAAATAAGAAGAACAGAAAAAAGTATGTATGAAGTAAAAAAAAAATTTTTGCTTGCCTAGTTAGGCACTTACCACAACATCTTTTCATACTTTTCAAAAAAAATTATTGTTTTAGGCTATAGTTTAACTTCTGCTTTAATTTAATTAAAGATGGTTTGTTTTTCACGAAATAATGATTTTAAGATATACTCTAACTTCACCTTTAATTTAAATAAAAAAATTATTTTTAGCTAGCACTTTAATTTTTCTTTCAATTTAGGTTTTCAGGAACTTCTTGTTTCAGTTAATATTTTTGGCTGTCGTTTTAATTTAAATCCAACAGTTTTTCATAAATTTATTATTTCAATTAATACGTTTCTTTTATTTTTAATTTAAATAAAAGTAACCTTTCACAATTTAATGGTTTCAGGTAACAATTTAAATTATGTTAGCTAGCACTTTAATTTTTCTTTCAATTTAGGTTTTCAAGAACTTGTTGTTTCAGTTAATATTTTTGGCTGTCGGTTTAATTTAAATCCAACAGTTCTTCATAAATTTATTATTTCAATTAATACGTTTCTTTTATTTTTAATTTAAATAAAAGTAACCTTTCACAATTTAATGGTTCCAGGTAACAATTTAACTTAATTTTCAGTAATCATTTTTAGTTCAGCTTAGAAAAGTAACGTCATCACTTCGCAAAAAACTATCGAAAAAAGAAACTCCTCACCCGTGCACTACCATTTTTATATCCTATTTGTTTTCGTCATCATCCCGTTGATTTCCAAATCCCGCACAATTTTCAAGGTCGTTTTTTGACCCCCATGTTAATACGTTTTTTTTTTTTTCTCTCCATTCCTTTGTACATTCCGCAGATCCAACCTGTATTACCCACTTTTTCTTCATAACTTATTTTACTTACATTGTGCATTGCTCTGGTAGCATTGATCACTGCAACTCCTAAAGCTTTCGCAGTCACTTTGATCAAAACAAACCAAAACAAAAAAATGTACCAAAGCTTTTACATATTTCTTTATTTTGATTGTGCGAGCAATGCACATTTCTAATTTTTAGTGATTGAAGACTAGTGAATAATTTATATATATATAAAAAACAAACAAAGTAATTATATATATATAAAAAAAATTATATTCTAATATAAAAAAAATTATTCGCAAAGCAGAAAATAAAACAATGGGATCTGGTGCGGATTCAAATGGTGAAGTGCACGCTCACCTAAAAAAAAACAATCACCGGTACGGACGTTAGCCGTACTTATGGGCGTCGCGGGTAAACCGAGGTAATGTCTGTAATATTTCTTTTATTCTTATTGTATTGCCATTTTATTTCCACACAGGCCTACATAACAGATGGTATTATGATGTCGTCCATGTATACCATTGCTACACCTTTCTTTATTAATTCTCTCAACACCGCATAAACGTATCGTGTGAACACCGCTGGAAAGTTTTTAATTCCAAATGGAGCAAATAAAAATTCATACTGTCCGCCATGCGTCACAAATGCCGTAAATTTTCGACTATCTTCTTCAATAGGCACATGAAAAAATCCATTTCGTAAATCCAATGTGCTATATACAACAGCTGACTGCAACTTTTGCAAAATATCATCTATTAGTGGCATAGGAAAGTTATCTCGAATTTAGTTATTATTTTCGAATTTAGCTTTCTATAGTCACAGCACAACCTCTTGGAGCCATCTTTTTTCGCTACTAGAACCACCGGCGAGGCATATTCTGACATGCTCTCTTTAATAATACCCTCCTCTAGCCATTCACGTATCTGAGATTCTTCAGTCTGCTGATCCGCTAGTGGTAATCTTCTTGGCCTATGAAATACCGGCACTTCATCAGTTAAAATCAATTTCATTGTTACTGGGGAGTTATTAATCTTCTTGTTCGGCTTGTAATGCTTTATAACGTTTATTACCTCCCGTTTTCTTTCCTTTGGTAAAAGATTCAACTGGCTTTGAACCAGTAACTTCATATTCACATTTTCTTACATTTTCCTTATTAAAGTCGATATGTTTTTCCTGAGACTTTCGCAAAAACTTTACATCATCTGAGGAGATCAAACTGTCAACTATTTCTAGGATATCGCTTCCTATTATGGCATCATATTGGACATCATCATCGTTTAACACATGAAGATTCAAGCTGGTTTGGATACCATTTAAATCGACTAATGTTATGAAGCTACCTAATGTTTTAATCTCTTTTCCTCCTATACCCGTCAATATTTTTCTCCTAGCTTCCAATACAATGTTTCCTAACCGCAAACAAGTGGAGTGTCTGATGATGCAGACATCGCTACCCGTATCGATTAGTGCACGTACCTTCTTCCCATTTATTCCTAAATCTTTCAAAACTCTATTAATTCCATTTCGACGCACATCATTAATAGTTTCTATAACGAGAGAGTTGTTTTTGTTTATATTTCCTACTACATTTTCCGGACGTTTACATTCGAATGCTTTGTGCCCCACCTCTTGACATCTAAAGCATTTATAATATTTGATTTTGCAACTATTAGCAATATGATCCTTACCTCCACACCTATAACAACGCTTTCCATCTTTTCTATCCTCTCTTTCTATTTTTATGTCTTGTACCCTAGTATGTGCTGCTTGAAATTTCTCTTTATTCTATGTAAACCTCTATCTGGCTTCTGACAAACAATTTGGCTGCGCCCTTGAGTAACTGCTTAGCATAGATAAATTTTTGTTGATCGTTCCAGTTTACTCTAATAGCCATTTCTTCCAATTGTTCTACCCAAATCTTAACACTTGGTTGACCCAGTGTTAATGACCCACCCCTGCAAATGTAGTGAGAGAGTCTTCCACATCACGAAGCGTAAACAGTGAACGTTCTTGTATCGTTTTAACAGTTGCTATTTTGTCAAACTGTATTTCTTTGCCTTCTACATTTTCGCGCGTTTCTAATTGATAATGATTAATTAATCTTTCTCTCAATTCTTGCTTTTTGCCTACTGTATTTAAATTTAATCTTTTAAGCTCCCCTCTTAACCCTTCTATACTCAGCGCAATGATACTGTTAATATTCATGGTGGCAACGTTATTACAATCTTTTCAAAAAAAAAATTAAAATTATGACTAAAAAGTAAATAAGTTTGAAAAATAAAATATAAATTATGTTAACCTACATCCGAAACGCACAACTGGGCACCTTAAAATTTTTAACAACATGTGGTCACCTAACCTATGTTTGACAGAAAAGGACACAATCGAGTGAAGTAGAATAACGGAAGTTCGATGGGTAGCGTCGTGTATAGATATATTGTTTTAACTATGTGTATAAATATATTGTTTTAACTATGTGTATAAATATATTGTTTTAAATAAAAACCAAAGTTTAAATATGTATATAAGAAATATATTGTTTTAAATAAAAACCAAAGTTTAAAGTTCAGAAGTGGGATTGAATCAATGTCCAAAAGGGGAGAAATTAAAACGTAAGTAATATTTGGCGCAGAAAATTAAAAAACAAACGAACGCATATATATACGTAATGATGGTGACCATCGAGACACTGACGAAGGAACAGTTGAAGGACTTCTTACAACAGCAAGAGTTATCAACTACAGGTAATAAGGCAGAATTAGTTGCACGATTAACTGAACACGTGAAGGCAAGCGGCGTAGTTTTACAATTTACGAACGAGAATGAGGAATTGCGGGGTGAAAACGAAGAATTGAAAAAACAAATTAGCGAACTGCGGCAAATGGTGCAACAAGTGGTCATTAACCAGAATAACGGTAGAAACAATCAAAACAGTACTTCAGAAATGCCTAGCAAGGACCGTAACGCGCATTCTATACGAGAAATCGCAGAAGTCCTACCCGAATTCGACCCAACGAATGAAGATTCTATTACGGCTACGCAATTTGTCGAACGTGTTGAAGCTGTTATGTCTGTATATGCGTGGCCCGAAAAAAGTGTGCTTCTTGCAGTGTATAGCCGTTTGAAGGGTGTAGCGCGCATGTGGGTGGACGCATCACCAAAAATGCATGCTACTTGGAAGGAGTTCTCAAATGAGCTTGTCACCGAGTTCGGTTGCGAATACGATGAAGCGGATATACATTACAATATGTCGCGCGTTACTCGAAGGCAAAACGAAACAATAACTGAGTTCATTTTTCGTGTCTCTGCGCTAGGACGACGTCATAATCTTAGTGAGATGGCTATCACGAAATACGCCCGAGAAGGATTAAAACATCGAGAACTACAAATGGCGATTGCTGCGCAAAAATTCGTATCCGTTAAAGAAATGCGTGAAGCATGCGAGAATTTTTTACAAAATTGCATGAAGATAAACGAAAAGCCTTTTCATAATGCGGGTGAAAGCGAACAAAGAATACAATCGTTCAGTAAGGCAAAGAATGTTATGTGTTACAATTGTGGTGAGTCAGGGCACTTGTCAGTAAATTGTGCAAGACCCCCAAAACGTCCTCGTTGTATAGATTGTAGTAAGGTGCACCCCAAAAATGAACAGCAAAATTGCGGAAAACCATCAGCTTACGTGCGAAAAACAAGTATTATCGACAATAAGTTTCTTAAGAAAATAACGATTGGTGGCAAGCAAGCCATTGCATTTATTGATACTGGAAGCGAATGTAATATGGTCCGAGAAACATTTGCCAACGATATTGGTGGTACGCGCAGCAAAAACCTATTTACCATCAGTGGATTCGGTGGAGGTATAGAACGATCTGAAATACAAATCGACACGGATTTGAAAATCGATGAAGTTGAAAAACCGTTGACGTTGCACGTCTTCAAAGATCGTGTGTTGAATTACGATTTATTGCTCGGGGACGAAATATTCAATAGCGAAAATATACGCGCCGTAAATGACAACGGACAGTTCAAATTCGAAGACAAAGTAAAAACGACGTGTAAAATTAATAAACTTAGTCCAATAACGGAGGATGACGTGTGTATGGACACTGTAAATTCAGATTCTAAGGGAAAGCTGTTAGAGGTGATGAATGAATTCCGAGAATGTTTCGCTACAGGTATGGATGGAATCGGAAAAACTAGTGTAGTCGAAACGAAAATTGAGTTAACGACCAACGAGGTAATCGCACAAGTCCCGTATAGAGTTCCGGAACCGAAAAAAGAAATCGTTGCGAAGAAAATCCAAGACTATGACCTCATCATCGAACATCGAAGCGATCAACGAATGGCGCACGTCGACGCACTATGTCGTACGCCTAACGAAGACGGTTGCGATCTTGAGGAAGCGACTTTGCGAGTCTGGAAGGCGGAAATAACTGAGGCAGATTGGCTCTACAGTATGCAATTACAAGATAGCAAACTTCAACAAGTCGTAATGAAAATTGAGGAGAAAGATGCACACGTTATTAACGACTATAAAATAATTAACGGACGACTGTACAAACGGTATAAAAACCAACAGCTCTTCGTAATACCAAAGGCTTTACGATGGAAGGTGACACATGATGCACATGTTACAACAGGACACCTAAGCGTTGACCGAACGATTGAATACTTACTACAGTCTATGTGGTTCGCTCGAATGCGAAACTTTGTCAAATCTTTTGTGAAAGCGTGCATTGATTGTGCCTTCACTAAGCGTCGAGGAGGTAAAAAGGAAGGTGAGTTACATTGCGACAAAATGGAGCCTATTCCGTTCAAAACAATACACATTGACCACCTGGGACCTTTTCCCCGAAGCCGAAAGTTAAACGAATATATCCTGATTATTGTGGACAGTTTCACAAAATTTGTCATCGTCAGACCAGTGAAAAGTACGAACACTAAACAAGTCATCGCCATTCTGAATGAAGTTACCAGTTACGTTGGAACCCCTGAAACTATAATAAGTGATCGTGGTACCGCCTTTACGTCAAAAGAATTCGAAAGATACTGTAACGATCAACAAATCAAACACATACGCAACGCAGTCCGTAAGCCACGAGCCAATGGCCAAGTCGAACGATTTAATCGCACCGTTTTATCCATGCTGCAACCATCAACACAAGATGACCGAACCTGGGACGAGCAACTACGAAGCATTCAATGTACATTGAACTCACTGATTAGCCAAACGACGGGAAAATCTCCAAACGAATTGCTTTTTGGATTCAAGCCACGCGACATATTAGGTAACAAGCTGATCCAAATTCTCCAAGATGAAGACGATACTATTCCCATCACCCAAGAAGAACTTCACCGCCGACGATTACTTGCTGCTAATAACACCGATAGTAAACGGGTAAAAGCGAAAAAGCGTTTCGACGATAAACACAGGAAACCAACGAAATATGAGCAAGGTGATTTAGTTCTAGCAGAACGAGAACCAGCATCCACAGGCACGTCCCGCAAACTTGAATGTCGATATAAAGGACCGTTCGTAGTCACCGAAGTTCTCGATAATGACCGTTATGTCATCGAAGACCTACCAGGATCCGATCGAAAACAACGACATTATAAATCAATCTATGCGTCTGATCTCCTAAAGCCATGGTGTCAATTGCCGTACGAAGAAGAAACTGATTCCGAGCGCGAGGACGCTTGACGTCAGGAAGGGCCGACTGTTAACCTACATCCGAAACGCACAACTGGGCACCTTAAAATTTTTAACAACATGTGGTCACCTAACCTATGTTTGACAGAAAAGGACACAATCGAGTGAAGTAGAATAACGGAAGTTCGATGGGTAGCGTCGTGTATAGATATATTGTTTTAACTATGTGTATAAATATATTGTTTTAACTATGTGTATAAATATATTGTTTTAAATAAAAACCAAAGTTTAAATATGTATATAAGAAATATATTGTTTTAAATAAAAACCAAAGTTTAAAATTATAAGCTAAAAAAAAAATTAAAACGTATCAATTTCAATACGCAATCAAATAAAACAAAATGTGTACTTAAACAAAATATAAAAATTTCTGCCAGTCTCCACTGCACCGCCAGCACCCGCTACGCATCACCTTCGTCACTCGCCAACTTCGTCAGAACAGCTTTTGCGTTGTTTGTCTTACCACCTCAGTGACTGCATTCACCTCTGTATGCACTGCGTTTACTACTACGTTTAACAAAGCACATGTACACACACACAGCTTACTAACAACTTCGATCACCACGCCGACGCCAACTAATAACAGCAATTTTTTTTTCTTTTTAATTTGTGTATTTCACAATATGCAGCTCGCTTAGAACGGATCAAACATAATTTTGTTTAACTCCACAGTTATTTTAGTTAGTTTTTCATTGTTATGTTTGTCGCTTTTAGTTTAACTCTATTCAAATTTTTATTTATTAATTTATGCCACATATTTGTTTTTAATAACTTCAGTGTAAATAACAATTTTCAATCATTCAAAGTTTAAAAATTTCGATATTTCTAAAATCACACTTTTTGCATTTTTTTATAAACTCGTTCATATATTAAATTTACACATATGCATTACCTAAACACCATTTTTTTTTTTTATTTGACTCTTAGGTTGTGCCCCCAAAGTTTGTAGGTTCTAGACCTTAAGTTTATTTAAATTTTAATAGTTAATTGTTATTAAAGGATTATTTGATTAAATAACTATAATAACTGAGTGTAATAATTTAATGATTATTTCTCAACTTAATTTTAAACTAATTTTAACGCGCACAAGTGTTGAAAAGCGGTTTTTGAAAGTGTTTTTGAAAAACGTAAGTCGCGTTTGTGGTGCGCTCCGTGATTTTCGAAGTAGAACTTAGGAAAAAACTGACATTAAATACGGAAGTATCGCAAATATAATATAACTAGTCAAAGAACTCACCGAAAGTGGCGAATATCGCGCCCGCGGGGTTATATTATTAATTAATTAAATTCTAATTGTTCCGACCGGCAAAACAAAAGCATTTACTTTGCAAAGAAAAGAAATAAAAACAATTTTCGTCCGATATTTACATATTTAATAATTTATTACACTCACACTACAATCAGCTGATCTAGACAGCGTAGTGTTGCAAAACTACCAAACTTTTGCACAATACGTTTAATTTTACATCGTGTAAAAAATTATATTGTGTAATTCAACTTGTGAACTTTTGTATGCAACATTAATAGCGCGGTTGTAAGTTGTGTTTTAAAAGATTAGCTAAACAGGTAAATATTTATTTATTATCACTGAAAATAATTCTGAATTTTGCGTGCCTGGCCAGTGATTTGGCTGTAAAATTGGAAGAAATTATTTTGAATTAAAAATACACATTCTACACTGCACTGTATTATCGACTTTAAATTGGGCCTAAAAGTAAATTACAATTATGGCACCTTCACCTGGAAAAAGCAAACAAAACAAAGCATCAGCTAAGGAAGCTAAAGAAAATAAAATTACTAACCAAGCAACATTTGCATTTATGCGTGACTCTTTATTAGGAAGACAGAGATCGAAGTCAGCTTGCGAAAGTTCAAAACTCGGTGATTCTACTCCAACCTTTAATAAGATAAGCGAGCCAGAGATAAAAGATCTTCAACAAAAAGTAATTGATTTGCAAGTATTATGCCAACAACTTAAAAAACAAAATGAACGTCTTAAAACGGAAAATGCCAATTTGAAAACAGAGAAAGATTCAAATTCATTACCAACTAGTTGTTCGGTGGAGAAATCCCAAGAATATGTAACAGATGAAGAGGAGCTAGCAAAAGAGACGGATTGGATATTAAAGAAATCTAGACTCAATAAAAAACGTAGAGCAGAATCCTCACCTGAGGTAATCACTCAAGCCAAAAATGTTGAAAAAACTGAACCCAATAAAAGAAGTGAGCTACGCCCGCCTCCAATAGTGATTTCAAATGTTAATCAATATCAAGAACTGCAAAGTACTATTGAAAAAAATGTCAAAAACAAATTTTCAATACGATTACTTGGAAATGGTACTCAAAAAATCAATGTTTTTGATGGAGATGATTACAGATCTGTCACTAAAAGTCTCTCAAATTCAAACTTCAACTGGTTTTCGTACGAAAATAAGCAGATACGACCCATCAGAGTCATTGTAAAAAATTTGCATCATTCATGTGAAGAAGAAAGTATTGTTAGCGATTTGCAACAACAGGGCTTCAAAGCATTGAGTGCTAAAAATAAACTTAAACAAAAAACAAAAGAACCATTAGACATATTTCTTCTAACGTTTGAACATAATGAAGACATCAATAAAATATTCGGAATAAAACATATTCTGCACTCAATAGTCAAAATCGAAGCTGTCAAGTCTCCCAAACTTATACCACAGTGTAAAAGCTGCAAGGGATTTGGCCACACTAAGAATTATTGTAACAGAATACCGAGATGTGTTAAATGCACAGGCAATCACCTAACTATTAATTGCATAAAAGATGCTAACGAACAACCAAAGTGTTGCAACTGTGGTGAAAACCATCCTGCGAACTACAGAGGGTGTGTTGTAGCTATTGAACTACAAAAAATTAGAGATAAACGAATAAGTAATCAGGAACAAAATAAAGAACTGCTTAGCAAACCAAAACCACTTTCCACACATACTACAAATAAAAAGCAAAATGTATCTTATGCACAAGCAGTTAAGAGTAATGGTAAAGTTAGCTATGCGAGCAATATGGAGCCAATAGCCACTTCTAGTACGAATAAACAAAATGAAGATGTACTCACACAAATCCTGCATAAACTTCAAAAGCAGGAGGTAGTAGCTAACGCAATACAAGTCCGACTAACTAAGCTAGAACAAAAACTCAACGAAAATTCAAAAAATAAAAAATGAAAAATTGCTTAAGAATTATGACATGGAATGCGAACGGTCTGTTAAAACACCAAGAAGAATTAGAAATATTACTTAACATGGAACAAATCGATGTTTGCCTTGTGTCCGAAACACATTTTACTACACACTCTTTTATAGTATTCAAGAATTATTTCATATATCACACTATACATCCAGATAACTGTGCGAGAGGAGGAAGTGCTGTAATTATTCGAAAAAGCATAGATCATTATGAAGAAAACAAATGTAGTACTCAAATGTTTCAAACAACAACTGTCACTGTAAAAACAAATAATCAGCCTTTGTCAATAACTGCTATTTACAGTCCCCCAAGGCATACCATTACAGCAGAGGAATATAAACAGCTAATAGGAAGACACAAATTCAAGTTTATTGTAGGTGGAGATTTCAATGCAAAACACACTCATTGGGGCTCACGGATCACAACAACAAAGGGAAGAGAACTGTATAAGGCTGCAATAGAAACCGGATTCGAATTCATTTCAGCAGGAAAACCAACTTACTGGCCGACCGATCCAAATAAATTGCCTGATCTTATAGATTTCTTTCTCACTAAAAAAATATCATCAAATTACATGGAAATCAAACAAGGTTTAGATCTGCACTCCGACCATTCGCCAATATATTTAACTTTAAGTGATACAATCATAACGAAAAATCACGGTCCATACCTAACTAATAAATCTACAGATTGGAGCCTTTTTAAAG